>NC_068926.1:65999393-66302424 GCF_023091745.1 Budorcas taxicolor
TAGTGAGCAGGCAGTTTGCAGCTGCAGAAGTGAGGAAGGTCACAGGCATCTCTGAGGATATTGATGCAGGGGTGACAGAATGGATGAAGCAAGAGCAGATCACGAGACGCTGTATACACGAAAACTTGGCACAAGCGGGGTGCCTTAGCATCCAAATGGTGGGTGTTGTAAGGTTGCCGTGGGTCCCAGTTGGTCCCCCTATTTTTGCTATCCATCCATCCATCATCTGTCTACCCATCCATATCCACCCATCCATCCATCTGTCTACCCATCCATTCATATTCATCCATCCATCCATCCATCCATCCGTCTTTCCATCCATTTGTCCATCCATCCATCCATCCACCCCAACACCACGCATCTGCCTCTTCATTCATCCATCCATCCACCTATCCAGCCCCTCAGAAAGTGAGCTCCTTATGAGTAGGAACGTCACCTGTCCCTCTCACCACTGTATCCTCAGCATCTGGAAGGGTTCCTAGCACAGAGTAGGCATTTAATAACAGGCATTAATTACTACTTGTTGAGTAAATGAATAAACCCTTCCACTGGCTAACATTTGCTGAGTGCCCATCAGCCACCCTGAGGAGAGCTGATGTTCCCCTTGGAGCTGATATTCTAGTGGGAAGAAATAGAGAGTAAAGAAAATAAATTGATAAATATATATCACATCATATAAATGCAACTGGCCAAGTAGTGTGTTTCCGTGTGATTTCCCCTAAAAGAAGTCTGAGTAGGGGATTCCAGGGGAGGTCATGTATTTAGGAGGCAGTCCTAGAAAGTACCATCGAGGAAGGGGAAAACTGAGACAAGGAAGGGAAGAAACCCAATAAATAACATGTTCCTGAGTAAGTTTTGCTGTGAGCAACTGGGGTTCAGTCCTACAAAGAACACTCTTCATATGTGCCCACTCAGAGGCAAGACAGCTGGAATGTCTTCCACCAAGTCCTACCTCTCGTGGCAGGGTATGGATGGATGGGTGTGTGTGGATGGAGGCAGTATTTTATTAGGTAGTCAGGGAAGATCTCTGATAAAATAAGCTTTGAGAAGAGACTGAAGGAAGTGAAAGAGTGAGCTGTGCCCGTGTCGTGGGAAAGAACATCCTAGGAAGCAGTGTCACGTACAAAGGCCCTGGGTCTGGGCTGTGCCCGGATGTGCAAGAAAAGTAAGAAGGTTCTGTGCTGGGGTGGAGTGGCCAAGGACGGGAGACGTGGAGGAGGCCAGATCACGCAGGAGCTTTGTAGTCGCTGATAAGAATTTCCACCTTGACTCCAAGTGAGACAGGAAATCACTGGAGAATTTTGAGGGCAGAAGAGTCAGGATTAGCTTTCGTTTTAAAAGGCTGCTTCTGGCTGCCATGTGGAGAGCAGACTACAGGGGCAGGGAGGACCATGGCAAGGCTGCTGCTATCCTGTATTACTGCTGCAAAACTGCAACCACTGTGTCCGAAAGTTGCTAAAAATCTCAAAGGTCTCCTCGCAAGGGAAGAATATTTCACTATTTCAGGTGATGAACAGTAAGTCATCTTATTGTGGTAA
Source organism: Budorcas taxicolor (assembly GCF_023091745.1). NCBI lineage: Eukaryota > Metazoa > Chordata > Mammalia > Artiodactyla > Bovidae > Budorcas > Budorcas taxicolor. The sequence continues at coordinate 66,000,932 of NC_068926.1, forward strand.
TCATTCCACCATATATCTCAAATCATTATGCTGTGCACAGTAACGTTATACAATGTTGTGTCAATGAGACTTCAGTAAAAATGAGGACAAGATAATCCAGGGTATACATCATGATGGCTTGGCTCAGAATAATGACACTGGAGGTTTTAAGGAGCCATCGGACTCTAGATTATTCAGAAGGTTGGTATTTCCTGACAGATGGTATGTGGGGGGTGAGGAAAAGGAAGCAATGAAAAATTGACTCCCAGCAGCTGGAAGGACAGAGGTGTCATCTGTGTGATGTTGGGAGGGTAGCGTGGCTGCCTTAGGTTGAATGTCGCCTGTTAGACACCCAGGATGTCCTCCGCAGGATTGTCTGGGCTTAGAGGCTCAGAGGCTGGGGATGTGTGCTTGATGTGGGGAGTTGGCAGAGGACAGTTTGTATGTGAAGCTCAGAGGTTGGATGAGATTCTGCAGAAGAGAATCCCAAGGCCTGAGATGCCCCAGTGGGCAGGCAGTGAAGTGGAGCTTGGAAAGAGATGGGAAGGATGAGATGGGAAGGAGAAGCCAGGGAGGAGGCTGGAAAACCAGGAGCACGTGTGTCCCAGAAGCCAAGTCAAGAATGCGTTTCTAGACAAGGAAACAATCAACGGTAGCAAGTGCCACTGACAGCTCCAATAAGACAAATGTTGAAACTGGCCCAGCGGATGCGGCAAAATGGAGCTCGTCAGGGACCTTGCCCGGGCTAGCTTCAGGGCAGCCCGACTGGGCTGGACTCAGGGGAGAATGGGAGAATTGGAGCCATACGGACAACTCTTTTGAGTAATTTTGTGTGTGCGTGTGTGTGTGTGTGTGTGTGTGTGTGTAAAGGGAACAACAGACGGTGGCTAGAGCGGGATGAGGAGTCAAGGGACGTTTCTTTTTTATTTTTGTTTGTTTGAGCTGTTAAGGCAAGTTTGCTCACTGATGCGGATGACCCCGTAGAAATAGAAAAACTGATGCTGATGATCCCAGAGAGAAAGGGATCAGCTGCTGGGGTGACGTGTTCACACAGGTACAAAGGGGAGGAACGCAGGGCCCCGGGGCGGGGTCTGCAGCTCAGACAGGCCTCCCTGGGCACAGGACGGGAGAAGGAGCCCAGGTTCACCTGGGGAAGCTTGGCAGGTGTGGAGCACAGCACCAGGGGACCACTTCCTGCTGATGCCAGGGAAGGGATGCGAGGTTATTAGCTGCAACTGAGGGGGGAAGCTGCAGGGCTGGAGACAGAGCTGGGAAAGTTGTGCGGCAGCCAGGATCAAGGAAATGCCACGGGCCCGTGAATCAGCAGCAGGAATTCAAAGTTAAAAACGGCAGCAGCCGTGTGGGCCTGTGGAGCCACAGGTAAGGGAAGGTCAGGATGCATGGAGGTTTTTTTGTTTTTTTCTTTACTTTGGGCTGTGCTGGGTCTTTGCTGTTGTGCAGGCTTTCTGTAGCTATGGTGAGCGGGGCTACTCGCTAGTTGCGTTGCACAGGCTTCTCACTGCCGTGGTTTCTCTGGTTGTGGAGCTCGGGCTCTAGGACGAGCAGGCTTCAGTATTCTCATCACGTGGGCTTAGACGCTGTGGCTCCCGGCTCCAGAGCACATGACTGAATAGTTGTGGGTACATGGGCTTAGTTGCTCTGCAGCGTGTGAGATCTTCCTGGATCAGGGATCGAACCTGAGTCTCCTGCACTGGCAGGTGGATTCTTTACCACTGAGCCACCAGGGAAGCCCCAGGACCCATCTTTAACCTGGGCTGAGGCTTGGCCAGGTGAGCGGGAAGGAGGTGGAAGGTTGACAATAAGAAACTCGAATGCAAAGAAGTGATTACAACAACGGGCTCGCCCTCTCTCTCTCTCTCTCTCTCTCTCTCTCTCTCTCTCTGACACAAATACACATTTTCACACCAGGATACCTTGAGGGGATGTGGGAGTAGGTCTTTGTAACTTCCAGAAACACCATAGAGCTGTCAGCTGTGTGCGAGCCCCCTCACTGTGAAGTGAGCTCCACTGTGATCGTTAAGTGACTGCTGTATCTGTTCTGGATCACTGTATCATATTCCCCCCCATCAAACCAGAGAACAACAACCGGGAGCATCAGGGAAGGAGGAGGCGGGAACGGCCACGACAAAACCAGAAGTGTGTGTCTGAGGTTGTTCTCCATTCCTCCGATCCTGCGTATCTTTAAAACACAGCGCCTGGGACTCCAGGCGTCATGAATGACTTTCGCTCTCTCCTCCTGCCCTGGAAAGGCAAAAATCTCAAGGGGGGCCATGCAGAGCAAGCAGGCTCTCACTGGCATCTGATTCAAGTCCAGGAAAATCGCTGGGGACTGGCAACAGGCAGGGAGCTTAATCCATCAGGGAGGTGGGGATGGCACGGACAATGGCGATCAGTATAGGCGGGAGCTTCAATCTTATTGGAAAGGACTCCTAATTATGTGATCCAACCCCTAGATAAAGGATTTTTTTTTTAAGCACAAATAGCTTTTTCTGTGATAGCTGTTTCTTTTCTCGGTCGTCCCTGGACAGAGAGCCAGAGGACAAAGGAAGGCGTCCCAGTGACCCAGCGATGCTGAGCCCTGCCTTTTCAGTAAGGCATAGAGGCCTGGGTTTCAGGGCTTACAGCTACCCAGGAGATGGGGACTGGGGCTGTAGGGGAGGGTGGGATACGAGCCAAGTGTTGCTCTTCCTGGGCCCAGCAGCAATGTCTCATCAACAGCTGTCTATTTACAATAGCTCTGGGCGAGGAAAGATGTTGTGGCTCAGTGGGAAAGACTGGGGATTGATTAGCAATGTCTGCCCTGAGCACGGAAGTGGGGAGCAGTGGTCACGTGTCAGCCATCTGTGACCCAGGGTGTTTTGTGGAAAACCTGTCAGTCCAGCAAGACGGGAGTGTGGCTCTAAGGCAGCAGTGCAGCCTGTCAGGTCCGTAGACCCTTGCCAGAAGATAAATCTCAATCTCGCTTCCACCACTTTATTACTCATATGACCTGAGGCAAACGACCACATCTCTTGGAACTTCTTTTTCTTTCTTTCTTTTCTTGGTCTGCACAATGGCAAGAATAATGACCTCATTGATGGATCTGAGGAGAAAATGACTGCTTAAAGCCCTTTGTGAATTTCTATACAGGCACGAGGTGTTGTTGATACGGTTACAGTGATTTCTGTTGTTTCTAGTGTTAGTTTTCAGAGTCATGTCAACTATGGAGCAAGGTCTCTGCTTGACACCTTTCTGTATGTATTCTTGTTTATTTCTCGTAATGACTCTGCAAGTTAGATATTCATCACCGTCTCCATTTCACAGAGCAGGAAGCTGAGTCTCACAGAGGGGAGGTGACCAGCTCACTGCCACGGTGGCAGCGTGGATGGATCCAGGTTCTGAGCCAGGCTGCAGAGACCCCTCAACCAACGGTTTCCATCTCCGTTCTGTTGATCTCTTGGCACCAACCAGTCTAAGAGCCCAACTTCCTGGGTTCCGAGTCCCAGTTCCTTTGAGGACTCCCTGTGTGTCCTGAGGATGCTACACCCCCACCTGGAATTCAATCTCCACATCCTGGAAAGAGATAGTGTAGACCCATGGCTTCCAGGCAGTGTTCCTTGGAGCTTCAGAGGTCTGCAGAGTTTCTCTCAAAGGCTGAGGGACGCTAAGCTTGGCAGTGATGGAGATCCACTTTCTTTCCCATGCCAGGGTTCCAAGCATGCTTTAACTTGAAGAGGAATCCCACTGCTTAGAAGAAGTTTGGAAACCATCTCTTTAAATGATGGTGATTATCATTTACTCAACTTCACTATTATACGCCAAGCCTTTCCCATACGCTATTCCCAGCCCTCAGTAATGAAACTTACGGCAGGCCTTATTACGCACATTTTTAAGAAAAGGAAACTGAGGTTCAGAGAGGCTCAGTCTCTGACTCCAGGTCAACTCGGTCGTAGCACCACATCGGGGGCTCCAATTTAGATGTGTCTTATTTTTTTTTTAATAATTTTATTTATTTTGGCTGTGCTGGGTCTTTGTCGCTGTGTGGACTTTTCCCTGGTTGCAGCAAGCGGGGGCCGCTCTCTAGCTGTGGTGCACGGGATCCTCGTTGCACGGGCTTCTCTTGCCGAGCACGCACTCTAGGCTCGTGAGCTCGCTAGTTGCAGCTCCTGGGCCCTAGAGCGCAGGGTCAGTAGCTGTAGTGCATGCGCTTAGCTGCCCTGCAGCACATGGGATCTTCCTGGACCAGGGATCGAACCCCTGTCTCCTACATTGGCAGGCCGACTCTTTACCACTGAGCCCCCAGGGGGGCCTTAGATCTGTCTGATTTTGAAGCTGGTGGCTGAACCTTCAGGCAGCTGGACCAGATCGCTCAGTGGAGGCAGTTTGTAATTAGTTCATCGTTATTGTCAGAGAAGACATTTTCAGAGAGTAACAGCCCAGGCGATGGTGGCAAGGTCAGCTAAGCGGGTATTTGGATTCCTCACTGGTAGAACTCTATGGCTGACAAGGGCAGAGACCTATTTTAACAAGCAGTCTTCTCCTTTGAGATCCATCCAAGCAGAGGGAGCGTTCGTCGCAATGCAGAACCGAGAACAAGACGTCGCCAGCCGAGACCGCATGCCCAAAAAACTTTTTTAGTCTTGTGGGAACATCACTGGCAAACATAATTTGAAAATCTTTCTCCTTAACACGCTGCCTCCTGTCAAAGAATGGGATTCTCATGCATATTTCATCCTGTTTCTTTTTAATTAAAAGCTATTATATATTTATTTTTCAGCTGCTGTAGGGGAACGGAATGTAAGTATTCATTCAATAACCGTTTATTATGTTCACTTAGGTGCCAGCCCCACAAAGAGCACTGGGAAATGCAAAATGGTTAAGCCACAGTCCCTCCCCTCAAGGGGGATACAACCCAGATTAGGAGCAAGAGAATAGACGTGTAAATAAAAACGCATACAAAGGGGTGCCAAGTGCTGTGACAGAAGCTTATTCATTAGGGGGTATTGCTAACCAGTGCTCTCTGAGTCAAATTCAGTCCTTCAGCACATGTGGAAGCCCCCATAAAAAATAAACTTGTGGCCAAGATTCATCTAGAGGTTTCATATAAGAATCTAGATTATGGGACTTTGCTGGTGGATAAGACTCTGTGCTCACAATGCAGGGAGCCTGGGTTCAATCCCTGGTCAGGGAACTAAGACCCCCACACACCACAACTCAGCCCGTGTGCCACAATAAAGACCCAGCACAGACAAAACAAATTTTTTAAAAATCTAGATTTAAAGTTCCTCATGAAAAGTCCAGAGATCTGGCAACACCAGGCCTGGAATTCGACACAGCAACATCAGCTGCAGTGGAGTGGTGGCCACCTTCTCCTGGAGGGACTCCATTCTCTACTTTGCCTCAGTCCCCACCACTCCCTATTGCCCTACACTTGGCCTGGTAGTCTTATGTGTTACCACTTGCTGGCCTCTGGAGGGTTTGAGTTCGTGGCTCATCAGAAGGAGGTAAGATAGTAAGGCCTTGACTGGATGCTTCTTTGACTCTTCCCTGGCTATACATCCTGGTCTTTAACTCCAGCTCTTGGTGACCTTGGGGAGATCAATTCTTCTCTCTAGACAGGAAAGAAAGAAAGAGAGGGAGGGAGAAAGAAAGAAAGGAAGAAGTGAGGAAGTAAGGATCTAATACATATCTAATATCCATTCAGATAGGTATCTATATAGCAAGACGGATGGATGGATGGGTAGACAGACAGGTAAAGATAGAATAAAGAATAAACCTCTTTTTACAACTGTGTTTCTATATAAAGTTTGAGGGTGGAAGATTTTCCTTGAAGCACCCAAATAATTCAAGAGGTGTGGGAAAAATAGCATTTTTATGCCAATTATCTGACAAACAGATTGCTGCATGCTTGTCCGACTTCCCTTCTGGGTCTGCTTTTTCAGCCTGGAGACGTGAACAGACTCAGCCTCGCTCTGCTCCAAGTGGTAAATAAATTGCCTTCCATAGACTCGATCACGCTATTGCAAGCCCCATGGAATGTTCTTTAGCTTCACAAAGTATGTCCTCAAAGTTTGCCTTTGATTTGCCTTCCCGAGGCTTCAGAGCCTCCCGGCTTCTCCCAGGTCGCTCCTTTGATAAAAGCATTCCGTCTCTCTGGTTTCCGTTTTGCCGGGCACATAGGGAGCCTGTGGGGAAGCAGGTCCTGCTGGGAAATGATCAGCGCCTTTCATCCCATGTGACCTGAATTCATGGCAGCTCTGGGCTCCTGGCTTTGTAGCTGGCAGCTGAGGGACTGTGAGGAAACCTGGGACCCCAGATAGGAAGGGGCACTGGAGGACATCTCCCCATACTACAGATTGGGAAACTGAGGACCAGAGAGGGGAGGAGCCTTCCCCAGTGTTCTGGGGCTGTTCTCCTGAAACAAGACAGGCTTTATATCTTTTCAACATCTCTGTTTAGATATTTTTATGGGCCATGATGCTTGTTGATTTGGCTGTTCTTTGTCATTTTGTTTGTAGCCACCATTTCCTCAGCCAGTGCCTTGAAAGAGACAGGGTATGGTAAAGCAATTAAAGCATGGCCTCTGTTCTCAAACTGCTGAAAGGCAAATCCTGGCTCCACCCAATTTCCTGCTGTGTGACCTAGGGCAAGTTGCTGACCGCTCTGTGATTCCGCCTCGGCATCTGTACAGTGAGGGTAATCAGAGATTGTTGTGAGGATTAAATAGGCCAATTTGTGTAAAGTGCCTAGAATCTAATAAAGCACTTTAAACGTGCTTGCTGCTTTCATTATCCACCGATGCCATTATTGTTCCTAATACATCTTCTTTCAGCACTTACACTAATGTTCGATATGTCTGCATGAAAAGCATCTTTGTATATTGAGATAGCCTTTATATGTGTGTGTGTATCTTTTACCAATGTCAGTTATACTTCATTCAACCCAACACATATGCGTAGGTCTGCTAAGTGCAAGCACCAAATGCATGCACTACTGAGCTACAACACTAGTAAGCACTACTGGTAGTACTAAGCACCAACTCAAGTACTAAGTGCTACTACTTGGGAGCATTACTATGAATGTTAAGTACTGCTACTTAGCAGCACTACTGCTACTGGTAAGTGATACTACGGCTAAGCCCAATACCACTGCATAGTACCACTACTTAGAAACATTACTGCTAGCACTAATCACTACTACTAGCAATCACTACTACTGCTAAGTGCAAGCACTGCCCTAAGCAAGGTGAACAGCTTTTCCTCTTCAGCTTTAACTCTCTAAACCCTCAATTTCCCTATCAGTAGAATGGGAATGACAACATGCCTACCACTGGGAAGGGTGGTGGGAAAAGAAACTGTTCACGCAGGTCAAGGGTTTAGCAGAGGCGTGCTTCTGGCCCCCACTCTCCAAATAATGGCTCTTGCCCACCGTTGTGGACAACTGGCCTTGTCTGGCCCGGTTACCAAACCCTGAAGAGAGTCCAGGACCTCAGAGATCCCCAGCATGAGACCAAGAGGCTGCAGACACGGGGGAGGAAGAGAACTCACATCTAAGTCCCTTCTGTGTGCCAGGCCCTGCACTGTGTACTCCTTGTGGCATCCTTATCATTCCCATTTTAATTATCATTCCCATTTTAGAGATAGGAAAACTGAGGCTCAGAGAAGCAAAGCAGCCTGTTCCATAACCCTGAGCCCAGCCCTGGTTTGATTCCACTAGGTCAGAGGTCATCAAGATTTTTCTGCAAAGGGCCAGGTAGTGAATTTTGTCAGCAACCAGTCAACTTTATCATTGTGCCACAGAGGCAGCTACTTATAATGCCCACATGAAATGATACGGATGTTTCCAATGAAATCTGAATCATTTTACTTGGCCCACAGCCATAGTTTGTGATCCTGCACTTCAGGCTACTTCCCCTAATACTGTTATACTACTTTGTTTTGTCTTTTGTCCACACCACGTGGCTTGCAGGATCTCAGCTCCCAGACCAGGGACTGAATGCGGGCCACGGCAATGACAGCCCGGAATCCTACCCACCAGGTCACCAGGGAACTCCGAGTGACTCTGTTGTCCTTCTTTGTTGAGCTCGTGCTGTGTGAGAGGCACTGTGCTGGTTCCCGGGCTGTGTTTTTCAGTTTTGTCTTGACATACATCCTGTTTTTTCTTTTGGCGCACAGCTTATGGGATCTTAATTCCCCAACAAGGGGTCGAACCTGGGCCCTTGGCAGTGAAAGCTCTGATTCCTAACCCTTGGACCACCAGGGAATCCCCATATTCTCCCCATCTTTGAGACGGGAAAAGCAGAGTCTCTTCAAAATCTGTGTATTGCACAAATTGACTCTCTGTCCAAAAAGAACGTGCGGCCTCCTTGTACCCACACCTGCAAGCCAGAACCCAGGGGAACTTCTGGGTGGGGAAGTCTCTCATTTTCCTTCTGCATCTCATGGGTTTTCACACGTATCTCTGCAACAGAATCGAAGAAGCAGGCGTGTGCTTGCAAAGGTCACAGAATTCAAATAAAGGGCCTCGTGCGTCCTTCTCCAGAAAGCCCCGGAATGCAGAAGGAGCCGGCATTGCTGTGCGTTCATCACTGACCCGGTTCCAGCGCTGGGGGAAAGGCCTGGGCCGGGGAGAGGTGGCTGGCAGGGAACTGACGCGCTGGGCCCCTAACAGGGAGCCATGCACCCTGAGAAGCCTCTCTTGCCTGAAACAGACAGGAAGTGATGGTCACCACCGCTGCCCGTGAACAGTCAGGATGCTCCTTCCTCCTTGGAAATGCAGAGAGAAACTCTTAGGCTGCCTGCCATGGGGCGCCTCCTCTCTCAAATGTCTCCCGACACGCTCTCGGTTTCTACCATGACTGTGACCTTTTCAAGAATAACGCAAAGGCTCAGTCAGTCATTAACACCATAGTGTGAATTAGTCAGGGCTCAGAGCAGAGCAAGTGCTGGACTGGGAATAGAGAAACATGGCTTTGAAGCTGCTGTGGCTTCAGCCACCTTGTCGGTGACGTGGCCGTGGGCAAACTGTTTTCTCTGCAGAGCGTAGAAGCTGAATTACATGAAGCTTGCAAGTGGTCTGAGAAGGTGTGGAGCCTCAAGGCCTGTTTTTATCTGTTAAATTTTTTTTAACGTTTAATTGGGATAATTACTTTTAAGTGACCAATACGTTTAATAATTAGTCCATAGGGTCGCTAAGAGTCCGACATGACTGAGTGACTTCACTTTCACTTTTCACTTTCATGCATTGGAGAAGGAAATAGCGACCCACTCCAGTGTTCTTGCCTGGAGAATCCCAGAGACAGGGGAGCCTGGTGGGCTGGCGTCTATGGGGTCGCACAGAGTCGGACACGACTGAAGCAGCTTAGCAGCAACGTTTAATGCTTCCATTTAATGATTTATTTAAACCATAAGTTTTCAAATGATATTTGACTTAGGATAATTAAACTTTTAATTGTGAATTGAGACAATTAATGTACACAATCAGGGTTTGCCCCAGACCCCAGTGTCCCCTGATGCCTCACGTACGGCTCCCTCTCACGTTCGTCACACCTGCCCTGGCCCCCAAAGTTGTCTGATTTGCGTGCTGGTTTGGGAACATGGCTCTGGATTTTGACGCATGAGAGCAGGCTGCAGGCTGAGCTCTGAAGGGATGGGCCTCTGGTCAGATAAGTTTTGATCAAGGGGAAGACAGAAAGTCTGTCTATACAAAGTGTTTTCTAGGGAAGTGTTTTCTGAGATGCAATTAGAAGCTAGGAGACATCAAGGAGAAAGGCCATGTCACTTTCCCACCAAAATGCTAGTGGCCTTACTTTGATGCAGGATACAGCCTAACTGAGAGCAGAGATGGTCAGAACTTCCCTGGTGGTCCAGGACTAAGGGCTTCCCTTAGTCAGCAGTAAGGAATCCGCCAGCCAACGCAGGAGACACAGGTTTGATCTCTGGGTCGGGAACCTCCCCTGGAGAAGGAAATGGCAGCCCACTCCAGGATTCTTGCCTGGGAAATCCCACGGACAGAGGAGCCTGGTGGGCTACAGCCCATGGGGTTGCAAAAGAGTCAGACACGACTTAGAGACTAAACACCAACCAGCGGATAAGACTCTAGGCTCCCAGTGCTGGAGCTGCCTTCGACCCCTGGTCAGGGAACTAGATTCCACACACAGGAGTGTGCCCCCCCACAACTAAAAATCCCACACACCACGACTTAGAAAAAGAAGAAAAAGATCCTGCATGCTACAACTTAGACACGGCGCAGCCAAATAAACAAATAATTTTTTAAATTAAAAAAGAAGAAGAGCTCTGGAGTCCAGTCTAAACACCAGGCTTCAAATCCAACTCCAGCTCTGTTTCCCTGGGCAAGTTACTAATTCTCCTTGAGGCCCTTGTACTAAATACAAGAGTCGATGGTAGTCATCTTTTTATCTTTTTTTAACTTCCTATGTATACAAGACAGGACATTTCTATGTACAGTTCCCTCTTCTCCACAAAATGAAGTAGGATTTGCTTCCCCCACTTGATAGATGAAGAGGCTCCATGGACTCAGGAGTGCAGGGGGTCACACAGGGAGCCCAGGGCAGGTGTCACCGCACCCCAGCTTCCCTTCCCTGTCACCATGACACTCCCAGGCTCCTCCTGCTAAGCTGGGGTGTTGATAAAACTCACCTGCCAAGGCAGGTGTGAGGATGGAGCGTGAATGAGGCTGCAACTCAGCTGCTTCAGCCCAAAGATTCTCGCTCATGAAGCAGTTCCATTTCCTGTTTCTGGAGGATTCCAGGCAATGATGAAGGAAACGCCCAGAGGAATCCACTGCCTGCCAAGCCCCCTTGATTTAGCCAGCAGTTTTGGAGCTGCTGCCCCAGGGCTGCCCACAGACCTGAGAGGGTGGAGGACAGGCTCCTGCCCAGATGGTGGCTGCTTATCTCTGGGGCGCCCGGAGAGGGGTCCTTCACCCTGAAATCAGGAGGACCGGGGGCCTGCTGAGTTGTTTCCTTTCAGAATTCATCTCAAGACCAAGAGGAAGGAAGAACACACTGGAAAGGGAAGGTAACATCCATAAGCCACTCCCAAAAGGAACTATTAACACCTCGCAGCCGTCCACCCATCCAGAAGCTGGGGATGGAAATGAAGCCAGGAAGTTGGCGGGGGAGGAAAAAAAACCACCCAGCGCTCTCCTCGTACATTACCATAGTTGATCTGAGTCGCTTTGCTTTCCCCTTTTTTATTGTCATTATTATTACCATTTCCATCTTCTCCCCATTGAGTTTCATGGCCTGTTACAAGGGTTTTCCTCTGGAACAGAAATAAATTTCCCAAACACTTTCCTCCCGCAGCCTGGCAACACAGTGATCTTTTTTCTGCCCGGACTGATTCCTCACTGTTAAGAGGGGCATTGGAGAGTTATCCAGGAAATGCAGCAAAGTGGGTCTTGACCCACAGAAATAAAAATTAAGCATTTCATATAAATAGTATATATATATTTTTTCCTTTTTAACTTTTAGATGCCTCCTCAGAACCGTGATTGCATTTAAAGTCTCACACCAGCCCTGATAGGGAAGAAGGAGAGAAACGAGCCTCAGGTGGGAAACCTGCGGCCCAGAGTGGTTAGGTAAGTTTGTCCAAGATCACACAGCAAACCCCAGCAGAGCCAGGCCTGGACTCAGACTTGTGACCACACCAGTTCACCATATTCTCGCTAGAGGGTTGAGTGGAATCCATTCACTTCCCAGCGAGATGTTCAGCCCATAGTTTACAGACTGGACAGCAGGGTGTCCCAAATCAAGAGATGGGGGTGGTCTCTGGGCTCTTATTAGGATGGCTTGGAGGGCAGGGGAAAGGGGCAATGGGACAGGCAGGGAGCTCGGAGACCCACTGATGCCTCTGTCGGGACTGGACCTGGTTCGTTCACTCAAACCATCCATCTCAACCACCCCATGTCTATTTCCCTCTCTGTGTCTCTCTCCACGGCTTTCTCTCTCTCCCTCTGTTTTTCTACGTTCCTCTCTCCGCCTCTCTCTGCCTCTCTCTTTATCTCTGTCTCTCTATCACACACACACACACACACACACAATCTCAGGGGTTCCCAACCTCCGGGATCTAATACCTGATGATCTTAGGAGGAGCTGATGTAATACTAACAGAAATAAAGTGAAAGTGAAGTCGCTCAGTCGTGTCCAACTCTTTGCGACCCCATGGACTATAGCCTACAATGCTCCTCCGTCCATGGGATTTTCCAGGCAAGAGTACTGGAGTGGGTTGCCATTTCCTTCTCCAGATAGAAATAAAGTGCACAGTAAATGTAATGCCCTTGAGTCATCACCCCCTCCCCCCCCCCCCCCCCCCCCCCCCGCTCCAGTCCATGGAAAAATTGTTTTCCATGAAACCGGTCCCTGGTGCCAAAAAGATTGGGGACCACTGCCCTGTTTGATGGTTTTTCCTCTTCTTCCCCAAGTGATATATACCAAGGAAATAAAGGCAGCTCTTTCTCTTCAAATAGGCAGAAGCCCTCGATCTGGAAGCTGTTCAATTTTCCTCTACCGTGTGCATTTTCAAGGTAAGCTTCATGTCTCTCTTTCCTCCATTTGATGCCATAATTGGGGCATTTTCTTGATGCCTTAATTCAGCAGTGCAATTTTGGAGACACTCACTCACTGTCCCTCCTGGCCCTCCTTTTCCTCCCTCCTTCCTTCCACACCTGGTCCCCATAATAGCATCCTTACATTCAGTGCAAATCGAAGTAGGTTTGTTTTTCTTTTGTCCCCCAAACCCTTGTCCTTACAATTGATATCCTGCAGGAAAGAAAAAAAATTAAATGATTTGAAATATTTGGGGATCGTTTTGAAGCCGTGACAGGACTGTTGCTCTAGTCAAAAAGATTGTCTGTGACCCCCTCATCCTCCTCCTTCAGGGGCAGAGAAATAGACACGGAGACAACATGAGTACACAAATCCTGTGTTTCGTGTCGAGTTTCCTATCAAATATTAGCAACTCGCCTCAAGGTGAAAGAGAGGGAAAATGAGATCTCAGATGGAGACAGAGGCGTCACCAAGCAGACAATGCTCTCGGCTCCGGGCTTCAGCTCACCCCAACTCAAGCCACGTACCCAGTTCTCTGCTTAAGACTCAGGCAGCACTGGGTTCCGATCTCAGCTCTGCCGCTTAATGACCTTGTGACCTTGGACACTCGTTTCATCTCTCTGAGCCTCGAGTACCTCCTCCTTTACCTGGGGGGTTGTTGGGAAGGTTTATGAGGCAGCAGCGATACCCTGCTATCAGTGGTGAAATCCGTTCCCCATTGGTGAGGCTTCCTGTTCACCCACAGGGGCAATTCTCACTCCATCTCCACGGCATTCTACAATGCTTACATCCGTCGTACAGCTGCAAGCGCTGAGGATCAGAGAGGTGCAGCGACTTGCCCAAGGCCACACAGCTAATGCAGAGCATGCCAGAACCGTTCTTGGGCCATACATGGAAATGCCAGTATACCGTGCCCTGAGCCTACTACATGCTTAGAAGATTCCTGTTCCTACTCTTCTCCCCAAAGTGACCCCGTGAGGACAAGGACTCAGCCTGTCTGTGGCATGATAACTCTATCTGCACCTTCTCCAGAGGCCTTCTAGAATACAGTCTCCTGTAATTAGCAGAATGGTGCTCTTCCGGGGCCAAAGTAAAGAGACAATAAAGCAACTCCCAGAGCAGACGAGCGCGGGGACCGAAGCCAAGCGCTTGGTCCTGACACAGAGGAGATTAATGGCCCATAAAGTGGTGGAGCAACTGTGAAGTTCAGCCTGTGGCTTCTGGAGAGTGAGTGGTCAGCCCACGGCGGTTTGGGAGTCACTGATGGGGGAGGGGGAAGAGGGTGGTCAGACCTGCTCCCCTAACATCTGACCCACCCAGCTGCCATTGTGGGAGCCTTGTCTGGCCCAGGTTGGGAGCCCCCACTCCAGAGAGGGGTCCAGAGACCCCCGGGCGGGCTAATCCCAGTTACCCAAGAAGAACACCAGTGCTTCCCTGCCTGCTGTTAATACATTGTAACCAATCCCTGTCTCTCCTTTCTCAAACTTGCTGGCCGCAGGTCTGTTTACACTCTTAAAAATGATGGAGAATCCCCCAAGGGCGTTTATGTATATGTGCTCTGTATCAGTAAAAATCATCCTGTTAGAAATTAACAGGACTTCCCTGGAGGTTCAGTGGTAAAGAATCCCCCTGCCAATGCAAGAGACACGGGTTCAATCCCTGGTCCGGGAAGATCCACGTGCTGCAGGACAGCTCAGCCCGTACGTCACAGCTACTGAGCCTGTGCTCTGGAGCCCAGGGTCCACAGCTACTGAGCCCACGTGCTGTAGCTACTGAAGTCTGAATGCTGTGCCGGCTATGCTCCACAACACAGAAGAAGTCGCTGCAATGAGACGGCCACGCACTGCAATTAGAGAGTAGCTCTGCTCACCACAACTAGAGAAAAGCCCATACAGAAAAAAAAAAAAAAAAAGACCCAGTGCAACCAAATAAATAAATAAAATTGTAAAAAATTTAACAGACACATTTTAAAAACATTTATTTATTTACAAATCACAGTCATAAACCGTTGCAAGTCAACATACACAACATGTTCTACTGAAAAATTACTACATTTTTCACAACCAATAGAAATACAGAGAAGAGCGACATTGACAATGCTGACGACAACGATGATGACTATATTTTATATCACAGACACTGATTTCCATCATGGGGAATCTTTACTACAGCCCCATAAGGCCATTCTAAGATTCTTTTCATTTTATTGTTGGGGACACAGAGAGCTTGAGTAACTGGCCCAAGGGCAGAACTGGGACTCAAACCCACGCAGACAGGGTCCAGGAACCGTGTTCTTGGCCCTGACGCCATGTGTACAGTCTCCATTACAGAGAAACAGGCTCAGGCAGAGAATTCTGTCCGCCTCGGTGGTAAACCTCGGGCGTTGTGCTTGGCAACTGAAAATACCAACAGCGTGCTCACTAGGCAAGTCTGGGTTTACTCAGTGTCGTGCTTGTGGAATATTTGATCGGGAGAAGTAAATGGTAGCTTCTCTCTAGAGAACCGAAGCCGATGGGCCCAGAAATAAAGTTGATGAAAATAGCCTTAATTGTAATCATCCCCAGAATGTACACGGTTTACAGAACCATCCCCCTACGTGTTCATTTATTTAATCCTCTGTTTATATGATGCTCACCAGTCTTCCCACAAATCTGCAGTCCACGCTTGGTCCCCACAGATGCATCCTTGAACCGGGGATCCTCCTGGCTGGTCTGGGCTTCTGCTGCAGCCCCTTGAATCCCATGCTAGGTCTCCCCCGCTGTTCCTGCCGCTCGAATGCTGTCCCTAGAGGGTTCCTCCAGTAATGATGATGGCAGCGAATACTAATCGATCACCCTGCGGGATGCTAGGCACGAATTGCGTCCTCTCCGCCTCCAGGTAGCTTGCGAGTTACATGTCTCTGTTACCATCGTCCCCGCTGTGCAGATGAGGACCGCAGAGCTTAGGGCAGTCACGTGATCCACCCATGGACTTGCAACTAGGAGCCCCAGCCACGGGGTTTCAGTGCAGCAGCCCGACTCCCCAGCTGGTTCGGAACCACTGGGCAGCCCTGCCTCCCCTCAGCAAACCTGACCCATCCCTGCCCTCCCTGGACACCTTTGCAACCTCAGAGCCCACAGACACTTCAGTGTGGCATCCCAGTCCTTAAAATCGGGTTCCTAACTCCTCTCCTGGCTGCTCCCTCCGGCCTCACCTTCTTACCCTGCACCCCACCCTCCAACCACAGCAAACTCCCCCGTCCACCTGTCACAGGCCCACCTTTGCACGTGCTGTTTCCTTCCCCGATCGCCGTGCCTTCCTCCCCAAACTCCTACGCATGCTTGAAGACCCTCTCCCGTCCCTTCTGAAGTCGTGGGTGACTTTTTGCTCCTTTCTTAGGGCACTATCAGGGAGCTTATCAGAGTCCTCTATCCACACGTGGATTTAACCTTATCACATTGTGTTGGTTAGGGCATTGGAGGAGGGCAGAGACGGTGGATTCAGAACCGTGGGGTGCTTATCCAGCCTCAGCTACTTAGTAAATACTGTAACCCTGCTCAAGTGATTTTCACCTTTCTGAGCCTCGGTGGGCCCCTCTGTGAAATGGGTCTGATAACTGGGTTTCATGCCCTAACAGCAGTATTATAAGGATACAAAGGGTCAGACTTTCTGGATCACTCAAGAGGAGGCTAGAGAGGTTGTCCAGGCTCACCTGGCCACTGCCTTTTCCTCCCAGGTGTGGCCATTCATCTAAGGATGGGGCTGAATTTGCCTGAGAACTAGAAGAGGCCTAGGAGTCAAGAGATTTTCCTAGCAAGGATGTAAACCATGTATGTTCTATTGAAAAGAGATAAAACCTCCAAGTAAACAGGCTTGTGGGCTTCCCAGGTGGCTCAGTAGTGAAGGATCCACCTGCCAATGCAGGAGATCCAGATGTGAGTTCGATCCCCGGGACAGAATGATCCTCTGGAGGAGGAAGTGGTAACCCACTCCAGCATTCTTGCCTGGAAAATCTCATGGACAGAGAAACCTGGCGGGCTACAGTCCATGGGGTCCCTAAGAGTTGGACACAACCGAGGGACTAACAACAAACGGGCTTGTGGGGCCATGAAAAGCAAGTGTCTCTGGGGTCTGTCAGGACACAGGTCTGATCTCATAGAGTGTGTGTCGGAGTTGGGGGAGGTGGGAAAGGTCTTCTCCAGTCAGTTCCTGCCTACCTACCTACGAGCCTGTGGGGGGTGGGCAAGTCACGTCCGCAGCACCCGGGACAAGGTGAATGCTTTATGCTGCTGCTGCTGCTGCTAAGTTGCTTCATTCTTGTCCGACTCTATGTTACCCCATAGACAGCAGCCCACCAGGCTCCTCTGTCCCTGGGATTCTCCAGGCAAGAATACTGGAGTGGGTTGCCTTTTCCTTCTCCAATGCATGCATGCATGCTAAGTTGCTTCAGCCATGTCCAACTCTGTGCGACCCCATGGACAACAGCCCACCAGGCTCCTCTGTCCATGGGATTCTCCAGACAAGAATACTGGAGTAGGCTACGATTTCCTTCTCCAGAATGTGTTATAAATATTCCCTATTTCTAATCACAAGAACAGTGATAGAGATCTGTTTTCTATTTGCTTTTTAAAGTATCTCCCAGTGGTCTGGTTGGGTTGAGAACTGGGGTCATCCACCTTGCTATTAAAACATATATATATATTTTTTGTGAGCCAAGGGTCCTCTTGGGCATTTGAAATGACTGATGAGAAGTGTGTGTCTGTGTGTACACACCGTCTAGTGAATACCCCACACACACTGCTCAGCCACCGTGCCCTGTGCTCGCCCCACTCTGCCCTGGCCAGCCTCAGCTCAGCTGGGTCCACTCCATCCCGCTCACAGCTGTGTCTCCTCCATCCACCCTCCTCTCAGTTCTGTGCCATCCCTGTCAGTCGTCTCAGGAGAATCTCTCATCCTTTCCAAACCCAATGCCGGCTTCCAAGTGCCAGGTTCCTCCCCATCCCCTTCTGAGCCCGCTGCCGTCACCAGCCCAGCGCCGGGGACTTCCAGAGGCCCTCAGCCCTCTGTCTTTGAGGGGCGATGTCACAGCCCCCAGCAAGAGACAGCTGCCGCCTGTCAGTGTCACTACCTCCCCCCGCCAGGATGCGCTCAGCAGGGTTGAGAGCAAAACTTCACTCTGCCCCTTGAAGGGGGCGAAAGGCTCTGCCCTGGCGCACTGTCTCCCTCACCTGAGTTTCTGGACCTTGTACGTGCAGGATTCTCTACCAAGAAATCTCTTTTCCACACTTTGTTTATCTAACTCCTCCACCAACCTCAAAACTCTTCCTCGACATCACCTCCTCCAGGAAGCCTTCTCTGCTTTCCAGACTGAGTCAGGGGCCTCCTCTGGGTGCCCTCAGCTGCCTCAGCTTCCCCCATCAGCACATTCAGTATACTGAATCTTCTCTGCCCAACTGACCGTGAGGTCGTGAAGCCAGGCTTGTTCACCACGGTCTTTCCATGACTTGGCCCATAGGACACCCTGGACTGATGTGTTGCTGTTTTTGTTTAATGAATGATGAAAAGAATGCAGTCTGCCCCTGGTGAAATAAATATGATTGTGTGATTCTGGATGACTTTCTAGAGCGCTTCCCCACTATGCCCCATGTCCCAGAGACAGCCAGAGTTTTCTGGTTCATGATGTGTAAGTTCCCATGACAACAAGGGAAGATGTGGCTGAGAATCCGATGATGATCTTTTCTGTTCAGCCTGGTCCCGAGGCCGCCTTCCTGACCTCAGCACCTGCAGGATTAGCAGAGTACATGGGGCTGAGACACTTGCTCCTTGGAAGAAAAGCTATGACAAACCTAGACAATGTATTAAAAACCAGAGATATTACTTTGCCGACAAAGGTCCGTCTAGTCAAAGTTATGGTTTTTCCAGTAGTCATGTATGGATGTGAGACTTGGACCATAAAGAAAGCTGAGCACCAAAGAACTGAAGCTTTGTAACTGTGGTGGTGAAGATTCTTGAGAGTCCCTTGGACTGCAAGGAGATCAAACCAGTCAATCCTCAAGGAAATCAATCCTGAATATTCATTGGAGAGACTGATGCTGAAGCTGAAGCTCCAATACTTTGGCCACCTGATGCAAAGTGCCGACTCATTGGGAAAGACCCTGATACTGGGAAAGATTGAAGGCAGGAGGAGAAGGGGAAGACAGAGGATGAGATGGTTGGATGGCATCACCGACTCAAAGACATGAGTTTGAGCAAGCTCTGGGAGATGGTGATGGACAGGGAAGCCTGGCGTGCTGCAGTCCATGGAGTCACAAAAAGTCAGACATGACTGAGCGAATGAACAATAACGGGGCTCAGAGCTCCACCAACTTCACAGGTGAAGCCTCAGTGGGTTTAGGCAGGGCTGGGTGAGGGGTCCACTGGGGGGAGTATTCTCTCTGCTGGGGCCATGGGGATGCTGCCATAGCCTAGTTTGTCTCTTATAGACTCCTTTAGGGAACCTGCCATCATCCATCATGGGAGTTTTGGTCCAAGGAGGATAATATTCTCTTGCACGGCTGTACGATGGTTTCTACTCACTGCTATCCAAACACTGCCTTTTCTTGGGAATTTTAATGATATATTTTTTACCTAAGAGCCATGAAAGAGCTTGGCAGGTTGTATTTTCCGAAGATGGAGATAAATACATTCCCATAAACCCTTTGTATAATGGGACTGACATCCCTAAGATAGGGTCTATGTCTCCTCCCCCATCTCTCAGCAGGGGTTGGTCACCACTTCGGTCAATAGGGTGTGATGGAAATAAAGCTAAGGGGTTTGCAAGGGGAGATGGTCAGAAAGGATGCAGTTCTTTCCTGGAGCTCTCCCTCCCCCTCCTCCTCCCCTCCCCACCTCCTCCTCACCCTCCCTTCCGCCCGCCCCCACCCCCCCTCCGCCCCCCACACCACTACCTTCTTCACTCTGGAATCCAGCCATCTCACTAGGAGGAAGCCCAAACCAGCTCCTGCTGAGAGACCCCCTAGTGGGGCCAGGCAGAGGAGAACCCAGCCTGCTACCCAGTAGTCAGCATCAACCGCTTGTCTTAGGAATAAATGAGGCTTGAGATGGTTCCAGCTCCAGCCTTCAAGTCTTCCAGCTGAGACCCCAGGCATCGCAGAGCAGGGACAAGCCACCCTTGCTGTGTCCCGGTCTGAATTCCCAGCCCCCAGCATCCACGCGCACGTAAATAAATGGTGGTTTTGCTGAGTTCTGGGGTAATTTGTTATGCAGCCATAGTAACTAAAACAAGACTTAAAGTGAAAGCGGAGGCCGCTCAGTCGTGTTCAACTCTGACTCTCCAGGCCAGAATACTGGAGTGGGTCGCCATGCCCTCCTCCAGGGGATCTTCCCAACCCAGGGATCGAACCCAGGTCTGCTGCATGGCAGGTGGATTCCTTACCAGCTGAGCCACAAGAGAAGCCCAAGAATGCTGGAGTAGGCAGCCTATCCCTTCTCCAGCGGATCTTCCCAACTCAGGAATCAAATCGGGATCTCTTGGATTCCTGGCGGATTCTTTCGCAGCTGAGCTATCAGGGAAGCCCATACGTGCACACTATCGTGTGTGACACAGATCGCTGGTGATACTTGGCTGTGTAACACAGGGATCCCAGCCTGGCACTCTGAGAAGATCTAAAAGGGTGCGGCGGGGCGGGGGAGGGAGGCTCAAGAGGGAAGAGTCACATGAGTACTTATGGCTGCTTTGTGTCGCTGTATGGCAGAAACCAACACGATATTACAAAGCAATTTTCCTCTAATTGAAAAATTTTTTAAATTTGAAACAAGGCTGGAAACCAAATTTGAAACAAGACGGGCATGCAAAAATACATGGAAACTCAAAGAAATGGTGTATGCTGAGAACTGGGTCACAGAAGCCACCCACCTCCCATTTCTGTATAAGCAAGGGCTTTGAAATCAGAATTCATCAGCTAAATGGTACTATCACAAGGGACCACTTAAAGGATTGAGACGAATAATACCCCTGTCTTGCAGACGTGGAAACTGAGGCTTGCAGAGAGTGCCCGGGGAAATGATCAAGCAGAGAGCCATCCACATCCAGGCCCATGATATACGTAATATAAGCGTTCTCTCCTGGCAAGAATCATAGGAGTAATGAGGATTTACTGAGTGCCCCTCATGAATCAGGAGCTTTGGTCTATGTCGCTAAATATAGGCCTCACCATACTTCTTCAATGGAGTCCTGATTGTCCCCATTCCACAGATGGTGAAATTAAGGCCCAAGGACGGGGAAGTGATTTGCCCATGGTCAGAGAGCCAGGGGGTGATAAACCTCAGTTCTGAACCCGAATCTGCTCCACCCAGCCCCAGTGTCCGCTCACAACTTGTGCTTCTTGTTTCCTTCCCGTCACTGCCGGCTTTCTGCCGTCGCAAGAGCACAGATGACGTCTCCAGTGCTCGCGCTCTGGAGGTACTACATCAGAAGAGGGTGTGGCTGCTACCTTCCAAGTCAGATGCTCGTGGTTCAACTCTTTCACCTGCTGCTTACAGCCTGTGTGATCTGGGGTAAGATGTCATTTCACCTCTTTGAGCCTCAATGTTTTTGTGAGTAAAATTGGATGAAAAGTGCCTTCTTGCTTTAAGTATCAAAGGAGACACAATATATAAGGGACCGAGAACGGCTCCCAGTAAACATTAAGGATCTGATCCAAGTCTTTTAATCCCCATTCAAAGCGCTCCCTTCCGAACGGGTCTCAATAATCGAACTGACAGCCTACAGCAGTCGAGAGTTTTGTCGGGTAATTGGCATGGTTTAACGCGCTTTACATAAATTGCATCTAATCCTCACAGCAACACCAGGAGGTCTAGATACTATCATTATCTTTACAGATGAGAAAACAGAGGTACAGAGACAGAAGGCTGTTGTATTAAGGTCCAAGTACCACAAACTGGGTGACCTAGAATAACAGGAATGGCCTAGAAATGACCTAGAAATGACAGTCTCGTGGTTCTGGAGGCTGGAAGTCTAGATCAAAGTGTCAGCGGGTGTGGCCCCTTCCATGGTCTGTGGGAGAGGATCTGCTCCCTGCCTCTCTCCCAGCTTCTGGGGAGCTGCCGGCCCTCTTTGGCCTTCCTGTGCTGTAGAAGCATCGCTCTGGCCTCTGCCTGCATCTTCATACGGCATCCTCCCCGTGTGTGTCTGTGTCCAGATTTGCCCTTTTGATACAGAGATGAGTCACATTGAATTAGGAGCCCACCCACAATGACAAACCTAGACAGCTCATTAAAAAGCAAAGATATCACTTTGCTGACACACGTCTGTATAATCAAAGCTGGGGTTTTCCCTGTAGTTGTGCACGGATGTGAGAGTTGGACCATAAAGAAGGCTGAGCCCCAAAGAATTGATGCTTTAGAAATGTGGTGCTGGAAAAGACTCTTGAGAGTCCCTTGGACAGCAGGGAGATTAAACCAGTCAATCCTAAACGAAATCAACCCTGAATATTCACTGGAAGGACTGACGCTGATGCTGAAGTTCCAATACTTTGACCACCTGATGCGATGAACTGACTCATTGCAAAAGACCCTGATGCTGGGAAAGACTGAAGGCAGGAGGAGAAGGGGGCAACAGAGGATGAGATGGTTGGATGGCATCACCAACTCAATGGACACGAATCTGAGCAAACTCCGAGAGATAGTGAAGGACAGGGAATCCTGACCTGCTGCAGTTCATGGGGTCACAAAGGGTCAGATATGACTGAGCAACAACTACTCCAGCATAGCCTCATCTTAACTAATAACATCTGCAGTGACCCTATTTCCAAAGAAAGTTCCATTCTGAGATACTGAGGGTTAGGAATTCAGCATGTAAACTGGTAGAGTTGGGGGACAGGATTCAACACCTAACCGTTGGCTTATCTGAGATCACACAGTTAAGAAAAAGTGGCCAGTTGGCTGCCTCCAGCATCTGTCTTCTTGACCATACCACCTCCATACATTCAATGACCTGAATGCACCATCGAGGGATGGAGCAAAGGATTTCCTGTCTTCCGGGCGGAAGACATGGCTTTCAAGTCCAGCTGCGCTGCCTGGGAGGCTCTCTGGCTTCCCGAGACCAGCCCCCATCCTGGTGGTGACTCAGAGGCAGCCTAGGAACACCGGGGGTGGCTTCACCGACAACTTTCCCAGAGCACAAGAACAGTTCGTTTGCTAACGCAATTAAAAACATAATCTGTGCTGTTAAATGCCTCCTCCATTGTTCTGCTGCGTGCATCCCCCCAGCGCGCTGAGTTATACGCCTTCCCTAATCATTGCTGGCGTGTCATTTCCTTCTTCAGCTGCCATCCTTAGAGACGATGGGGGTTCGAGACGGTCTGTTTTAATGTCAGGATCTACGTCTCTGATAATTATATACACACACCCCACTTTGCAGGGAGTTCACTGCTCAAATGAGAGGCGAGGCTGACAGTTCTGACATCCCAGCCCGCGCGTCAGCTGCAGACAGGGTGCATGCCAGGGGCACAGGTGGCAGTCTCATCGCCGTGGGAGTTCACTCTCCGCAGCATCAGGTGACAGTCGCTGCAGAGTCTGAACCAGACACGCCAGTTCTTGACAGCCCGGACCGTGCAGGGAAAGATCACCCAACCAACCCTCCGACACTGCCTTTTCCACAACTCATCCCATTTTCACATGTGAGAATAAAAAATGAGACGTGCACATGTAGAGGATACTCAGGTCCTCTTTTGGAAACATTTATTGGTGAGCCTGTCATGGGGGCATGAATGGCAAATACCAGTTATTAAGTACCTGCAGTGTGTCAGGCAGTGCTAGGCCATTAACACTGTCGGCATTTTCATAGTGGCTCTGAGAAGGCATATGTTATTACCATTGTTAGATGATTAAACTGAAGCACACAGAAGGGAAGGGATCTAAGTAAGTTAGCTCAGCTGAATTGGACTTCAAAGCTATGAGTTGACCTCTGTATGCCATTTTATCCTTTGATAACATCCTTTCATATAACTCCTTTTCCATTAGCCTCTGAAGCAGTTCTCGGGTTTATTCATACTTTTTGGAACTTTCTTCACATTTCTCTTTCCATTAAGGTTCTTCTCTGTTGTTTCATCATTAAATAAGAGTGCCCTGTAAGGATTTTCTTTGCTCATTAGCCTCACTAGCCAAAACTCTGCCTAGAAAATCCCACCCAAACCAAATGGCTTTCCACTCTCAGCCACACGCTGAGGGCTCCCCAAATCTACTGATTAAATGTTAATCTCATCTGTAGAAATACCTTCAAAGTGATATTTAGGCTGGTATTTAACCAAATATTGGGTACCATGACCTGGTCAAATCGACATATAAAAAATTAACCATCCCATAGAATAAAGGCCAAGAGATCCTTTATGAATGAATAATGGAGTGATTTTTGTTTCTTGAAGTAAAGTGGATTTACAATGTTGTGTTAGCTTCTGGTGTTCAGCAAAATGACTCAGTGACGCATACATAATCTTTCAAATATTCTTTTCCATCACAGTTTATGACAGGATATTGACTACAGTCCCCAGTGTTATACACAGGACCTTGTCGTTTATCCACTCAGTCGCTCCGTCGTGTCCAACTCTGACCCCATGGACTGTGGCCCACCAGGCTCCTCTGTCCAACAGGTTCTCCAGGCGAGAGTACTGGAGTGGGTTGCCATTTCCTTCTCCATATCCACTCTATGCATAACAGTGTCTATGAAATAGTTTGCATCTGCTGAACCCAACCTCCCCACCAGCCCTCCCCGCCTCCCTCCCTTGGGCAACTGCAGGTCTGTTCCCTGTGTCTATGAGCCTGTCCCATGGATAATTCATGTGTGTCCTATTATGCCGTCCACGTAGAGGTGAAATTATATTTCTCTCTCTCTTTCTGGAGGACTGGTGACGACACAGCCTGGCCCCTCCCCAGAGGTTCCGATTCAGCAGGTCTGGTTTCGGGGACTGAAGAACTTGCCTCTCTAACACATTCCCAGGTGATGGTGCTGCTGGATCCCCTGCACTCTGAGACCCGATACAGTAATTCCTATGAGGAAATTAACACAGCGCCCAGCACATAATAGGTGCTCAGTAAATGGCGGTCCTCGCCAGCTTCATCCTCGATCTCATCTCACCATTGTATGATCCTGCAAGCTCAGAACTTTCTGGAAATGGGTCTGGATCTTGCTAGCTGCAGAGGAATCAGGATGGCCACTGTGGGAGTGTGTGACGCTATGTCCCCTGCTACGTTCCTTATGGAAGGGATGCGGAAAGCGTATAAAAACTCTGTTCAGAGTGACACCTGATGAACCAGAGAGGTTGAGCAAAGGGGGCTGGGAACGCAGACAGCATGAGTCAGAGGCCCCAGCTGTAGCAACACAGGGTCCCAGCACTGGGGTTCCCTACAAGGGCTCTGACATCTGACAGGGCTGAATCTGAATTCTGGTCCTGCCTCTCACTGGCTGTGTGACCCTGGTCCTCAGTTTCCTTTGTAGAACAGGAATGATACTAATGGTTTCCACGTCCCAGTTACTTTTATAGATGAAGTAAGGTATTTATGGAAAGTGTTTAGCATGTAGCACTCAAGGTCTGAACTCTGTTATTCATCTCCCGCCCTGCTGGTGCCCCGAGAATGGAAAACATTAACATCCTTGACTTCCTGGGCTCAGAATTCTAGACTCATTCTGGGAGCCAAAGCTCTGTTTCTGCGGATCATTTTTAATTTCTTGGCATCTTCCTCAGGGCATCTGCCTCTTTGGATGAAGATTTGAATTGTTACCTCCCAGAGCCAATAATATACCTCACCTCTCTGCAGACAAAAGTAAATATAATTAAAAAGTGATTATGATCTGAAACTACTTTCATAAGCTTTGCTAGACCTAATTATACAGTAAGCGAAGTCTCTGGGTATCCAGGCCTTCCTAGATGGAGCTTACTGATGCTGTCAGCTGCATGCTGGTTGAGGAGGGACCAGATTTGTACCCTAGGCGTCAGCGTTACGAGCCTCAGGAGGGGCACTGACCTAGTGCGAGCCAGGTCCGGGCTTCTATGAGGTCCCTGGTCCTGAGTTTTTTCATCCAAGGAGCCTGTATTGAGCATCACCCATGGGTCAGATCCTACTCTAAAGTCTTATTAAGGGAGAGGGCCTTGTCAGTAAAAGCACAGTGATGAATTTGTAAAAAGAGCATTGATTTACTAAAGAGGGTATGCAGATGGCAAACGAGCGCATGAAAAGATGCTTCAATCATTAGCCACTAGGGTAAAGCAAATTAAAACCACAGTGAGGAATCACTACACACCTATCAGAATGATTGAAATTTTAAAAAAACAAAATAGTGTAAACACCCAGTGCTGGCAAAGATGTGGAGAGACTGGATCACTTGTCTATTGCTGGTGGGAATACAAAATGGGAGAGACACTCGGGAAAACAGTTTTGCAGTTCCTTATAAAATATGCAAATATAAGACCCAGCAATTGCTTTCTTGGGCATTTGAACCAGAGAAGGGAAAATGTACGTCCACGCAGAAATCTGCACGTGAATGTTTACAGCAGTTTTATTTGTACTCTCCAAAAGCTAGGAACAACCAGGTCTCTCAGTGAATGAACAGTTACACCACCTGTGGTACATCCACGCATGAAACACCACCAAGTAATGAAAAGGAAGAGCTGTTGATATCTGCAACAAACTTGGATGAATCTATGGGGAATTATCTGTGGGGCGGGGGGAGCCAATCACAAATATTACTGTATAATTCCACTTTTCAGGGTAGGGGGAGCCAATCATAAATATTACTGTATAATTCCGTTTATATAACATTTTTGAATGCCAAAACCATAGAAATGGAGACCAGATGAATGGTTGCCAGAGGCTAAGGAGGAGGTGTGGTGGGATGGAAGTGGGTGTGGCCATAAAGGGTGCCAGGAGGAACCCTTGTGGTGATGTACCAGTTCTGTGTCTTGACAGTATCAGTGTTAACATCCAGGCTGTGACATCGTACTCTAGTTTTTCAAGATGTTACTGCTAGGCAGAGAGTGCAGAGGATGTCTGTCTTATTTCTTGTAACTACATGTAAATGTGTAACTCTCAAAATTAAAACTTAAATGTCTTTTTTAAAAGAGTATTGGCTCCCTGCCTAAAACCACCCACTGACCTCCCAAATTATCCCACGATGCCCCATTCTCTGGACTTTAGCCACCCTGGGCAACTTTCATTTTTGTCTCATCTGATTTCAAGCCTCCCTCAATAGTGTTCCCTCTCTGTAGAATTTTCCCCCCACTTCTTTTCCCTTCTTTTCTGCTCCTTCACTTCATTTGGATGCCAGCTTAAATGTCACCTCCTCCTGAAAGCCTTCCTGGATTTCCTCCAAGGCAGAGTTCTCTGCAAGTTTTCTTTGCTTTTTTTGCAGCACTTTAAGTAATTTATAAGTATTAGTATGGTTTCTGGTTTGCTTTATTTTATCGTCTCTGCTAGACTATAACCTCCTTAAGGGCAGGGACGACATCAGCCCTGCCTATTAGTGCCTCCCCAGTACTCTTGCCTGGAAAATCCCATGGGCAGAGGAGCCTTGTAGGCTGCAGTCCTTGGGGTCGCTAAGAGTCGGACACGACTGAGCGACTTCACTTTCACTTTTCACTTTCATGCATTGGAGAAGGAAATGGCAACCCACTCCAGTGTTCTTGCCTGGAGAATCCCAGGGATGGGGGAGCATGGTGGGCTGCCATCTATGGGGTCGCACAGAGTCGGACACGACTGAAGCAACTTAGCAGCAGCAGAGTAAACCCAGTAGCCAGTACATAGTGGAGTTCCATCCCTGGGGAGGGAGCTAGACCCCACGTGCTGCACCTGAGACCTGGCACAGCCACACATAGTAATTAATTAATTTTTTTTTAAAGGAAGGAGGAGAGGAAGAGAGAACAGAAGTGAAGGAATAAGGAAGGATGGAAAGAAATGAGACAGGAAGAGAAGGAGAAACAAGAGGGACTGGAAGGAGGGCAGGGTGGGTTTGGGAGAATCAACAAGACTTTGGCTGTGCATGAAAGCAGGGAGGACAAGTCTGTGATAACACCTGGTTTCGGCTTAAGAATCCTGACAGGTGCAGGGGCAGCTCAGCCTTCCCGAGGATGATGGGAAAACAAGGAGTAGGAGTTCATTTCCAATGAGCTGATTTCCTTCGTGCCCCTGTCTCCCCATCTTTCTTGAATTACTTGTCTTGGGTACACAGAGGTGCCTTCTTACCAAACCCAGTAATTCCATGAATCAAAAGGAACATGATTAAAAACTGAGAAGGAGAATGATAAATCCCTTCACAATTTTCTTTTAAAAACTCAAAGACATGTGCATAGATTCAACATCCTTATGACAGAAGATACAGCTCTTTCCCTGAGTATGTTTTCGCTGGTGGAGCTTCCTATAATTTTTCTTGCAAAGCCACCACTGGGTGGTATGCCGACTCTGAACCTTCAGTCACCTCCCACACCTAATTTGATAGCAGGTTTCCCCCGCCCCGGGAACTCTCCTTTTCACTGAGCCTTTGCACAGCATCAAATTTCCTATTCATAGAAACATTTTCTGTTCTTTTCACACTACATTTAGTGTAATCAGTTTACTTAATTAAATTGTATAATTATAATAACAAATACAACTGGCAAAAACAGGTTTGGGAACAGACACAACCGACTTGGAGGAAGTATGCATCTCAGCTAAGGGGTGCCCAGTGTGCCGTCGAATGAGGACGGTGTCTGTAAGCCATTGGTGGGTGGTGGGCATCCATCACCCTGTTTAATGGAGAGAAGGAGAGTCTGTAAACATGGCAAGTTGGTTAAGAGGAAGTTGGGTAAAATTCTGTTAGGTTCCTGCCAAAAGCCAGAGCTGGAGTGGACCATTCCAGAACCTTCAGTCTGTGAGGTACGGATGTCGACAACTTTTTACAAAAGCAGCCAGGAGCCCTTTGCTACTCTCCCTGACGTTTGCATATATAAAATACAAGTCTGAATTTTTTGGCACCCCCCCAAAACTCAAAGGATAATCAGGTTCCTACCTCCTGAGAAGCCCGAGGCAGCCGGTTAAATGGTAATGACCCAGACACCAAGATCAGGAAGATGAGATTTGAATCCCAACTCAACTATATATTGGCTGTGTCTTCCTGGAAAAATGACTTAAACGTGCAGAGCCTCAGTTTCCTCATCTGTAAAATAGGAGTTAGCATGAATGTATGTGAAATGCCACATTTAAGGGCAGCACGTAGCAGATGCCTCATACGTGGTAACTGCTCTTATGACGATCATTGAAATCTGAGAGAGATGGGTAGCCCAGCCAACAGCCTTTGGTCATGCAACAAATAGATGCTGCTTTTATGTCCTAGAGAGGAAAAAGCAATTTGCCATTTCCTCTCCCACTTGAGTTGATTGTGGGTTCCTTCTGATTAATATTTATGAGCCTGGCATTGTGCCTTTGCAGGGAAAGGGCCCTGTTTGTTGAGCAGAGGTCCATAAATCTATATGGTAATTATCCTCCCCTCTGATTCACTGCCCATAGAAGCAGAGATAGCTTAAACAAGGCACCCATGAATTTAATGGGCAGGACACACTGGCCATGCAGAGAGCGGGTATGCAAAACCTCTGCAGGAAATGTGTCAGGAGAAACCAGGGCCTCTTGGACTCCTGGGATAGATATTAGGGTTAGAGGGTTTTCAGACTTTGTCAGGTCTGATTTGCCTGCCCGGCATTGATTGCACCAGCTCTGGTCACCCCACTCTGATTTTAACTGTGGCACCAGCATTCCCCTCCTGCAGAGGGCATCCAACAGCTAGATCTGGTCAATCGGCATAGTCCAGCCTCCTTCTCCACACCGATTGGCTTATAATGGGCCCAGGACTCAAGTTGGCCCAATCAGAATGAATCTTGGAACTCTGTTATAAAAGAGGTGCTGCTAAGCTGGGAGAATATCAGCTTGGGAGTGCCACAGATGATTCCCTGGAGGGTGCCTTCCCAAGAAGCAAACCAAAACAGAGCCTCTGCAAGACAGAAACAACCACTTCTTGAGCATTTCGTTTGAGTTCCTGGATGCAGCTGTGCCTGAATTCCTCCTCCTTAAACTCCACAGTTTACATAAACCGATAAATGCTGATTATTGCCATAAGCCAATTGGATTTGACATCGGTCACTTGCAACCAATTGAATCCTATGACTGTTTACCCCTTCGTTTGATAGATAAAGATGTTGAATCCCAAAGAGAGTGGTCAATTGTCCACGGTCACAGAGCAAGCTTGTGGGGGAAATCCAGTGTGATTTGATTTTTGTATTTTCAAAACACACATTAGGCCAAGCTTTGAAAAAAAAAGTTCAGGTAACCAATGTTGGTATGAGGAAATTGTACACTCAAGCAATATTAGAAAGCATAAGTAATCCTTTCTGGGGGGCATTTTGGCAACAGAATAATTAGAAATCATGTTCATTTTTAACCTGTGAATAAATCATATTATACAGAAACCATGACTGCATGAATGCTGTGTAAAATATATCTTCTCACCCAGAAATTCCCCTTGAAGACTCAGTCCCACAAATATTTCTAAAGAGGCTACAAAGATTTAGCCACAGAGATGTTTATCACAGTCGTGTTTGCAATCATGAAATTTGGGGTGAGGAGAAACCTTCATAGGAAAATAAAGATATAGGATACATCCATAAAATAGAATACCATGAAAGGTTAAAAATCACATTTTTGAAGACTATTTTATGACACAGGAAAATGTCCATAACCTATTAAATGAAAAAGGCAGGTTACGATCAGTTTTGTACCATATGATACCATGTGACTCAACTTAAGGGAGGAAGCACCAGTATTTACATACATATGCATATGTGAGCGTGGCCCAGAATACAGACAGCAGAAAAATAAGCCAAAGTGTTAGCAGTGTTTATCTCTGGGTGATATTTATTTGCTTCTTTGTGCTTTTCTGTGGTTTCCAAATATACTACAATGAACATGTGTTACTTACATAATCAGAGAAAATGGAAGCATAATATAAAAAAAAAATTAAATGATGCAGGTTGGTAAGAAAAAACTGGGCCAGCCAGCAATGGGGAGATGGTCCAGCCCCTGTCAGCTACTTTGGAGACTCCACAGATGCTCAAAAATAGTTGCCTCAGCAATAGAACTACATTCACAACCTGAATTATTATAGTAGCAAACCTGTATTAAACCTGCACTCAGTCAGGATTAATACAATCTTAATTCTTACAATGACTTCTAAGAAAAGGCATTATCAACCCCATTTTACAGGTGAAATAGTTGAGGCTCAGAGAGGGTAAGCATCTTTCTCAAGGTCACACAGCTGAACGAGGGGCAAGGTTGGCATTCAGATCCCATTCATCTGAATCAAACTTTAGCTTGTGATGGCTACTGTTCTCTTCTGGCCTAGAGGAGGCCTGGCCCCATGTTACAGAAGCAACTGAGGTTCTGTAGGGTGAAGTTGTTTGCCTGAGATCACACAGCTGGGAGATGGCCCATAGGTGATCAAAGTCTGGTTGCCGTCCACTGCCCTGACTGCTTCTGGATTAGCCCAGCTGCAGTGTGAGGAGGGCGTGGGGGGTGGGGGGAGCCTCTCCTGGGTCTGGGCTCTAGGGAACTGCCGTGTTAATTGCCAGAATCAATTTGTGCTGATCCCCCACAACTCCAAGCCTGCTGAGACCTGTTTCTATGGCCTGCGAGCCTCAAATTGACCACAAGTAATGGAAGTCATTTCTAAAGAGGTGTTTATTGTTACCAACCTCGGCTGTGTTCCGAGCCAGCATCTATTCCTCAAACAAGTGGAATTTAAAGAGCCTTGGAGAAGGAAGGCGGAGGAGAAAACTCACCAATCCCACCTGACTGTTCTAGAAACGGCGCTCCTGGCCCACCCCTGGCAAGGAAGCTGCTGAGAGAGTCCTTTAAGATCTGAGACCTCTCCTCACTCTCTGGCCCTGATCAGTCCTCCTCGGGGGTTCACGTAGCCATCATTTCTCCAATGCTCATGGGGTACCTACTGTATGGTGGCATGGTGCTGGGCGCTGAGATTACACAGAGGAAGGAAACACAGTCACCCCCGTAGACAGCCCACAGGCTGGAGGGAAAGGAGGAGAGGGAGATAAAGCAGCCATTCAATCAGAGGGGGATTCGCTCATCCATCTATTTGCTCAGGAAATATTTAGTAAGTAGCTGGTGGCTCAGATGGTAAAGAATCTGCCGGAAATGTGAGAGAGCCAGGTTCGATCCCTGGGTTGGGAAGATCCCCTGGAGAAGAGAATGGCAACCCACTCCAGTATTCTTGCCTGGAGAATCCCATGGACAGAGGAGCCTGCTGGGCTGCAGTCCATGGGGTTGCAAAGAGTCGGGCACAACTGAGCAGCTGACACTTTCACTTTTCATTCTGTGCTCCCCAATCCTCATGGGACTGAAGATGCTGCAGGATGGGTTCTTGGGGAAGGAAGGCCCGAGACAGGGTTCACAGGAAGTCAAGAGAGCTCTTGTGAGGAACACCTGTAGAAGATGCAAGGTGGGGCGGAGGGAAGAGCAGCCACATGCAGACCAACACCAGCCCTGACCACCTCCACAGGGGCGTGGAGCTGGGATGGCCATCCAGTGCTAGTCCAAACTGGACCATGCCAATCACTCGCTGGGTGTGCCCGCCCGGGAAGGTGATGACCTTGGATGAGGCAGCTCTTTGCAGTAAAGCTTCCCTGAATGCGGCTGAGAGCAGAGGGCTACCTGCCAACAGCCCTGGGAGAGGTGTCTGCGCGGTGCATCTGATGAGAGTTCCATGACAAGAGAGAGTAATGGACCAGACCACACAGTCCCAGCCCTGCCGAGCTTCCCTTCTGTCTGAGCAAAGCTCTCCTGTGGAATACCTAAGACTGAGCACCAAAAAAGTGAAACGCATTCATCCACGCATTGACTGATCTATTCAACATCGATTAAACAATCACTGTGTTCCAGGTACTGCTAAGGATAACATTCATGACAAGAGAGATACCCCAGAGACAATAGACAGACGATTCCATAATGAATTGCTTTTAGAATAGTTATGACAAGAGCTACAAAAGGAGAAGCAAAGCATGGGTTATGACAGAAGTACACTGAGCTCTAATGGCGTACGAGGCACAAAGGTGTTATCTGTGAGGGGTGATTCATTCTAGGGCAGTGCAATCCAGGAAGGCTCCCCAGAGGAGGTGAGTTTTGAGCCAAGTCTTGAAGGCAGAGAAGGAGATCACAGTAGGTGGAAGGAGTCGAGTGGGCGTGTGTGTGCACACACTCAGTCACATCCAGCTCTTTGCGATCCCATGGACTCTAGCTTGCCAGGCTCCTCTGTCCATGGATTTTCCAGGCAAGAATACTGGAGTGGGTTGCCGTATCCTACTCCAGGGGATCGTCCGGACCTGGAAATTGAATGCACATCTCTGCATCTTCTGCATTGGCAGGCGGATTCTTTACCGCTGCCCCGAGAGAGGCGCATTCAAAGGGGAGGAGACAGCTTTGCGGCACTACAAACGTGCGAGATGGCGTCCTACCAGCTGGAGGAAGACTTTCACAGTCCGGGAAGCGCTAAGGCGGCCTCGGCCGGACATTCCTCCACGGCACGATGGCGCTCATGAGCCCACTCGATGTGAACCCTTTCATGGGTGCCCTTGGCAACTCCTTGGAAGGTGGGGGACCCTTAGCCCGCTTGCTGCCTCAGCCATGCACCATCACCTCCCTTCACGGAGAGTCGATAGCAGCGCCACTCCCCCTTCCGAGCAAAACCGCCTACACAGCCTGCTTCTCCTGGACCAATGAGATCTGGACTCTTTGGCTGTCAACAGTGTCCACACGTAGCCCTTTAAGCCTGTCCCTTGGCAATAACAATATTAATAATAGCTAATGTTTATGGAGGGCAGTCTGTGTGCCAGGTGTACTGTTAAGCAATTCCTCATTTCAAATAACCCTCAGAAACCCTACGGAGGGGGGTACTGTTAGCCTCTCCAGGCAGCAGATGAGAAAGGAATCTACACAGAGGTTGAGTTATTTCTTTACACAAGGTCACACAGTCGGCAAGGTGCCTGCCAGACTCAAGCCCTGTCTAATACCAAGCCCAAGGCCAAGTTAATAATCACCATGAAACACGCCTCCCTGTCCTGCTCTCACTTTCTTCAACGTCTTGAACCCTGCATCCATTCCGAAAACTTCGCTGGAAGGTCATTAGCCTGTCATTAGAAAGCTAACCGGGAAAGGTCTTTCTTATGAAAAACAACTCCCCGTTATCATGCACACACACATTATAGAAATATTGTATAAATGAAAGCGGAACAAAGAACAGCATCAGTAGTTCCATCACTGAAACACGAAGGGCGGTTAATATTTTATACATGTCCTCTTGATTTTGTTGAGAATGCTGTTTTTGTCGTCTCGTGGATTTGTTGTTCAGTTGTTGAAATCAATTACCCAGGCATTCCTCTGTATTATAAGCATTGCCCAGGTTGGCATACATCCTTTGTAATCATCAGCTTGAGTGGCTACATAATATTCCACTATGAGTGGAATGGGGCAGGATTTATTGATCCTTGTTTTGGACAGTTAGACTGTTTTCAATTTTTCGCCTGTTACAAGTACCACCTCAGCGACCATGCTTGTGTCTGTAAAGCTTTCATTTCCTATTGAAGATTATTTCATGAAGAAAGAATCTCAGAAGTACAGTTTCTGCAACTGAAGTCATAAACAAGATAAAGAATCTTGATATCGGCCTCCCCCTGTTGCTTTTTGCATCAGTACAAGTGGCCTCTGGCAATGAAGGAGCCCAAACACTGTATTTCTCTATTTTTGTTTTTTTTTCACACAAATAAAACATGGTTGTCATAGAAGAGCGGTGCAGGTTTTTTAATAAGCCTAAATAGAGATTTCTTCCCCAAGGTCGTGGGAGCCATCTTTCAGATCCTGCCAATTCCGTCTCCTCCATTCTGCAAGGGTCTCACTTCCAGCGCCTGGAAGGGTTACCATAGCAGTGCAGAAAACTTCAGGTGGTCATTAGTTCTCACAAGCCCAGCGTTGTGAGATAGGAATAGGATACTTAGGGTACCCACCGAAACAAAACCAGTCTTTGGTCTTTCCATAACAGCCTCGTGCAGGCTGATCCCACTAGGATGTCCTCCTGCTGTGTGGCTGCAGTAAACACACAGAAGCGTTCTAGTCCTCCTGGGCATGAGGGCTGCCTCGGTGCCAGGAAGTCCACGTGTCCAAGCACATTTCCAGCATGGGGGCGGGGGGGGGGGGCAGGATCGGGGCTACGGATGTGCTGAGTCCTGAAGCCCTCGCCCCAGTCTCTGCTCCCTTCCTTGCTTCCGATTCTGACCTTGGGTCTTATTTCCCACTGACCATCTTGCCCACGGCAGACCACAGGTGCTCCATCAGACCTGACTTCCACTTCTGTGGACGGGACACTTAATCCTGAGGGACACTTATTCATCACCATCTACTGGCCTCTCTCCGCTCAAACCTGCCTCTTGAATCTGCCCCTCCTCTCCACCTTCACCGTCACCCCTGCTTGCCAGCTGCCCCTCACCCCCCATCTCTAGTCTGGGCTAATTGGTCTCCCTCCCTCCGCTCTTGCCCCCACAGTCCATTCTGTAAGAGAGGAAGAGTGGTCTTAATTTTTTTTTTGATTGATTTACAATGTTATATTAGTTTCCTGTATAAAGCAAAGTGATTCAGTAATACACACACACACACATGTACATACACGGCCTTCCCAGGCGGCGCTGGTGGTAAAGAATCTACCTGCCAATGCAGGAGATGTAAGAGACACGGGCTCTATCCCTGGGTTGGGAAGACCCCCTGGAGGAAGGCATCAAAACCCACTCTAGTATTCTTGCCTGGAGAATCCCACGGGCAGAGGAGCCTGGCCGGCTACAGTCCATGGAGTCGCAAAGAGTAGCACACAACTGAAGAAACTTAGCACTCGTGTGTGTGTGTGTGTGTGTATTCTTTTTCATATTCTTTTCCATTATAGTTTAGGATATTGAATATAGTTCCCTATAGTATACGGTAGGTCCTTCTTGGTTATCTATTTTATACATAGTAATGCATATCTATTAATCCCAAACTCTTAATTTATCCCCACACTGAGCGACTTCACTTTCTTTCTTTCTATAGTTCATTTTGGAGAAGGAAATGGCAACCCACTCCAGCGTTCTTGCCTGGAGAATCTCATGGACGGAGGGGCCTGGTGGGCTACAGTCTATGGGGTTGCAAAGAGTTGGACACAACTAAGCAACCAACACACACAATGCATGTCCATTAATCCCAAACTCTTAATTTATCCCCACACACCACATTCCCCTCTGGTGACCATAGTTTTCTTCTCTGTGTCTGTGAGTGTGTTTCTATGTTGTAACTAAGGTCATTTGCATCATATTTTTGGATTCCACATATGCGTGATCTCATCCGATGTTTGTCTGTGTCTAGCTCACTTCACTTGGGTCCACCCGGGCTGCTGCAGACGTCACGGCTCCATGTTTGTGGCTGCATGACCTTCCACTGTGTGTGTAGACCGCGTCTGCTTTATCCCTCCATCTGTTGATGAACTCAGGTGGCTTCTCTGTCTTGGCTGTTGTGAATAGTGCTGCAGTGAGCACGGGGATGCACTGCTCTTTCTGAAGTAGAGTTTCCATCTTTTCTGGGTATATGCCCAGGAGTGAGATTGCTAGATCACATGCGAAAGAGAGTTCTCTTTTTAATGAAGTTGGAGTCAGCACTGGAACGTAAGAATCTAGTCAGGATGAATCTGGTTATAACCGTCCAGTGATTTCCCATTAGACTCTGGAGTCACCCCACCTCCTGCCGTAATACCTCATCTTTTCTCAATCTGCTGAACCCAGGCACGTCCTGCCTGTCGCTCCCTCTGCAGGCAGGACCCTTCCTCGCTCTTTGATTTCTGGACTCCTCCTCCCCCTCCAGGTCTCAGCTTAAATATCTCCTCTTCAGGGACCACTTCCCCGACCAGTCACCAAGCAGGATCTTGGTCCCTCCCCGGTGGACCTTGTCATAGCTCCCTGGACTTTTCCCATAAAGCACTTGTTACAGTTTAAAATCAAGCCTTTGGGTACTTTTTTGTAACTTGTGGTAAAATACACATAACGTTGACCATTTTAGCCACTTTTAAGAGTACAGTTCAGCAGTGCTAAGCGCCTTCATATTGCCGGGTAGCCGTCACCGCCGTCCATCTTTAGAACTCTTTTCATCTTGCAAAATTAAAGCTCTGCAACCCGTCAAACAACTCCCCTCAACCCCTAGCAATTATAATTCGACTTTTGTCTCTACGAATTTGACTGCTCTGCGTGCCTCATATACGTAGAATCGTGCAGTGTTTGTCTTTTAGAGACTCGCTTATTTTACTTTACATTCACCAGCAGGGCAAACGGGCTCCAATTTCTCCGTCTCTTCACCAGCCAACTCGTGGTTTCCGGTTTCTCCCTAGTGGTCATACTGATGAGTATGAAGTGGTATCCTATTGGGTGTGGGCGTTTTGTTTTGTTTTGTTTTTCTGGCTGTGCTGGGTCTTTGCTGCTCTGTGGGGCTCCCTCTAGTTGGCGAGAGTGGGGGCTACTCCCTAGTTGCAGTTCTCAGGCTTCTCATTCTGGTGGCTTCTCTCATTGCTGAGTACGGGCTCTAGGGTGTGCGGGCTTCGGGAGGTGTGACACGTGGACTCGGTGGTTGTGGCCCCCGGGCTCTAGAGCGCAGGCCCGGTAGCTGTAGCCGCTGCAGCCGCCCCCCGCCCCGCCTCTAGAGCGCAGGCCCGGTAGTTGTGGCATATGGGCTTAGTTGCTCCGCGGCACGTGCGATCTTCCTAGATCGGGGGTTGAACCCCGCTGGCAGGCAGATTCTTTACCACCGAGCCACCAGGGAAGCCCCTTATTGTGGTTTTGATTTGCATTTCCCCAGTGACTAGTGATGGTAAGCATCTTTTCACTTCCTTATTGACCATTCGTCTTTTGTCTTTGGAGAAATATCTGTGTAAGTCCTTAGCCTGTTTTTGAAGCAGGTTGTTTGTTATTGAGTTGTAGGAGTTTCATATGTATTCTGGATATTAACCTCTATTATATACACAGTTTTCAAAGATTTCTCCCATTCTGTGCCTTGTTGGGTAATTTGTCACAGTGTATCTCTACCCCACGACTAAAAGATTCAAAGGCAAGACAGTAAGTCTGTTTTCTCTATCAGTATATTACAAGCACCCAGCACAGTGCCTGAATATAAAAGATGCTCAATAAATATTGAATGAATGAATCAGTGAATCAGGTTCTGTCTGGAGACCCCTCTGCAAGCCTCCTAGCGACTGGACCACGAGTAGACTCTTAGAGGCAAGTGGGAAGCATGTTGCCACAAGAGTTCAAAGCTTTTACTTCCATTCCTCGCCACAGCTTTTCCCTGGTGACTAAAAACCTATTTTACGGGAAGCCGCAGCCTTCACTTTACTTTCTCCTCCGGCGATGAATCACATTTCAGTTCACGGCAAAGCCAGAGCTTCTCTAGCGACTATGCCAGGAACAAAACCTTGAGAGAGTAAAAGAGGGTGGCGGGGGGGGAGGGGGGGGTAAGAAATCAGCTTGCACAGGCAAAAATAAACCCTGGAATCCCTGGGAAGTTGCCTGGAGCCAGAGTTCCTGCAGGAGAGCCAGACCCGGAAGCTGTGGGCCTGGAGGGGGAGCGCCTGTGGTGTTTGATCCACGTGCTCAGAATAGGGGCTCCTGAGTCTTGACGACAATGCCAACCATTGTTGCTAGATGTGTGGTCCTCCCACAAGGCTTGGAGGGCCGACTCCAGGAGGCCAAGAGGAGAGGGATGAGCTGGATATTTGCCATGACAGTGCTTTTGAAGCGCAAATATCCACGCATTAGACTGAAGGCAGAGCCCTTGGAGGGGGCAAAGGGTTGCACCTGAGGCAGAGAGAGGGCGGCAGGGAGTGGCAGGAGGCTGCAGCTCTGTCCTGGCTGGGCAGCGGTTTTTCCTGGATGCTCACACATGAGGAATGCACTGATGGCTGAGACAGGCTCTGAGTAGCTGGGGGATATGGTCCCAGCCTCCCTCATCCCCATCAGCTCCTCAGGTGACCCCTGACCCCTTCGGGCTCCTAATCCCCTGAAAGCCCGAGTACAGCGATGTGACTCTGCGAGATGCTTCGAGGGCAGGGACCTGGAGACTGACGGCTTCCTGGCCACAGCATCCTTTGTTTACTGAGACGACAGGAGGCCTTCTTTGTCCATAGCCCGATATGAGAACCATGAGCCTCCTGCATAACTGTTATGGCTTGAATTGTGACCCTCAAAATTTATTTGCTGAAGTCTCAACCCCCAATGCCTCAGAATGCGACATTATTTGAAAATAGGGTCATTACAGATGTTATTACTCAAAATGAGGTCGTTAGGGTGGGCCCTCATTCACAGTGACTAATGTCCTTACAAAAGGAGAAAATTGAGACACAGACACATATACAGGGAGAATGCCACGTGCAGGTGGGGGCAGAGATCAAGACGATGCTGCTACCAGCTGAGGAATACCAGGGGTCCCCAGAAAATCACTAGAGGCAAGATGAGAGGCATGGGACAGACTCTTCCTCACAGTCCTCAGAAAGAGGCAAATCTCATTGACTTTTTAAAAACATTTACTTTTATGTATTTATTTTATTTGGCTGTGCCAGGTCTTAGTTGCTGCACTAAGGACTTTTAATCTTTAATTCGGCATGCAGGGTCTTTAGCTGTGACATGTGGCATGTGAATCCCTGTGCATTGGGGATCTAGTTCCCTGACCAAGGGTCGAACCTGGGCCCCTTGCATTGGGAGTTCAGAGTCATTTAGCCACTGGACCACCAGGAAAGTCCCAGTCCTTGTTGGCTTCTTGATCTTGGGCTTCTAGCCTCCAGAGCTTGGGACATCGAGTCTCTGTTGTGTTGTAAGCCGCTAGTCCATGCTCCTTTGCCATGGCAGCTCTAGTAAGATAACCCAGTAACCAATGGATATCCAAGAAGAACCTGCTCATTCACCACCAAGCATTTTCCAAGACTGCTTTGTACGTACATGGGCGCTCCATGAGGGCAGAGGCTGTCTCTTGTTTGTCGCTGGGTCCCTAACTCTGAGTGCAGGTGCAAGAAATACTGCAGATGAGAAGATGAGTCAGTGACTGAGAAAATGAATGAACAATTGACTCCGAGACTCTAGAAATACAGTCTGGAGGAGTCTTTTCACAGTGTGGTGATAACGGATGGAAACACCTTTGGAAAGGAGGATCCTAGCCACAGATATGTGAATATCCCTGGAAATAAGTTGGATGAGATGCTCAGCTATGTTTACACGATCTTCTTTTGTATGGGAGGTAAAATTCCTTTGGTTTGTGGACTTCATAAGTTATTCTGAGTGTATCCATAGCAGCGTGATATATTGATATTAAAAACTGTATTTATATTCAAGTCCTTGTACCCCTTCCTTTTCTCTACCTTTCTAGCAGCTATCAGTCCTCAGGGAAAGGAAGCAAAAAAAAAAAAAAAACATTGAGAATCAAAGTATTGGCTTAGAGTTCTTAGGCAGACTTTTGTGAACCTATAACAGAAACTGTGGTATTGAGAGCCATGGGTTTCAACTGAAAATGGCAAATGTTTGAGCAGGAAAAAAAAAAAAAAGACCCTTTTTAAAAAACAAAAAATCTGAATGCTGGCCTAAATTAGAGTGCAGAAGAAGGTATGAAGGCAGAATATCCATTCTTCCATGGCAGTGGGCTGAAAAGAAGAACCAGCAGGGTACTGAGGGGTCCCCAGGGTCCTGATAGTTGGGCAGAAGAAGAGACAGGGGCCACTAACACTCCCGTAAGTTGAGATGCATCCCAGGGACCCTGGCTTCCCAGACAAGCCTCAAATCAACGTGGCCCTCAACCATGGACTAGCAATAACCCAGAGAGTTGGCTAGACTTGAGGCAGCCACTCAGAGCTCCCAGCGGGTGCAGTGAAATCCCAAGTCCCTCTCCACCCCCCAGCTAGAACCAAGAAGTGTGACATGTGGCTTTACACCTGCAGACCCTGGCACACTTTGGGCATCAACTGGGTGAAAGATGACCCCTGAAACTTGGCATGAGGTCAGCACAGGCCTGCCAGGACGGAAGCCTTCTCTGGACTCAGACAGCACCCAGGGATAAGCAAAGGGGATAAGAGAGGAGAATCCTGAATTGTTGTAGTAATTGCCAAAGAAAAAACAAAAACCCTGAATTTAAACATCCCTCTCCCAAGAAGTAACTCTAATTTTAACCCTACCTCTGCTGCCCCAGAAATAACTCAGTTGACTTGACTTAGCAAAGCTAATACAGTCTGCCCTCTGTAATTCTAGGTTCCATTTCCAAAGACTCAACCGTATTAAAAAGTATTTGCAAAAAACAAAAAACAAAAAAAACACTTCCTCTCAGAAAGTTCCAAAAAGTAACACTTGAATTTGCAGTAACAACGACTGAGCGACTTCACTTTCACTTTTCACTTTCATGCATTGGAGAAGGAAATGGCAACCCACTCCAGTGTTCTTGCCTGGAGAATCCCAGGGATGGCAGAGCCCGATGGGCTGCCATCTGTGGGGTCCCACAGAGTCGGACACGGCTGAAGTGACTTAGCAGCAGCACCAGACAAGTATTTATATAACATTTACTTTGTATTTACAACTCTTCATACAGCATGTCCAGATAGCTCAGCTGCTAAAGAATCCACCTGCAATGCAGGAGACCCTGGTTCGATTCCTGGGTTGGGAAGTTCCCCTGGAGAGGGGATAAGCTACCCTCTCCAGAATTATTGGGCTTTCCTGGTGGCTCAGATGGTAAAGAATCTGCCTGCAATGCGGGAGACCTGTGTTGGATCCCTGGGTTGGGAAGATCCCCTGGAGGAGGGCATGGCAACCCACTCAGTATTCCTGCCTGGAGAATCGCAAGGACAGAGGAGCCTGGTGGGCTACAGTCCATGGGATCGCCAAGAGTCAGACATGACTGAGCAAATAAGCATTCATGTGCACACATACAGCATTTATACTGTATTAAGTATCACAGGTAATCTAGAGATGATCTGAAGTATATGGGAGGATGTGCATACATTATATGCATATACCACACCATTTTATATAAGGGACTTGAGCATGGACAATTTTGGTATCCACAGGGGTAGGGGTGGAGTCTTGGAGCCAATCCTCTGCAGATACTGGGGTATGACTATACCTCTATTCACAGCTCTTGAGCTAGGCTGAGTGAATAATGAATAAGAAAGTTCACAGAAGTCTGCAGCCAATCGTGTCTGTGTATCAACTGTAGCTAACTCTGAGATTAAATCAAGCTGCTGGAGAGACACTTCTGGAGACTCTTGAACTTGCAACTCCTGCAGGGTAGACAGTTTTGACAAGTAAAACTGCAAACGTCAGGTTTTATCTGGCAAACCCTAAGGTCTTGGCCCCACTTAAGTGCTGAAGTGAAAGCAGGCTGCTTTTTGACATAGGAGACTCGGGTTCTTTCTCCAGATCTTAGCCCCCGGTTTGGGATTTGCAAATGCGGAAGAAGCAGCTCCTGAGACACACCCGTCTCCACCCATGTAGTGACAGACATTACAAATCGATTGCTGAGTCTCAAGATTTTCTTCAATACAATGCTAGACGGCAAGTTCCAATGGATAGGAGTTGGCACACAAGCAGGAATCCGTTGCCCTCTTTGATTGAATTTGAATTCAGACCCAAGAAGAAAAGCGTAAGCCCTGAGTGACAGTGCCAAGAACAGAGCCAGGTGTCCCCGCTCCCCAGCTGGACACTTTCCACTGGAGGCGCAGGGTTCTGTCGGCCTGTATTTATAGCTCCTCTGTGATCAGCATCGTGCCTGCTGTGTGCAGGAGAGAGAAGATCAAAGATTCATCCGGGTCCCTGCAGTGCACCCCTGGGCCAGCCCCGGGAGGGACAGGTTGCTGCCACGTGGGTTAACATTCAGGAACAACAGGAAATTTGTTCTGAAGCCACTGTCTTGAGTTGACATCGTCACCCTGCATTTCCTGACTGTGCAGTCCTGAGACAGCTACATTTCTCCTCTGAGCCTCAGTTTCTGCATCTGCAAACTGGGAACTGTTCACATTGGCCCCACTGGGTTGTTATGAGGATGATGTGAGTTGATTTACAAAAAGCCCAACCCCTGGCTTTCCTAAATGCTCACCAAATGAGCATTCAAGACCCTGCAGGACAATTCTGGAGCCACTAAAACCCTCCCCTCCAGCTGCTGTATTTCTTGCCTTGCATGAGGCTCTCCAAGGGGAGTGTTGTATTTTGAGCTTGGTTAATGAGTCATTTGCACCTAAGAGCAAACAAGAAAGACATGGGATAAAAGCAAGGACAGTCAGAATTGGAAAAAGCCTGGACTGGAGCCCCAGCCATTGCTTCCCACTCTGGGCTGTTCTGCAGGCAACCTTGCCTACCCAAGCCTCGGTTTTCTCATTTGCACAGTGGGCATTGAGCTTGATCTCCTTGGGGGCTCTTCGATGGCAGGGGCGAGGGTGGCGGCGTGTGTGCCTGCTCGCCTGCACACTGCAAGTGGTGAATTCAGGCAGCATGAGCTCATTTGCCAGCAGCGCGCTGGCCTGGCGCCTGGCCCATGGCAGGCCAGGCGCCCCGGGCAAGAGGAAATGAAGTTTGACTCAAGCTTTTGTTAACGCTCCAATGCGGCGGGCCAGGCCTCCATCCGCTGGGGTTCGCACCGATGACAGGGAGGAGACACTGGGCTGGAGGGAAGCTGGCTCTGCCAGGCGGAGGTTGGGCAGAAGACTAAGTCCCACATCACTGCAATCAGAGACGGATCCCACCAGGAGGAGGAAAATGGAGAAGCAGAGTTCATGTAGACACTGCCTCCGAGTCTCATTCCTGGTCTTCTCCCCCAACAGCAGACGAGTGCTATATAAAGTTCAAACTGCCCTCCAATCTTCAGTCACTGAGGTGCCCAGGGCGTGAGCAAACTGCCCAGGGGTTGCCTGCCCGGAAAGTGGGGAGCCGAGACTCACATCCAGGCCTGTTAGATCCCCAAACCCAAGTCCTTAACCAATTAACATGCCCTTCGTGAGGAATGTAGAGCGTTTGCCTGGAGGAAAACAAGCAGCGAAGGAATCATTGTTCATTGGACATACGCTATGGGTCAGGCAACATATTGACCCTGGAGAGGTATTCTTTTTCCCTCCTGACACCAATCAACTCTCTTGATTCTCTGAAACCAACTGGGGGTTTTATAGTTCAATTCAGTTCTGACACTGATGACCCAGAGTCAGTGCAGACCTCACAAGTTAAGGGTTCAGTCCCACAAGACTGCCTTGCTTGGAATGCCAGTCAACAAGCCTGGGGTCTCCAGGTTACGAACACTTCTGCCCAACTTGGCTACCCATTCTGGGGCAGGGGTGGTTCCTACAAACCCCACCACCAAGGCTGGATAATTCGCTAGAAATGCTCTGAGAACTCAGCAGAGTGTTTCACTCGTTATTACTGGTGTTTTATGAAAGATAAATTGCCAGGAACAGCCGAATGGAAGAGATGCACAGGGCAAGGAATGGGGGAGTGGTGCGGGCCTTCCATGCCCTCTCCAGGTGGGTGTGCCAGCATTTTGACATGTTCAGCATCCGAAAACCCATCGTTCAAGTGTTTTGTGGAGGTTTCAGTACAGAGGAGAGATAAGAAAGCCTTCCTAAGTGAACAATGCAAAGAAATAGAGGAAAACAATAGAATGGAAAAGACTAGAGATCTCTTCAAGAAAATTAGAGATACCAAGGGAACATTTCATGCAAAGATGGGCACAATAAAGGACAGAAATTGTATGGACCAAACAGAAGCAAAAGATATTAAGAAGAGGTGGCAAGAGTACACAGAAGAACTATACAAAAAAGATGTTCATGACCCAGATAATCACAATGGTGTGATCACTCACCTAGAGCCAGACATCCTGGAGTCCAAAGTCCAGTGGGCCATAGGAAACATCACTATTAACAAAGCTAGTGGAGGTCATGGAATTCCAGCTGAGCTATTTCAAATCCTAAAAGATGATGTTGCTAAAGTACTGCACTCAATATACCAGCAAATTTGGAAAACTCAGCAGTGGCCACAGGACTGGAAAAGGTCAGTTTTCATTTCAGTCCCAAAGAAAGGCAATGCCAAAGAACGTTAAAACTACCGCACATGTGAACTCATTTCACATGCTAGCAAGGTAATGCTCAAAATCCTCCAAGCTAGGCTTTAATAGTATGCAAACTGAGAAGTTCCAGATGTTCAAACTGGATTTAGAAAAGGCAGAGGAACCAGACATCAAACTGCCAACATCCATTGGATCATAGAAAAAGCAAGAGAATTCCAGAAAAACATCTGCTTCATTGACTATGCTAAACTCTTTGACTG
The DNA here is from genome assembly GCF_023091745.1 of Budorcas taxicolor. Classification (NCBI taxonomy): domain Eukaryota; kingdom Metazoa; phylum Chordata; class Mammalia; order Artiodactyla; family Bovidae; genus Budorcas; species Budorcas taxicolor. The sequence continues at coordinate 66,045,881 of NC_068926.1, forward strand.
TGTGGATCATAATAAACTGTGGGAAATTCTTCAAGAGATGGGAATCAGTTCAGTTGCTCAGTCGTGTCCAACTCTTTGCGACCCCATAGACTGCAGCACGCCTGGCTTCCCTGTCCTTCACCAATTCCTGGAGCTTGCTCAAACTCATACCCATTGAGTTGGTGAGGCCATCCAACCATCTCATCCTCTGGCATCCCCTTCTCCCCCTGCCTTCAATCTTTGTCCAACATCAGGGTCTTTTCAAATGAGTCAGTTCTTCGCATCAGGTGGCCAAAGTATTGGACTTTCAGCTTCAGCATCAGTCCTTCCAAAGAACACCCAGGACTGATATCCTTTCGAATGGACTGGTTGGATCTCCTTGCAGCCCAAGGGACTCTCAAGAGTCTTTTCCAACACCACAGTTCAAAAGCATCAATTCTTCAGTGCTCAACTTTCTTTATGGCCCAACTCTCACATCCATAAATGACTACTGAAAAAAACATAGCTTTGACTGGATGGACTTTGTTAGCAAAGTAGTGTTTCTGCTTTTTAATATGCTGTCTAGGTTTTTCATAGCTTTTCTTTCAAGGAGCAAGTGTCTTTTAATTTCATGGCTGCAGTCACCATCTGCAGTGATTTTGGAGCCCCAAAATATAAAATCTGTCACTGTTTCCATTGTTTCCCCATCTATTTGCCATGAAGTGATGGGACCAGATGCCATGATCTTAGTTTTCTGAATGTTGAGTTTTAAGCCAACTTTTCCGCTCTCCTCTTTCACTTTCATCAAGAGGCTTTTTAGTTCTTCTTCACTTTCTGCCACAAGGGTGGTGTCATCTGCATATCTGAGGTTATTGATATTTCTCCCAGCAATCTTGATTCCAGCTTGTGCTTCATCCAGCCCAGCATTTCGCATGATGTACTCTGCATATGATTTTTCCAGTAGTCATGTATGGATGTGAGAGTTGGACTGTAAAGAAAACTGAACACTGAAGAATTGATGCTTTTGAACTGTGGTGTTGGAGGAGACTCTTGAGAGTCCCTTGGACTGCAAGGAGATCCAACCAGTCCATTCGAAAGGAGATCAGTCCTGGGTGTTCACTGGAAGGACTGATGTTGAAGCTGAAACTCCAGTACTTTGGCCACCTGATGCAAAGAGCGGACTCATTTGAAAAGACCCTGATGCTGGGATAGGTTGAGGGCGAGAAGAGAAGGGGACAACAGAGGATGAGATGGTTGGATGGCATCACTGACTCGATGGACATGAGTTTGAGTAAATTCCGGGAGCTGGTGATGGACAGGGAGGCCTGTAGTGCTACAGTCCATGGGGTCACAAAGAATTGGACAAGACTGAGTGACTGAACTGAACTAAACTCTGCATATGTGTTAAACAAGCAGGCTGGCAGTATAAAGCCTTGACGTACTCCTTGCTCAATTTGGAACCAGTCTGTTTTTTCCATGTCCAGTTCTACCTGTTGCTTTTTGGCCTGCACACAGATTTTTCAGGAGGCAGGTCAGGTGGTCTGGTATTCCTATATCTTTGAGAATTTTCCACAGTTTGCTGTGATCCACACTGTCAAAGCCTTTGGTGTAATCAGTAAAGCAGAAGATATTTTTCTGGAACTCTCTTGCTTTTTTGATGATCCAGCTGTTGTTGGCAATTTGATCTCTGGTTCCTCTGCCTTTTCTAAATCCAGGTGAACACCTGCAAGTTCACAGTTCAGGTACTTGAAGCCTGGCTTGGAGGATTTTGAGTATTAATTTAAAAGCGTGTGAGATGAGTGCAATTGTGCAGTAGTTTGAGCATTCTGTGGCACTGCTTTTCTTTGGGATTGAAATGAAAACTGACCTTTTCCAGTCCTGTGACCACTGCTGAGTTTTCCAAATTTGGTGGCATATTGAGTGCAGCACTTTCACAGCATCATCGTTTAGGATTTGAAACAGCTCAGCTGGAATTCCATGACCTCCACTAGCTTTATTCGTAATGATGCTTCCTAAGGCCCTCTGGATTTTGCAGTCTAGGATGTCTGGCTCTAGGTGAGTGATCACACCATCGTGGTTACTGGGTTGTGAAGGTCTCTTTTGTACAGTTCTTCTGTGTATTCTTGCCACCTCTCATCTTCTGCTTCTGTTAGGTCCATACCGTTATTGTCCTTTATCGAGCCCATCTGTGCATGAAATGCTCTCTATTGTTCTCATTGATCGCTGAGGAAGGCTTTCTTATCTCTCCTTGCTATTCTTTGGAACTCTGCATTCATAAGCTTATACCTTTCCTTTTCTCCTTTGCCTTTAGCTTCTCTTCTTTTCTCAGCTATTTGTAAGGACTTCTCAGACAACCATTTTGCCTTTTTGCATTTCTTTTTCTTGAGGATGGCCTTGATCATGCCTCCTGTATAATGTCACAAACCTCCATCCACAGTTCTTTAGGCACTCTGAAGAGAAGGGAATACCCGAGCACCTGACCTGCCTCTTGAGAAACCTGTATGCAGGTCAGGAAGCAACAGTTAGAACCGGACCTGTAACAACACACTGGTTCCAAATTGGGAAAGGAATACGTCAAGGCTGTATATTGTCACCCTGGTTATTTAACTTATGTGCAGAATACATCATGAGAAACGCTGGGCTGGAAGAAGCACAAGCTGGAATCAAGATTGCCAGGAGAAATATCAGTAACTTCAGATACGCAGATGACACCATCCTTATGGCAGAAAGCAAAGAAGAACTAAAGATCCTCTTGATGAAGGTGAAAGAGTAGCGTGAAAAAGCTGGCTTAAAACTCAATATTCAAAAGAACTAAGATCATGGCATCCGGTCCCATCACTGCATGGCAGATAGATGGGGCAACAGTGGAAACAGTGGCTGAGTTTATTTTCTTGGGCTCCAAAATCACTGCAGATGGTGACTGCAGCCATGAAATTAAAAGATGCTTGCTGCTTGTAAGGAAAGTTATGACCAACCTAGACAACATATTAAAAAGCAGAGACACTACTTTGTCAGCAAAGGTCCGTCTAGTCAAAGCTATGGTTTTTCCAGTGGTCATGTATAGATGCAAGAGTGGGACCATGAAGAAGCCTGAGTGCTGAAGAATTGATGCTTTTGAGCCGTGGTGTTGGAGAAGACTCTTGAGAGTCCTTGGACTGCAAGGAGATCCAACCAGTCCATCCTAAAGGAAATCAGTCCTGAATATGGGAAGGACTGATGCTGAAGCTGAAGCTCCAATACTTCAGTTACCTGATGCGAAGAACTGACTCATTTGTAAAGACCCTGATGCTGGGAAAGGTTGAAGGAGATGACAGACGATGAGATGTCTGCATTACCGACTCAATGGACCTGAGTCTGAGCAAGCTATGGCAGATGGTGAAGGACAAGGAAGCCGGGCGTGCTGCAGTCCATGGGGTCACAAAGAGCTGGACGTGACTGAACGACTGAACAACAGTGCAGAGGTGTGACTGACTCAGTCATCGCTACTGCTGTTGTTCCTTCACTTCAGTCGTGTCTGACACTGTGCAACCCTATGGACTGCAGCCCACAAGGCTCCTCTGTCCATGGCATTCGCCAGGCAAGAATTACTGGAGTGGGTTGCCACGCCCCGCCTCCGGGGGATCATCCCTGCCCAGGGATCGAACCTGCATCTTTTATGTCTCCTGCATGGGTAGGTGGGTTCTTTACCACGAGTGCCACCTGGGAAGCCTGGTTAAATCATTAGCCACTGGTGAGTCTTCAGCCCCTCTCTGCTGGAGAGGTAGGGCTGAATGTTCCAAGCTTCTGATCCAAGTCTTTCTGTGGTCCAGCCTCCATCCTGAAGTTATCTAGGTACTTCTTTTAAAAGGTACTTCATTCAAACTAAAGATGCTTATCACTCTGGCAATTCCAAAGTTTTTAGGAACTCTGTACCAGGAACCAGGCACAAAAGCCAAATAGCTTTCTTGTCAATTTCTTGCTAATTGAGTCACTACTATCCTGGCAGTTTTAATTCTATTTACATCACTTGGGTGTCATAAAAACCAAATGTGTTTATGAACATAGGGTACTTAGAAAGGTACTTGGCACATAGAAAGACATCTACTGGTGTTTATTTCTACCATTATTATTGTTTCTTTTATTTTTATTATCAAAGATCAGATTGCTACAGAGTGGTGAAGCCGCAGTGAAAGCCAGGTCTGTATATTTCCACCAACCCTGGGTCATCCGGCCAGTACTTCCCAGACATTGGGATATCACTGATCAGTCACAAAAGTAAACAGATAAAAATTAAACACATGTGGATGGATGTAGTGTATTCCATTTTCTGGTAAAAATGACTACCATCTCTCACCACCATCATTTCATAAAGCAAGGGCATTTTAGCCCCTCAAAGGTAGGAGAAACAGATAATCATAGGATGGAAGAGAGCCCTTTAAATTACAGAAGTGTGGCTTTCTGAGCACTCTCTCAACATTACCCTTCTCATTTCCCCACAGAGCAGTGAAGACCTCAGCAGAAGCCAGCCCAGCCTTCCAGCCCAGGTTTCCAGTGTTTCCTGCCCTACCCCTACCAGGCTTTTGGTGGGGGCGGGGCGAGGGGCTATAGCACAGAGGTTTGGGGTGTCAGAGCATATTTCTAAAACAATGTGTTTTCAGAAAATTGTGTGTTGATAAGTAGCTGGAGAAAATTATAATTTTTATATTTGTGTACCATATATATATATATATATATCTCTCTCTGTTCTTCCCCAGGTAATAGCACACATTGAACAAACCTAAAAGAGGATTTCTTGTAACAATAATGTAGTAACAGGCTCAGACGAGCTTATCTCGCAATTTATAGGGGATGCATGAAGCCGCAGCTGAGAAACTCCTGGTGTGAATACCAATCTGGGAATAAGCCCATGGGACTCAGACACACCTAGGCGAGCCCTGATTTCTCTCTGCATCCGTCTTGCGCGGGCGACAGGCATGGAGCGGGGGTTTCTCTGTATCCAAGCTAAGGCAACACACCCAGAGGCCGAGCCAGCCTCCAGAGAGCCTGAGGGAACAGATGAAAGGGTTTCTGAGATTGGAGCCCGGTCCCCTGGAGACTGGAGAGGAAAGTCAGGGCTGAGTTCCCAATGCGAAAGAGAGGCAGCCATGCACATCTCAGAAAGCTGGAGTCTGCGTGACAGAACAACGTGAGTTGGAGTCAGCTTTCTGCCGCTTCCTACCTCTGAGTCTCAGCTTCCACATCTGTATAATGGGCTGCTAGTGTTAATCTTGGGAGGCCTCAGCCTGCAGCAACTTGAAGCAGGATTTTTTTTTTTAGCTTGTTTGTCTATCTTGATGTGGACCATGTTTAAAGTCCTTATTGAGTTTGCTACAGTATCATTCTCTGGTTTTGGTTTTGGGGCCTCGAGGCATGTGGGGTCTTAGCTCCCTAATCAGCGATCGAATCTGCACCCCTTGTGCTGGAAGGTGATGTTTTAGCCACTGGACCACCAGGCAAGTCTCTTGAGGCAGGATTTCAGTTTCCCGGCCAGAGACTGGCGTCAGGCGGTGGTGGCGAGAGTGCAGAATCCTAGTGACCATACCACCCGGGCCAGTGGCCAGTGACGAGGCCCTGGCCCGTGGGCTTTGTAGACGTGAATTTTAATGAAGAAATGGGAAGTAGTAAAATGGATAAAGCACTTATTAGGAGGAAAAAGAGTATGTGTGCATAGACACAGGCCAGCGGACTCAGAGAGGAGCCACGCCCTCAGTCATTTGAGTCATTTCATGGTCTTGATGCAGTAGCTAAGTCACATCTGACTCTTCTGTGGCCCCATTGACTGTAGCCCGCCAGGCTGCTCTGTCTGTGGCATTTCTGAGGCAGAATACTGGAGTGGATTGCCATGCCCTTCTGCAGGGGATCTTCCTGACCCAGGGGTCAAACCCGGGTCTCCTGTGTTGTAGGCAGACTCTTCGCCGCTGAGCCACCTGGGAAGCCCCTTGAATCACTTATGTGGGGCATATGTTCCGGGTTTCCTTGGACCAGTCGTCTTGCTTTGTCCGGCTCAGCATCCTCCTGCTGCCGGTACAGCAGGGTCCTCCCAAGTGTGCGTTTCTTAGCCAAGATGGAGTTTAGTGAAGAATCCTCTGGGTTGGTTGACCTCACCTACTGTGGAGGCCCCCTCCCTTTTATCTCCAAAGAGCCTTTCTGTGTGCGTATAGTTGGGAAGTTCTCCTTAACCTCAGAGTTGAGAAATATGTGGTCTCATATCTGGGAAGGGCTCAGCCCCTCTTGCTATTTTGTCTTGGAGTATCGGTCCACAGGGATGAACTCCAGTGGCTCAGCCTGGGTCCCAGCTGTTTCCTGCCTCAGTATTAAGTTGAATCATGTGCATAAGTGTGTGCTCAGCCATGTCTGACTCTTTGCAGCCCCATGGACTGTAGCCCACCACAGTCCTCTGTCTATGGAATTTTCTAGGCAAGAATACTTGAGTGGTTTGTCATTGCCTTCTCCAGGGTATCTTCCCAACCCAGGGATCGAACCTGAGTCTCTTGTGTCTCCTGCATTGGCAGGCAGATTTTGTACCACTGCTCCACCTGGGGAGCCTTAGTTGAGCTGCCATTTTTAATGGGTCCAAAAAAAGCAGTTCATAATTAAAAAGAAAAAAAAAAAGACTTTAATAAGCACTAATGACCATGTGGGGGGAAAAAAAAAAAACTGGAACTGTATGACTTGTGGGGATGGAACACGGTACTTTGGAAAACAGTTTGGCAATTCCTAGCAATTTAAAACATGGATTTACCATGCCTGCGTGCTTAATCATTCAATCATGTCCGACTCTTTGCAACCCCATGGACTGTAGCCCTCCAGGCTCCCCTGTCCGTGGGGATTCTCTAGGCAAGAACACTGGAGTGGGTTGCCATGCCCTCCTCCAGGGGATCTTGCCAACCCAGGGATCGAACCCAGGTCTCTTATGTCTCCTGCAGTGGTAGATAGGTTCTAGCAAATCAAATCTGACAATATATATAAAAAGAATAATACACTGTGACTAAGTGTGGTGTGTACTAGATATTCAGGACTGATTTCAGATTTGAAAAGTCAATAAATGGAATTTGCTATATTAAGGAATTAAAAAAAGGAAAATTAAGAGGACTTCTATGGTGGCCCAGTGGTTAAGAATCCACCTTGCCATGCAGGAGACGCTGGTTCCATCCCTGGCAAGGGAACTAAGATCTCATGAGCCGAAAGCAACTTCAGCCCGAGTCCCGCGCCTGCGGAAGCCCATGTGCCCGGGAGCCCCCTGCCACAGTTAGAGAGTCCGTGTGTCATAAAGACTCCCTGAAAGAGACCCTCTCATCATAGGAAAGACCCACACGACGCAATGAAGGTCCCACGCGCCACAGCTAAGACGGACACAGCCAAATAAATAAATACTGTTTCAAAAAAGGCAAATTAAACGAACTTCTCAGCTGATGCAGAAAAGCATCTGACAAAATTCAATATCCATTCCTAATAAAACAGTCTTCATCAAATCAGGAATAGAAAGAAATTTTTTTAACCTGATGAAAGGTGTCTACCAAAAAAACCCTACAAATAACAGCGCCCTTAATGGTGACAGACTGAGTGCTTCTCTTCTTAGACGGGGAACGAAGCAAGGTGTCCACACTCGTCATGTCCGTCTGTCATTTTGCCTGAAGCTCTCTTCAAGGCAGTGAAGAAGGGGAAAAACATTAAAGGCGTATAGATTGTAAAGGAGGAAATGAAACCAACAGTATTTGCTGAATGCATGATGGTCTCCATAGAAAGTCCTAAAGATTTTGCAAAGGAATCCTTAGGAATCCTCAAAGAAGCTACTAGAAGTAATAAGTGAAATTAACAAGGTTCATATACAAAAAATGAATTGCATCTCTATAAACTAGGTTTTTCCAGGAGTCATGTATGGATGTGAGTGTTGGACCATAAAGAAGGCTGTGTGCCAAAGAATTGATGCTTTCAAATTGTGGTGCTGGAGAAGGCTCTTAAGAGGTCCTTGGACTGCAAGCAGATCAAACCAGTCCATCCTAAAGGAAATCAGTCCTGAATACTCATTGGAAGGACTGACGCTGAAGCTGAAACTCTAATATATGGCCACATGATGCAAAGAGCCAACTCACTGGAAAAGGCCCTGATGCTGGGAAAGATGAAAGGTGGGAGGAGAAAGGGGAGGCAGAGATGAGATGGTTTGATAGCATCACCGACTCAGTGGACATGAATGTGAGCAGATCCAGGAGACAGTGAAGGACAAGGAAGCCTGTCATACTACAGTCCATGGGGTTGCAAAGAGTCGGACATAACTGAGTGACTGAAAAATAACAAACAACAAAACTGGGAACAACTCTTTGGAAGCTGAAGTTAATTAATGCTACCACTATAGCATCAAAAATGTGAAATTCTTCAGGATAAGTTTAGCAAAAAGTATTTAAGACCTCTGAGAACTATAAAATATTGCTGAAAGAAGTTAAAGAAGGCATGAATAAACAGGAAGATAAACCACGTTTATGAGTCAGAACGTTCAATATTGTTAAGATGTCAGCACTGTCCACATTGATCTATAGATTCAGTTCAATCCCAATTAAAACCTCAGAAGGACTTTTTTGCAGAAATTTATAAGGCGAGTATATAATTCATATGGAAAAGCAAAGGACGTAGAAGAGCAAAAATCATTTTGAAAAAGACCAAGTTGAAGACCTACATTGCTTGATTTTAACATGCATTATAAGGTTACAGTAATCAAGACAGTATCAGTTTGGTATTGACATGAAGATAGACATTTAGATCAATGGAACAGAATAAAGGGTTGAGAAATAGGCCCACATATGTATGACTAATTGATTTCCAGTGGTGTTGCCAAGGCAATTCCACGGGGGAATGGACAGTCTTTTCATTAAATAGTTCTAAAACAACTGGATGGCTATGTGCAAAATAAATAAATAAGTGAAAGAAACTTGACTCAGTGCAAATCAGATACAAAAATTACTCAGAAGAGATCATAGACCTAAAGGCAAGAGCTGAAATTATTAAAAGTTCAGGAGAGAAATTAGGAAAAAAATCTCTATTGGCTTGAATTTCACAAAAGTTCAAAAAATATGATGTAAAAAATAACAAACTGTAAAAGATCATATCAGTTGGATAAGATCGAAATTCAAACACTCTGTTCTTTAAGATACACTTAAGATATGCTTAAGTGTATCTATCGTCTTCCTTGGAAGAAAAGCTATGATCAACCTATTAAAAAGCATATTAAAAAGCAGAGACATTACTTTGCCAATAAAGGTCCGTCTAGTCAAAGCTATGGTTTTTCCAGTAGTCATGTATGGATGTGAGAGTTGGACTATAAAGCGAGCTGAGTGCTGAAGAACTGATGCTTTTGAACTGTGGTGTTGGAGAAGACTCTTTTGAGTCCCTTGGACTGCAAGGAGATCCAACCAGTCCATCCTAAAGGAAATCAGTCCTGAATATCCATTGCAAGGACTGAGGCTGAAACTGAAACTCCAATATTTTGGCCACCTGATGCAAAGTGCCGACTCATTTGAAAAGACCCTGATGCTGGGAAAGATTGAGGACAGGAGGAGAAGGGGATGACAGAGGATGAAATGGTTGGATAGAATCACCGACTCAACGGACATGAGTTTGAGCAGGCTCCAGGAGCTGGTGATGGACAGGGAAGCCCAGTGTGCTGCAGTCCATGGGGTCACGAAGAGTTGGACACGACTGAGCAACTGGACTGATGAAAATGAGAAGCCACACCACAAACTGAGAGGAAATATTTAGAGAACAAATAGCCAGCAAAAGTTTTTTTCTCTGGAATATATGAAGAATTCTTACAACACAATAATTTAAAAACATAAAAACAAACTTTAAATAGGCAAAAGAACTAAACATACATCAAAGAAGATATTTGGATAGCAAGTAAACATGTGAAAGGATACACATCATCATTAGTCATTAAGGAAATGAAAATTAAAACTACCACACACCCACTGTATGGCTTAAATGAGAAAATTGAATTATACCAAGTGTTGGCATGGATGTTAAGCAACTGGGACTCTTAGAAGCTCCTGGAGGATATGCAAAATGATGCAACCACTTTGGAAAGCCATCGTGTTGTTCCTAATTAGTTAAACACACACCTACTGTCTGATACAGCTGTTCCGCTCCTAAGAATTTACTTAAGAGAAATGAAAACATGCCTCACCAACACTTGTAAACAAATTCTTGAAGCAGCTTCATTTGTAATAGCCAAAAAGTAAACAACCCGAATGCCCATCACACAGGTATGTCCATTAAGAAAAACTGCGATGTTTCTATATCAACGCAGTACTACCGGCCTTTTGATACTTCTCATTCATCTAGTATATTTCAGCACTTTCCTTGAAGCATCAGATTACAGGGAAAGTCTCCCTGATGTCAGAGGATTTAAAATAAAACACTCCCACCCCAGGCCTTGGTACCCTCCATACCTACGACCCGTGTCTTTATCCTGATTGAGGGATACAGTCACATTTCCATAGTCAGGTGGGGTTTTTTTTTGCTTGTTTCTGGAGTATAATTGCTTTACAAAGTTGTGTTGGTTTCTGCCATACGGGAAGTGAATCAGTGATGTGTACACATACACCCCCTCCTTCTTGGACCTCCCTCCTGCCCATCCGCCCATCCCACCCACCCAGGTTATCACAGAGCTTCCTGCCCTTTGTAACAGGCTGCCACTAGCTCTCTGTCCGCATGCGGTAGTGTGTGTATGAATCTCCCAGTTCATTCCACCCTCTCCTTCCCCCGCTGTGTTCACATGGCCGTTCTCTGTCCGGTGTAATCAGGTCATTCTATTCATTTCAATATATCTTGTTTCTTAAGGAGATAAGTAAGCATGATTATATCTTCAAACTTTGCTAAATGGGAAAAAAAGATGTTTTTGTGTTTTGTTTTGTTTTGTTTTGTCTAACCAAGCATAGGAATTTTGACTTGGGAAATACGGTTACCAGACTTGGTTTAGATCCCTACTTTACCTTCTTGTGGTGTGTCTTTTTCCTCATTTTGAATTCCCAGAGTCATAATATCATCTCCTCCTTTTGTCTCCTTTGGGGAGAGGTCACATATTTATATGGGGCTTTCCTGGTGGCTCAGATGGTAAAGAATCTGCCCGTGATGCACGAGATCTGGGTTTGAACACATATTAATATAAGATAATGTGGGTTCAAAACCTGGCTCTTCCACTTACTAGCTGTGTGACCTTGTGTGGATTACTCAACCTCTCTGTGCTTCAGTTTTTTCATTTGGAAAATGGTGATCATCAGAGTATTAGCTCCTGGAGCTGTTAAGAGCATAGAAAGCTCTTAGCATTGGGCATGTAAGCAATCAATAAATATTTGCTTTTCTTAGGACATGAACCCAGGATCAGGAAAAGTTTTAAAGGTGTGATTCGCCTTCGCACACTGTCTTATAAAGGTCAATTTTAATAGATGACCCTCCAGATAGCGATTGTGTTTTAACACAGGCTTATTTTAGGAAGCAGATTCTAACCAGAATTTCAGGCCTGATCAAATGGTGCCAGGTGGAAGGGGGCTGAGGGAAGGCTTTATTTTCTGGGACCAGATTGTGTCCTAATCACAATATACATCAGAGCTACACGAGAATCTCCTTAAAATCAGCATCTCTGAGGGATGAGCCTGGGAATCTGCATTGTAACAAACCCTCCAGATAATTATTATTCTGAGAAAGTTGGAGAATCCCTGCCTAGAGAATGCCCATAGAATAGAAACTCCTTTTCCAATCTCTCTTGCTGTTACATTCTTATATCCTTGTCTCCCCAGTTTCTTTACTTTTGTTGGGAGGGACGGGGAGTAATGTTTAAAAAAAAAAAAAAAACCCACCAAACTTAATTACCTGGAAATTCTATTTTCTTCCTATTTTGTTCTTCTCAGAACTTGTATAGATGCATTTTTAAATTTTATACCTCTGTGGGAATGTATGTATAGAATTTTGTACCCGGCATCTAATTAGCATTATGCCATCTGTATTATTTCATCCTGCTACATTTTTTTCTGATGCCTTCTCTTCCTCCCCTCTTGCTTCTCTGTCCAGGTGACCATCTAAGCTGGCTAGCTGGGTAAATGCCTGTGTCCACACGCCTCTCATCTTAATTCAAATACGTAGTTACAGACATTGAATTTGAGGAGCTTGATATAGCTTTGGTGTCTCCTATTGGATGTACTTCACAAGCATTCTGGAATATTTTTTCCTGTAAGCTAAATGAATAAATAAAGGAGGTGGTTCATCTGTGCCAGTGCTTAAAATTCGTATAAGATCTCTATAGTGAAGTTTGCTTTATGTTAATGAGGATTATATTTACTCTTTAGCCCCACCTGCAATTATTGGGTAAACTCAGGTCACCTTAGGCTGTTACCGCCAAGAGTGCCTGTCAGTAACAGAGGGTGTGCCTGAAATACCAAGTACCTGGGAGCGTGTGACTTTTTCCCTCTTCTAGCAGAGGGCAGCTCTGGCCGGCAAGGTGGGTTCCGATCATATAGGTTACTGTGATCGGAACTTCCCCCTGAGCCTCAGTTGTTGCATCTGTAAAAGATGGTTATTAAGCTTGAGCAGCATTCCTCTCAGAGAACCCTGTGGACCACCCTGTTCAGAATCACCATTGTACTACTTAAAATGCAGTTTGCCAGGCCGCATCCTCAGCCCATTGAACCACAACCTTCATGGGAAAGGGCCCTGGAGCCTGCATGTTCATGGAGTCCCACAGTTGGATCCCACGGGCTATTAAAGGTTGGGAATGAGCGAGCCCTGTGGTTGAATGTCCTGGCAGTTGATCTCCAAGCTCCTCTGTGTTCTTCCTCAGGCAGGGCGAAGTTAACCAGACTTGCCCGTGTGGTCCTCACCTGCCCTGCCAGAGCTTCACCATCCAATGTAGGCAAGAGAACAGTCCGGGTCCTGGTATTGGGCTGGCCAAGAAATTTGTTCAAGTTTTCCCATAACAATTTACAAAAAGCCAAATTAACTTTTAGAGAAAAGGGAATAAGACCTAGCACATAGTAAGTGTTCAGTGAATATTCAGTAAATGACGTGGGCATGATACTTGGTTCAGCTTTAACCTTAGAACCAAGGCTTTCCTGGGAAGAGTTAGGGCTCCAAGAACTATCTCACACACACACACACACACACACACACACACACACACACACACAGATACACACATCCCACCCCATCGCACCCCAAACCAGCCAAATGGCAAATTGCACCCGGAATCTGGGAAAAGCCTTCGACAAGTCATCTTAGAATAGTAACAGCTTCTGTCCCAGGCAGTGCTGTCACAGGCAGCTTAATTATGGTAATTAGGAGCCACATTAAAACATGATTATAACATAAAATTGAAATTAGTCGTATAACACATCCAAATTTTTCGGTATGCTTATTGATTTTCTTCCCCTGTTAGTCGGAGGGCTGCAGTAAATTCAGATAGATCTGGTACAATTAAAATGGAGCCCGTAAATGCTAGTGAAAATTTTAATTAGCATCTGTCTTTTGTTAAGGACAATGAAGTGGGGATGTATATATTTATGGGGAACATAATCAGGGTGTTTGTGTTTCTTTTCTGGATCCTAGGTGGGGCAGGCCACGCTGTTCTCACTCCTTTTTAAGAACTGTTTCAAAGAAGGATGAAAGTTGTGTAGACATCTAAGAAATTCCTAAAGAGGAAGTGGATGGTTTAAGGAAAAACAATTAGTTAAACTTGGTGATTGGAGGTATGTGGACAAAAAGACCAACTGAATTGTCTTTTCTGTAGGACAGAGTGGCTTTGAACTTGGTAAGCTATGCATCCACATCTTAACTCTACTATTTACTAGCCATGTGACATTGAGCAGTTTTGTTTGGCCTCTCTGAGCCTCAGTTTCCTCATCTGCAAAATGGAAATAATGGTAGAACCCATCTCACATGGTGACTGAGAGGATTAATGAGATTATACATTTTTCAACTGAAGTCCCACGGTAATAATTAGGAGTTGTTATCAGCAGTAGCAGCATCACTGCCATCATCTTTATCACCATTAGCATCATTTTTGTCATTTTCATCCAGTGAAGAGAGGGCTCTTGTAATGCCTGCCATGTCTCTGGTGAGCTTCATGGTGTAGGGGAAAGTCTATGAGTTTTGCTTCAGGTAACCCTCTAATCTGTGCCACTTATAAGATATTCAGTCTCAGGCAAGTCATTGTATTTCTTTCCTTATTTGTAAAATGAGCGAAATTTTTAAGGGGATGTTGGGAATGTGATGAGGGATGCAGGCTGTGCCTGGCACGGAGCTAGCTGTTTGAACCATGTTGATTCTCCAACCTGAATATCTAGTTCCATCCTCTCAACAGATTGCTGTGGTGGTGGCGTGGCTCAGACATGTCTAGAATATAAAATCAAGAATCTCCAGGTGTCAAATCACAGCCTTCACTCAGAGGATTTTCTGCACTGCCTCCTGACGGTGGTTCATGTCCCACCGTCATAGCTTTAGTTACCAGGAAGTTTTTCTGCCATCTGTATATATGGATGAGATAATAGAGCCCATCAAATATTCCATGTGGTCCTCTGCATTTCCCAGGCTCCCTTGCAGTTGGGGTGAGGTCATGTGATTCCTTCTGACCAATAAACTGTGAGTAGAAATATGTCACTTCTGTTTGGAGGCAATGAAAGAGTGGTGGCTGGAAAACTACATGTAGAGATAACAAGACGGCAAGATGGAAGTTACTTAGATCATCCCTGCAGGGAGGACAGCTGTCCTGGAGAGCAAATCCCCTGGGACCTTTGTGAGTTGAAAAGGACCCATCATTGCATTAAGTTACTAGAAGTTTGAGGCTTCTTTGTTACAGCAGTGTAACCAAGCTTATGCTGATTAATACAGTGATTGTTCTCCGCCATCAAGGGTTGTGCTTCTTGCTCTAAAGGCACTAACGGCGTGTTGGCCATTGGCCATTCCCAGACTGACTGGTGGACCTTTCTTTCCAGAACCGGTTTTAAATAGACTGGAGGGGATCTGGGTCTTCTAAGTTCAGAGATTTGCCATAATGCTCACGCCCATCTGTGCACCCTGCAGCTGGCCCCTTGCTGTCCAGATAGTTCAGGTGGTTGAGACAAAGAAATGTGGAAAACTCAGAACTCTGGAGTCCTTACATGGGCCATTCACAGCCACACAGGCTGCTACTGGGGCACCCAGTGGATTAGGCAGGTCAGTTATCACGGGCATCCACTGCTTTCCCCTAACCAGGACTCACACTCATCTCCATTTTTAAATTTGTTTATTTGGCAGGGAGGAAGGGCTGTGCTGGGTCTGCATTGCTGTGTGGGATTTCCTCTAGTTGTGGCGGGTGGGAACCACTCTCTGGTTGCAATGCTCAGTGACTTGTTGCAGAGCCTGGGCTGTAGGGTGCGTGGGCTTCAGTAGCTGGGGTGCAAGGGCTCAGTGGGTGTGGCTCTCCGGGTCTAGATCACAGACTCAGTAGTTGTGGTGCATGAGATTAGTTGCTCCACAGCATGTGGGATCTTCCCGGATTGGGGATAGAACCCATGGCCCCCACACCAGCAGGTGGATTCTTTACTACTGAGCCACCAGGGAAGCCACAGGATTCATCTTCATTTTGGCATCAACACATAGTTTTGTTTCGAGGACCACTTATTTGGTGCAGGGTTGGTGGGCTTGTCAATCAAAAGGTTTTACTCTGTCTTCTGTCTAAGAATCGGGCCAACTTAGTGATTCAGACAAAGTGCAGCCTCTTTAAAGAATGCGGGAGCGTCCTAGTGATGCTGCCTTCAGACCTGCTTCCCCAACTCTTCTTTGGTCTGTGAGATACTCCTAACCTTCTGACAAAGCTCTCCCACCTGTTCCTGGCTGAATTTAGCCAAAATCAGCTGCATTTCAAGACTCTTCCTTTTAAGAGTCTTAAGTATGCATGAGCTCTAAGTTGCTTCAGTAGTGTGCGACTATGTAGCTCCATGGACTGCAGTCCGCCAGGCTCCTCTGTCCATGGGATTCTCCAGGCAAGAATACTGGAGTGGGTTGCCATGCCCTCCTCCAGGGGATCTTCCCGACCCAGGGATCGAACCCAGGTCTCATACATCTCCTGCGCTGGCAGACAGCTTCTTTACCAGTAGCACCACCTATGAAGGCCCTTAGGTATCATATATAGCAATGAGTTTCATCCAGTATTGACAAAGCCCGCATCATGTGCTGGGTAACATGCTGGACTCTATTACTCTAAGTTTGGAGTGACATTTATGATTGATGGACTGAGAAAGCAAAACTCTGAGGTTAAGTAAAATCTAGACATATTTATTCTTGCCACAAATGCACCGTGGTTTCCAGTTATGGGCAAATGCATATTTAGGTGCTGGGGATACAAGAGTGAAGAAAGAAAAAAAAAAAGACCAAAATTCTATTTTGTTCTGAGAACCATTCATCAGATGCAGGCCTGGTGGGCTTGTCAATCAGAGGGCTTTACCCTCTTCTGTCCAAGAGGTGGGCACGTGACCTGGCGTGGAGAGTGATTCCATACCAAGTGCAGCCTCTTTAAAGGGCTCAGAAGGGTTCCAGCTTCCTAGGTCCCTAGAGCAGCTGAGATGCTGCCCTCAGACATTCTTTCCCAGCTCTCCTTTGTGAGGCTGATATTCTGGTTGGAGGAGGCAGATGTAAATAACACGCACAATAAAAATATAGAGTAGTCAGATGCTCAGAAGTAGTATGTAGAGAGAGAAAGCAGGACGGGAGGTGGGGTAGCATGCGGTGTCAGAGGTGGGATAAAGAGGGGTCACAACTTAAAACCCACTTGTTCAAGGAAGGCTTCACTGCAATTTGAGCAACGCCAGGAAAACGGAAATGTGTGTTCTCTTGTTCTTGTTTCCAAATTCCACTGTGCAGGTGACTTGGTTTATAGGGCGGCTATGGGGATGGGACTTGACACTTGAAAAACATACGATTAACATCAGCTGGAAAACAAGCGCAAAGAGGCCCGATGGATGCCAAGTCAGCGCTGAGTGTGTGGGGAGCACCGGCCCTCCTCCTCCAATCCTAAATCATCGCCCTGGGGATGCCGCATCCCAGAAGTGCCCCAGAAACTGCTGAGGCTGTGGCCTCACAGGGTGGTTTGCAATCATCAGATCCCCTCCATCCCCCCCCCACCCCCACCATCCCCACCCCCACCCCAGCTCACAGGATGCTCTAATTAGGGACCTCGAGGCAGCCCCTGCGGCTGGTTGTTGCTGCTCCCAGTCACCGCTCCAGAAGAACTGGGGGTGGGGAAGAAAGGGAGAGAGACAGAAGGAAGGAAGCAGGGAGGGAGAGAGACACAGACAGACACAGGCACACAGAGAAAGAGAGAGGGAGGGAGAAGGCGGAGAATAGAAAGCAGGGCATGGACAGGGAGGGGAAAGCGCTGCCCGAGCCAGCAAGATGCAGAGGGCACTCCTCTGCAGGGGGCGGGTCCTGGGTGGCCAGGGTACCTCTGACATCTGCAGATCCTCCGCGCTGCCCCACCCTGCCTGCATTAGAGAAATGCTCAAGGGCACAGGCTCTGGGCACTGGGTGCAAATCCTTTCTCTGCCATCGCCTGGACATGGGGACGTGGGCAATCTCACAGCTGTCTGAGTCTCAGTATCATGATGTCAGCCGTACAGGTTAGAGAGAGGGTTCTGGCGTGCTGGGTGGAAGGCACCTAGCTGCCTGCCGTGCAGCCAGCATGGGGATCTCGGCTCGGTCCCGGCTCTGGGTCCTTGCACTCAGCCTGCAGGAGACCTTGGTCCCACACTTTCACACAGAACCGCTTTAGGGACTCTGAATGGGAACCTCGAGCCTGGTGGCTCTCACCCTGACTGCCCACTAGGGTCCCCTGGGGAGCTTTAAAGAACACAGATGCCCCGGGTTCTCTCCCAGAGAGAGTCTCTGTGATTCACTTAGAAGGCAGCCTGGGCATCAGAATTCCTCAAAAGCTCCCAGGTATTTCCAAGTTGCAGCCAAGGTTGAGAAGCACCGCTTTGTCTCAGGGTGTTGATTTAACCACCCCCCCACCCCCCCACCGACACACATTTATTCCCGAAGAATGAGGTACACTCAGACAACACGCCTGTAGGCAGCCTCTCAGACAGGCTGATTTTTCTTTTTCTGATTTGGATCGACAAGCATTTATTGAGCATCTACTGTGTTCCTGGCACACTGTTAGGATCAGGCACTCTTCCCACCTGCCAATAGGCTGATGTCTGGGTGAGCGTATCCTGCCATGCTTGAGGGGGTTGTGGAAAAAACTGGAAGGAAAAATATCTCACCCAGATTGGGGCATGGGAGGAGAGAAGAGAGGTTACGGGACCACATGGAAACTGTGACTCCAAAAATCGGGTAACAGCTGGGCCGGCAGAGACATGGGGGACAGACGGGTCGCCCAGGGGGCTGGAACAACACGGAGCGTGACGCGTCCAGGGGAGGGGGCAAAACGAGGAGGGGTTGCTACAGACAGGAAGACAAAGCACAGGAGAGGAAGCTGGGCAGTAGACACCTTACAGCCAAGCGAAGACTCCCGGCCTTCACCTTACGGCACTAGGACGCCATGGCAGGCTATCGGCTAAGAGGCAGCCTTGGCCCTGGGCATAGATATTCAGAGTGCAGCTGCCATGGAGTGCCAGGGGGTGGGGCATGAGAAAAAGGAAACAACCTTTGTTTGGCAAATTTTCCCCAAGCAATTTTCTTCCATTCCCTTCCATCATGTAGAAACAGGAAGTTATCCAGAGACCATCACTGCCATGGTAACGGTAAGAGAAACAAACAGTGTGTGCCATTTGTATGAAATTGTCCATAAAGGCTGTTTATTTCTCACGCCATTATTTTAATACGTGGGGATGGCCGGGATGGGATGGGGAAGAGCAGGCTTTAATGGGGCCACTGACGTCGCCTTTTCTTGAAACAACGAGAAATGCTCACAGACATTCAGACAGTGGCACTTAGATCATGTCTCCGGTTGGGAACTCCTGCTGGTTTAGACTCTTACTGCCGGGAGGTATACCCTGTTCCTAGGCAGTGTGGTCAAGTGGTTAGAAACTCCAGCCAGATGTCAGACAGCCCTGGGTTCAAGTCCCCATTCTGCCACTGACTGGTGACTGCTGGCAAATGTCATCACCCACCTGAGCCTCTGTTTATTGTTCTTTAGTCGCTAAGTTGTGTCAGACTCTTTGCGACCCCATGGACTGCAGCACACCAGGCTTCCCTGTCCTCCAGCACCTTCTGGAGTTTGCTCAAATTCATGTCCATGAGTCAGTGATGCCAGCCAACCATCTCATCCTCTGTTGTCCCCTTCTCCTCCTGCCTTCAATCTTTCCCAGCATCAGGGTCTTTTCCAATGAATCGGCTCTTTGCATCAGGTGGCCAAAGTGCTGGAGCTTCAGCTTCAGCATCAGTCCTTCCAATGAATATTCAGGGTTGATTTCCTTTAGGATGGACTGGTTTGATCTCCTTGCCACTGTTTACTCATCTGCAGGGTGGAAATTCATTCGTCAGTCAATCAATCAGTACTGAACAAGATTTCATTGAAAACCTCTTTTGTGCTTTATGCTGAAAAGAATTCTTCCGTTCATGGAGCTTAGAATCTAGGAGGAGAACATAGATAATATGCCTAGAAACACTTCTGGAAATAAGAAAGATGACTTTGGAGAGTGACACTTGCTTAAAGGATTTAAAACCAAGGACGTTCTCTCTGAGGAGGTGCCTTGCTAGCTGCCTGCAGGGTGAGAATGAGCCACCCGTGTACCTGTCAGGAGAACTTCCAAGCAGGGAAGAGCAAGCACAAAGAATAAGAGACAGACCCAGCTTTCGACTGTTGGCAGCTGGACCTTCATAAAGGGACGCACAGGAAACAGTCAGAGAGACTAGTGACTAAGACTCCACGCTCCTGATGCAGCGGGCTGGGGTTCAATCCCCGGTTGGGTAACTTAGATCCCACATGCAGCAACTAAGACCTGGTGCAGCCAAATAATCAAACAAATGTCTTTAAAAAGAAAAAAAAAGAAAGAAAGGTCAGAGAAGGTCAAGGGGCCAGATCTGGACCCTCCAGGCTAGGGTAGGAGTTTGGGTTGGACTTCCCTGGTGGCTCAGTGGTAAAAAATCTGCCTGCCAACGCAGGAGTCCCTGGTTTGATCCCTGGTCAGGAATATCCCCTGGAAAAGGAAATGGCTACCTGCTCCAATATTTTTGCCTGGAGAATTCCATGGATAGAGGAGCATCGTGGTCTATATAGTTCATGGGGCTGCAGAGTTGGACATGACTGAGCAACAGAAAAGGAGGACATCAAGGCTGCATACTGTCACCTGCTTATTTAACTTATATGCAGAGCACATCATGAGAAACGCTGGGCTGGAGGAAGCACAAGCTGGAATCCAGATTGCCGGGAGAAATATCAATAACCTCAGATATGCAGATGACACCACCGTTATGGCAGAAGGTGAAGAAGAACTAAAGAGCCTCTTGATGAAAGTGAAAGAAGAGAGTGAAAAGTGTGCTTAAAGCTCAACATTCAGAAAATAAAGATCATGGCATCCGGTCCCATCACTTCATGGGAAATAGATGGGGAAACAGTGGAAACAGTGGCTCACTTTATTTTGGTGGGCTCCAAAATCACTGCAGTTGGTGATTGCAGCCATGAAATTAAAAGACGCTTACTCCTTGGAAGGAAAGTTATGACCAACCTAGACGGCATATTAAAAAGAAGAGACATTTCTTTGTCAACTAAGGTCCGTCTAGTCAAGGCTATGCTTTTTCCAGTAGTCATGTATGGATGTGAGAGTTGGACTATAAAGAAGGCTGAGCGCCAAAGAATTGATGCTTTTGAAATGTGGCATTGGAGAAGACTCTTGAGAGTCCCTTGGACTGCAAGGAAATCCAACCAATCAATCCTAAAGGAAATCAGTCCTGAGTGTTCATTGGAAGGACTGATGTTGAAGCTGAAACTCCAATACTTTGGCCATCTGATGTGAAGAACTGACTCATTGGAAAAGACCCTGATGCTGGGAAAGATCGAGAGCAGGAGGAGAAGGGGACGACAGAGGATGAGATGGTTGGATGGCATCACCGACTCGATGGACATGAGTTTGAGTAAACTCCAGGAGTTGGTGATGGACGGTGAGGCCTGGCGTGCTGCAGTCCATGGGGTTGCAAAGAGTCGGACACGACTGAGCAACTGAACTGAACTGAACTGAACTGAGTAACTAAAACACCACCACCACCAAGAGCTAGGGTTACAATGATTCAACCTCCTAAGGTGGGTATAAGGATTAAATGAGATATTGAATGGTAAACACTAAGGCAAGTGCCTTAAAACATCCTCTTTTATTCTCTCCGGGATATCTGCAGCCCATCGTCTCTTGGATGTGGAAGTTATTACTGTAGATTGATGGGACTCCAGACCTGGGAGGGCTTTAGAGATCCCTCATTACTCTCCTTTTTCCTACGGGTGAATGAAGGATCAGAGAGGGCATGGAACTTACAGACATCACACAGGAGTCAGGGGCAGGCTCTGGGCTCTCCAGCTTCCTTCCACTCTCCCTTGGGCTCCTGGACTTAAGTCCATCCGTGACCTCTGCAGAGAGATTCCTTGGTCTCTGTCCTTGTGATGCTGAGTGCTGCTTCCTTCTGGGGAGCAGTGGAGGGTAATGGAAAGACACAGAGTCTCAGAGGGTCAGCAGACCCTAGTCCTCTTCTCCCCATCCCCCTGTCCTTCTGGGAACAGAGGCTGGGTTTTGGCTGAGGAACCGGAAGAAAGGCCAGAAGATGGGTCAGGTGGGACCTGATACAGCCTGGTATTTCAATACTCCATCCTGAAGAGAGTGGCAAGGTGGGAGAGGAAGGCAGCAGGCTGGAAGATGTTTCCCGGCCGTCCAGCAGTTAGGGCCCTGTACATCCACCACAGGGGGCATGGGTTTGATTCCCGGTCAGGGAACTAAGATCCTACGTGGGTGCAGCGCAACCGAAAAACCGAAGTTAAAAAATAAAAGGAACAGAGCAGCACTGCCTTGGTTAATTTCAAGTGAGACAAGTCACGTGGAACATGAATCAGATTGGCTAAGTCCCCGACGGGCTTGGGAGTGTTACTGATTCTGGACCCTTAACCCCAGCTGGACTTTCCTCTGGTTCTAGGCATACATAAATACATTTAATAAACCCTACTAGAGAAGAGGTTTTTATGGCATCTTGGCTGTCTTTTCACTTACAATCTGTATGAAAAAAAAAAAAAAGGTGTTAGTCACTCAGTCATGTCTGACTCTTTGCGACCCCGTGAACTGTAGCCCGCCAGGCTCCTCTGTCCAAGGGATTCTCCAGGCAAGAATACTGGAGGGGATTGCCACTTCCTTCTCCAGGGGGATCTTACTACCATTTGCGAATACATTATTATAATTCCTCCCGTTTCGTGAGCACCTGCGACAGCATGGGTACTTGATTCAGCACTGAACACAGATCCTGTCTCTTACCGTTACAAAAGCCCTAGGAAGCCATTACTAATACCCCTCGCTTTCTACAGACAAGGAGCTTGAAGTTCAGAGGAGACAGATGTAGGAGGGAATACCAACTCCCTCAAACTCAGGCATTTCACATCAGCTGATTCCAAGGGGCAGAAGCGCTCCCAGGGTCACCATATATGAACATGTTCAGAGTAGCCCCCAGGTCTGTGCTTGTATGCAGATATAAGCCGTTCTTCACGGTCTGAAAAATGTCATGTGTCACAATTCATAGTGCCAACAGAGTATATAAATATCCACGGCATCTTTAACTGACTTTTTTCCCTCACCTTTGCGACTCAAAAACCCGAACCCAGGAAAACCTCCCAGCTGGGTTTGTAGGAGCCGGACTGTGGGCGTCCCTTGCGAGCCTGTGCGTCGGCCCCTCTCCTTCAGTCTCCTCCCTGTGTCTGACAGTGCTTTGGGTTCCCGTCTTGTCTGCGCAGACGAGCCTCTGGAGAACGCAAATCCATCCTGCAGGCTCGCTTTGCATTCTGTAAACTTTCAGTTTGAAAACAAAGGCATTGTCTCGCGGTTGAATCTCTGCCGGGCAGCCGGCATCTCTCAAGAGCCAGGGCAGGAGACGGAGAGGAGCATTTCCACGGAAACCAAAGGGGCATAATTGCAGGGTGCCTGCGCCGCAGTTGGTCACCGTTCCCTTGTTAGCATCTGACCAGTGACGTGATAGCCACGGGGCTCCCTGCATGGGGGCTGCATAGCTTCGGCAGCCTGGGTTGAAAACACAAGAGATGCTGGTTCGATGCTCTGCCTGCCCATCAGTGACCCAAGCTGGGTTTGTCTCCTAGACTAGACTCTTGCTGGGAATTCTTTTTATTCTTTTTACTCACCCCATCTTTCTCAAGATGTCTCTTTCATATCCTATTTTGACTCCAAAACAACAGATTTTTTTTTCTCTCTTTTTTTTTTTTCTTCAGTGATAAAGACTTCTCCAATACCAGATGTTCCTGGGGGAGAAACTGATGCTGGGTTTGGGCGGGGTGGGACTGTGAATAAAAATGGACACTTCCTATATCGTATGTTGACAGCGAGAGTAATTGCGGAGTATAGACTTTCTGTAGCACTCTGAGTCAATCCCCTGGTTAATTATGTTCCCCGTAGGCAGAAAAATGGCATCAGAGAATTATGACGATGATGTCTAGCATTTATTACAATGGCTAGAAAATCCCATGGGTGGAGGAGCCTGGTAGGCTGCAGTCCATGGGGTCGCTAAGAGTCGGACACGACTGAGCGACTTCACTTTCACTCTTCACTTTCATGCATTGGAGGTGGACATGGTGACCCACTCCAGTGTTCTTGCCTGGAGAATCCCAGGGACGGAGGAGCCTGGTGGGCTGCCATTTATGGGGTCGCACAGAGTCGGACACGACTGAAGCGACTTAGCAGCAGCAGCAGCAGCATGCATTACAACAGCCCCCTTTCCATCTCAGAGCCTTGCACTTGCTGTGTCCTCTACTTAGAACGTGCTCTTCCCCAAATCTTCACTGCGTACCTTTCCCACAACATTCACTCCTCTGCTTAAACATCTCCTAACCCCTGGGAAGGGATGTGCAGCCTTTACTCTCAACTCATGCTGTTTTCCCTTCCTGACAGAACTTAGACTTTCTGAAATTCTTATTAAGGTTTTACCATCTATCCCTCACCTGACAAGGTAAGCTCCAAAGATCAGGACTTTGTGCATCTGTGCATCCCCAGGGTCTAAAGGAGTATCTGGCACATAGGAAGTGCTCAAAAAATATTTGTTGAAATGATGGCTAGATGGATGGATAGAAGGACAGATGGATGAAGAGTTGACTACGTACTATGTGCATTATCCTAAGGGCTTGATAATGATTATTTCGTTTTATCTTAAATGGCAACCTTTCATTGAAACAGTTTCAGAGAAGTTAAGATAGTTGTTCAAGGGCACACGGCTGTTAGGAGGTGAGAAATACAAATTCAAGTTCAGGTCTGTCAGGTTTCAAAGCCCATTTTTTAACCACTCTGCTTCCCTGGTATAGAACATTAACCTTGGGAAGAACTGGGGCACTCAGGTTGCCTGACGTCACAGCTATCAGCTCTAGAGAGCAAGAGAGAGTCTTCCGTAGCCGCAGCACCTTGCACAGCGTTTGGCAGCTAGCGACCTGATGGACTTCCCAGGTGGCGCTAGTGGTAAAGAACCCGCCTGCCAATGCAGGAGATGTAAGAGACATGGGTTCAATCCCTGGGTCAAGAAGATCCCCTGGAGGAGGGCACGGCAACCCACTCCAGTGTTCTTGCCTGAGAATCCCATGGGCAGGCTCCTCTGTCCAGGCTACAGTCCACGGGGTTGCAAAGAGTTGGACACAACTGAAGTGACTTAGCACAACCACTCAATAAATGGTAGATGCTCACGCAATACTTGCAGATAGATGGGATGGATAGATGGATGGGCTGGCGGGTAAGTGAGTGGATGAATAGATGGGTGGATAGGTGAACAGATAGGTGGGTGTGTGGATAAGGGAACAGAGTCCCAGAGAGTCTGGTGACTCACCTAAGATCACACAGCGTGTCAGCAGAAAAGAGACCAGAACTGAAGACTCCCATCCCAGTACTCTTCTGGCTCACAACACCAAACATCTGAGAATGAACTTGAGCGTTTCCCTTATGGTCTGTGCTAGCTTATGCTTCAAGGGATGCTCCCCGGAACCCTATTAAGATACATGCTCTTGTGTCCCCTCATGTCACAGTGATGTTATTATCCATTTGTGTCAATTACCCTGGATGGCTAAGTGTCATTTTTATCCCCACTCTTCAGAAGAAGAAAGTAAGGCTCAGAGAGGTTACATAACTTGCCCTTCTTACCCAGCAGGAAGAGATGAGGCTAGAATCTAACACTTTGTTTCCACTGGACCAATTTTAGCTGCCTAAGAGCTGATTTATCAAGTGGCAACATATAAAGTAGCCAGCGATGTAAGCACATATCATCTGGTCTGCAGAAAATCTGGGATTCTCTCCCTCAGCAGCAGTGGGGAGTGGGGAAGTCCACCCCAACATCAGAATCCAGTCCAGAAGTGCCCTAGGGCAACAGAGCAGAAGCCTGGACAAAGGTAGACCAAGTACATGATATTGAGGAAGTCATTTCGCCTTCCTGAGCCTCAGTTTCCTCATCTGTGAAATGGGTATTGAAATTGTGCTGTGGAAGTTTTTCTTCGGCAAGTTGCTCTGGTTCCCTGCAGAATTCTTTTCCTATCATGGTATTACTTCTTGGGGGCGGGGTGGGGGGAGGTTGATATTGCTGTTAGAAAATCCCCTTATATTCCCACCATCACAATTTCAGATTACGAGGTCTTTGTGTCCTTCTCTCAGGACTTTGTAAATCCCTGCCCGTGAGTTTAATGAGTTAAGAGTTTACGATGTCACTCCTGCCACATAAAACACCAGCATGCAAGCAATTAATCTTCTAGAGGCCCCATGACTTTATTCACTATGGTGGGCTTTTATTCACTATGGTCTCCTGGTAACAAGGAAGTGTTGAAGGGAATTCCCTGGCAGTCTAGAGGTTAAGATTCTGCACTTCCACTGCAGGGGCCACAGGTTCAATCCCTGGTCAGGGAACTAAGATCCCATATGCCACACGGCTCGGGTCGGGGAGAGGTGGTAAGCCCAGGGTAACATCCATGGACTCACAGCATAGAGGCAGCCATCAGATACCTGGGAAACAGCCTGTTGAGATGCAGTGTGTTCTGATCTCTGGACTCAGACTTGGCGTTGAATCCTGGCCAAGTGACTTCAGCATAGATTGTGATGCTCTCTAGGGCTCACGAACGTACCTGTTGGATGGATACAGTCACACCTCACTGTCAGGATCATTATGAAATTATATCATTGTAACATCTGGCAAATAGGAGCTGCTTATAAACAGCAGTTTCCTTGCTTCCGGGTGTAGAGCTGGTCTGTCTCTTTGTTTTCGCCTCCCTTGCTTTCTCCCTTTTCATCCATCTTCAGTCCTTACTTACGTTTCCACTCGACAAGCATTGTTGTGCGCCTGCTGTATGCTAGCACCGTGTGGGCACTGAGGGGCTGGTGATGAGCAGGACAGGCAAGGTCACCCCTCCCAGAGCCCCCAGCCTAACCCAGCAAAGCGAGGGGCTGCTGCGTCCACCCCAGAGGAGAAATCAGCTCCTGGGCACCATGTGCTTCAGCCTCCCTCTTTTATCAAAACCACTTGGCTTTACTGCCAGGAACGGAAACTTCTTGCAGCCAAGGACTGGGTTTTATTGGGGGGCTCTCTACACACACACCCCCAGAACCTGATGCAGGCCTGGGCTGCTAGTGAGGACCCTGTACAAGAGGGCCGAAGGCACGCGTGACCGGGAAGCTTTGCGTGGGGAGGGTCCTTGGGAAACGTGGACCAGAGTGCTCCCCTCTCCCCTGCTGTCCTCCCCCACTCTTTCCTTACAGGGACTCCCGGCTCCTCCACTCTGCTGAAGACACATCCCTCCCCACGGCTGCCTGCAACCTTCTCTCCATCTGTCTCCCTCTGCCTGCTCAGGCTGCAACAGCGGCCACACTGTGGCAAGGTGGATGGGGGGAGGGAAAGGCAGCGCCTCTAAACTGGGGTGCAAGGCCCTGGGAGGCTGACTGGGAGTCTGCAAAGGTGGTCTGCACAGTTTCCAGGAGTGGGTGCACGCCTGTCCCCCGCCTGGGTGCAGCCAAGCCTCTGCCCGTCTCTCTTCCTCACCTCAATTTGCGGAGAAAAGACAAGTTGTGAAAATCAGGGCTGGTCAAGAGCACAGGGATGAGGGAAGGCCTTGGACGCCAGCTCCGCGGGGAAGGGACTGAGCTTAGGAAGCCTCGGCGGCTTCGGAGCCCCCTTAGCGAGGGGAACCTGAGCGAGGTGCCCAGATGAGGGCGTGCATACATTGTAACTTGCAGTCCCAGCTTGGGCTTCCGAGGCTGGGAAGCCCTCGGGTCGGGGATGCACGATTTTGCGGTCCTTTGCACCGTGCCGGCAGATTGACAGCTTTCATCAGGTCCCCAGAGTAGGAGACTTTCTAGGTTATGGGGACTTAACTTCGGAAACACGCAGGGCGGTCAGGGAACAGAGCTGGCTGGGGCAGAGAGAGCTGAAACGGATCTGTCCGAAAGAGTGAGCCATGGAAAAGATTCTCTAGGCTGCAGCGCAGGCTGAGGGCTGCACTCAGCTCGGAGGCCTCCATCTCACCGTCTGGAAAATGGTCCGGACGCTCTTCAGCCTGGCCGCGCCCGCGCAGGGCTGCCGGAGCATCCTACGAGAGGAAGCTCTCGGCCCCCAGGACGCCAGGGGAACCGGCGTCAAACTTTGCAGGGCCGACGGGCCGGCGGCCACGGGAGGAGGCTGGCACCCGGGGCCCGCCCGCCCCCTCCCTTCCTGCCCGCGCTCGCTCGGCACCGACTCGGCCCCAGCCCCCTCCCTCCTCCCGCGCGCTCCTCGCTCGTTCGCTCGCTCGCTCGCCGGCTCCTCCTCACTCGCCCGCCCGCGCCCGGCGCAGCTCGGCCAGAGCGACCGCGGGGCTGAGCGCGCGTCCGCTCCGGGGGGCTCCGGCGGCTGCCCCGGCCCGCGGCCCCCTCCCCGCGGCTGCCGCCTCCTTCCCTTCCTCGCTCGCCGCCTCCCTCCTTCCCCGGCTCCCGCGCCGTCCGCCCGCCCCGCAGCCCGCGGCTCCGAGCGCCCCGCAGCCACGATGCCCGCGGCCCGCCCGGCCGCCGCGGGACCCGGCGGGATCGCGCTGCTCCTCGCCCTGCTCCTGGGCAGCCCCGCGGCGGCTCCGGCGGGAGGTAAGCGCCCGGAGGGGCGGGGCGGGGGAGGGGGCAAAGTTGCCGCGAGTACTGGGCGGCTGCGGGGTGGAGGGTGGGGGTCGTCCTGGCTGATCCGGAGGACTCGCCGCTCATCGGCTGGGCTGCGGAGCAGGGGGCGGCTGCCTACATTCGGGGCTGGGCACAGCGTCCCCTTGGGCCGTGTTGCTGGGAGTGTGGAGGCGGGGATGTGTCTGAAGGACTCGGGCGCTCTCCTGCCTCGGCCGCGGGTTCCCTGCCTGCCGCCCTGGCTCCGGGGCTCACTCCCCTTTGCAGTCCCAGAGAGTCTCCTTGGAGTGGGGTCGCCTCCAATCCCCCACATTCCCGGAGCTCTCTGCAAACCGCACCCCCGGGGCCGGGTGCCAGATATTTCTCACCTTTTCGGGGAGAGGACGAGAAGGGGGGCAGCTGACCCGCCGTGCAACTGAAGGATGGATTTAAACAGTGCGCCTGGGGGTCGTCCCCGGGCCGCGGCCTCCCACTGTGGGACCCCGTGCTTCCTTTCGGTTTAGGCTGCCCTCGGGGGACCGGGTCCCTGGACCGATCCCAACCAAGTGTCTGGAAGCAGAACTTGGGTGTGGCCTTCGCCTGGAGGCCGGTGGAGGGGGGCTCCGGGCTCTCCGAACTTCGCGAGGGAGGGAGAAGAGATCTTAGATCACAGGCGGGAACCTGAGCGACTCCCCCGCCCCCGTCCTTTTCTCCCCTGAACAGCCCGGCGTCTCTGAACACTATTTTCAACTGGGGGTTGGGGGAGAGGGGAGGGCTTGCTAGTTTCACCCAGCACGTGCTTGCAGGTTGGAAAGGGGAGGATGGTCGTCCCTCCTTCCCAGACCTGGAGCCGCAGCCTCTCCTCCACCCAGCTGAGCGCCCACTGGGAAAGTTGTAGCGGGTGGTTGGGGAGAGGGAGGTGAGATCGAGACGAGTACAGAGCCTAACTCATTCAAAGCTAACCCCAGGAGCGTTCGCGGGTTTGATCAGGCCACTCGGTAACCCCAGAGGGGAGAAGAGCCTTGGTAGAACGCCCGTCTTGAAAGGTCCAACTCCCCCGTTCCCTGTAACTCGGGCGGGAAAGAGCAGGCAGTCTGCAGGGTCTTCCCAGGCTGAAGACAAGCCGGAGGGCGCACACTCTGTCCATCTCGATCCCCTTGTCTGGTTTGGGCCGTCTAGAACCTGAACCGGGGGCAGACGCTGCCCTTTCTCCCTGGGGCGTTCTGAACACCCCGGGCGCACACACCTGCTTTCAGCACCGAAGGCCGTGGACAGCTCTGCGCTCCTGGGCACTGTTTCTGGGTCTTCTCCTCTTCAACTCTTCCCCACAGCCTGGAGTGCCCTCCTCAGCATAAATCAGGCATTTTACCCCCACCCCCTTCTCTGTTAACGTGGAGCCCAGAGCGCAGAGCGAAGGAAATAATTCATCACCTTTTGTTTAACAAAGCATATCATTAAAGAACCACCCTTTTATGAGGCAGTAATATTCACAATTTACACCAGTTCTGGACAGTTTCTTTGGGAAGGATGGGGGGAAGAGAACTGGCTTAAATAAATCGTTTCCACCACCGCATGCCCTTCCTTAATTAGCTGTCTTTTCCAACAGTGGCTTGGTGGCCTTGAACGGAGTCCAGCTCTCTCTCCCTCATCCCCCTTTTTGAATCTGTGTTGTGACTAACACACACAAAAAAGAATGGGAAGCTTGCTGGCTGGCTTTTCTAAAGTCATTCTACCTCTGAGGACGGCACTCTAAAACACATCCCCCTCCAGGAAAAAAAAAAATGTCTTAATGATACATATTGAATCGTCATCCAAGACAAGGATTTTATATCCCGCCTCCTCCCCTGGCTTCACTCACAAAATGTGTGTGCGTGTTTTAATTTTTAAGACATTTTATATTATTTTTCCAACTGCTCGACTCTATAGCTAGACAGCATATATTTTTCATTAACTTCAGGTCATTGCCAAATTAAAGTCTACTTCAGAAGGCTCATTAATAACGGTGTGCTTCTGACTCTAAGACTCTGAGTCATAAGAAGGGAGGGAGGGTAGCCAATTAGAATTTGGAAACAACTGACCTCCCCCAATACATTCTGTTTTTAACATGGAGCCCAACTTCCACTAATGTCAGCTGGAGAACCATTCATCTAACTCAGCGTTGCAAGCCAGTCCTTCTGTTTTTGGTGCAGTGAGGAGATCTGTAAATACAGTACTTGAAAGAAACTTGTTGCTAAATTCTTATGCAGGTCACGTGATTCTCTGGGCCATTTTGCTGTGAGGCATGAATAAGTATAAAGTGTAACTTGTTTTTGAAGAGGCTTCTTATTGTCTAAGATATGCACATGGGGAATAATTGTAACTACGTGCTAAGACTGCAGAGCTGATCCTAATTTCTTTTCATTTTCCTTGAATTAATAATGTAAATTCTGTATTGCTTAGTAAGACTCAAAATTGCTGCTTCCTCCAGTCTCTAATGTACACCGTTGTTAGATTCACTTAAGGACTATTTTCATGATGGAATGGTTTTTTTCTCTTTTTTTTGGCCTGTGGAGTGTTAACGCCCCTTCCTGGGGCCACCTCCTCAAAGCCTGACGATTCTTATGTTCATGTGGCTCAGCTGGATGTTAGGAAAATAATGTTACATTCCTCTCTTTCCTCTACCAGAGCAAAGGGATTTTTCCTGATCAGAATGGCTTGTTTTCTGGTTTTGCTCACAAGTTCATTCCTGTTACTCAAAAAGTGATTCCAAAGGGCTCAATTTATTGGTCCACATGTTTGGTCCACAATTTCTGCGACATGCTATTGACACAGACTTCCGCTAGGGGCGCTCAAAGCTACAGTTGGTGATTGAGGGCGGACGAGGCGAATTCTGACCTTTGGAACCACCAGGCGCGTGCAGTGCCAAAGGTCAGTAGAAAGGAGATCTCCTGTTTCCATGAGAGAAATTATCTGATGGCATTTGACCTATTCAGTGAATAAAGAGGAGAGAAAGGTGAAAATAAGGAGGGGGAATGCTCCAAGGAAGGCATCATTAGAAGACAGAGTCCAGTTGCCTTTTTTATACCAGTTTGTGGTTTCCTTCATGGAGCCAAGTCGCAAAACATCAAAGAGGCCACAGCATGGTGCCTCTGAGGAGTCTGACTGGATTGGACCCTGCAATTAGATTTAAACAGTTCTGAAAAAGAAGTACATGGCTTTGCAGTCGGAGTGGCCTGGGTCAGGTCCAGCTTCATTGCTCATGTGTTATCTTCAACCGGTGAAGGGTGCCCCCACTCCACCACCTGTGGGGTGGCAGTGGCGTGGGGATTAATGTTCCCAGCCTAGAAGGACGATTGCTGTGACTTCATTACACGTATACCTGTAAAGCTCCTGGCACACAGTAGGTACTCAAGTAATGTTTACTCTCTTTTCTTCCCTCCTTTCCAAAGACCGCCCTGCCCCTCCAAAGCAGATCCTTGAGGCTGGTGTGAAGGAATTGTTGACATAAACACCCGGATAATTTAGTCCCAAGTAGACTGTTGGAGGTAGGATAAGGAGTAGCCCCAGGTGAGAAATTTTCGTCACCTGGTGCAGACTTTTCAAACACTCTTCCTATAACTCTTTGAACCTCAACATTACCACCAGGAAGCAGAGTTCATTATAGCAAAGATATAGGATGGCAGACGAGTGGCTGGAAAGAACCTAAGGAGAGAGTCTTCTGGAAAGCCCAGTTATCCATCCGTTCATCCGACATCGACTAAGCACTTTCTACATGGGCTTCCCGGTGGCTCAGTGGCGAAGAAGCCACCTGCCAATGCAGGAGACACGGGTTGGATCCTTGGGTCAGGAAGATCCCCTGGAGAAGGAAATGGCAACGCACACCAGTGTCCTTGCCTGAAAACTTCCATGGACAGAGCAGCCTAGCGGGCTACCGTTTCCTGACTGAGGAGATAGAGGCACAGAGAAGTTAAGCAAAGAGTCGGACCCGACTGAGCGACTGAGCCACAGACACACGGGCACTCTCGGCATGCAGCCGGCCCTGCGTGGGGTGCTAGAGACACAGAGTAAGGGGATGAGGCCCCTATCCCAGCAATGGTAGCCTAGCGTCCTTGCCACGTGATGTGCGCCTGGGAGTCGGGGGTGGGGGGTAAATCTGAGTGCAGAGATATCACAGGTGGGTGTGTTTCATTCTGGTCAGAGGCAGCTGGTGAAGCCTTCCCTGAGCTGGCAGGATCTGAGCTGGTCCAAGTATCAGCAGCCGCATGGGAGATTTCTACGATGGGGCAGTGACGATCCTGAAGAAGGCTTCAGAACACGTCACACACCTGTGGGATCAGGGAAAACAGGAGTGAACGGGTCGGGTAGGGAGGCAGACAGGCGTGCACGCTCACACATGAGAAGCCCAGAAGGATCCTGGGACCTGCCCACCCTCCTTGCACTCCCTTGGACTCCGCTGCCGAGGGGCTGAGAGCTGGCACAAAAGGCCACGAGCCACAGTGTCCGCTGTTGTCCACTAGAGGCTGTGATGACACTGACGGACTCCTCTCCGAAGACAGCCAGGCCCAGACGCTGAGTACAGGCGACAGCGCACAGCCCTGGGTAAACACCACTTTCCGGGGGGCGTGCATATTCACATAATCCTCCGGCTACTGTCGCTCCTCGGAGGCCCTTTGGTGGTGACGGTGGGGATCGGGAGAGGACTGGCTGCCTTTAGCAGAGGTTCAAATGCTGATGTGTTGGGGTGAGGTCAGTGGACCTGAGTGACGTAATTTACTGGGTCTGTGTCCATGATGAACACGGCATTTACGGAGTGTTGACTTCCTTCCGAGCCTGGTGATAACTGGTTTATGGAGGCTTGTTCCGAGCATGCTCACAACAGCCCCAAGAGACAGATACCGTCATTATCCTTACTTCCTGACTGAGGAGACAGAGGCACAGAGAGGTTAAGCAATGTGTCGAAAGTCACAAAGCCACGAAGTGGTTGTAATCTGGCGTCACACCCAGGCCTGAGCCAGAAGCCTTTAGAACCCCGTGCCCCACGACTGCCTCTTACTTGCTGCTGTGCCGGTTCTGTGGACTCCTGGGAGAGGCTGATACATACTTGTCGGGTGTGGCGGGGGGGTGTGGGGGGGTGTCTACCCTCTGGCTACAGTTTCTGGCATGTTGCAAGCACGCGAGTAAAACTGGTCAAATTGAAGTGAGTGGAAAAGCGAAGGAGGCTGCAATGAATGGGCAGGCAATTACTTCACTGCCTTTATATCTAATGAGTACTTAACATATGTTCAGCCCTTACGTGGTTATTTTATTTAATCATCACCATTTCTCTGCACTGTGTAGATGAGGAAACCAAAGCTTAGAGAAGCTGCGATCCGTTCTGGAAGTTCACAGTTATCAGCTAGGAAGGTGCAGACATAGGATTTGTTGTGGTGTTGAGTTCCTTTCTTTTTTTTTTCTGGCTGTGCCATGAAGCATGTGGGATCTTAGTTTCCTGACCAGGAATCGAACCCACGCCCCCTGAGGTGGAAGCATGGAGTCTTGAACACTGGACCATGAAGGAAAGTTTGTGAGCTTGACTGCGGGGCATAGCACCTTCCAAGCTAGGTCCTGCTATATTTCCAAGTGAAATGTGTACAGATTCCTTCACCTTCAGTGTGCAGCCAGGCTGCATGGACCCAAACCCCACCTCACCCAACTTCAAAGACTGACATGGCAGAAGCCAACATCAACTAGAGCTTTCTCGAGCACTTAACAGTTCTTAACAACAACAACAAAAAAGCATAAGGGTTATTCCTTCCCAGGAAGGGGAAGGAGACTTCATGAAAGAAGGTGAGTGATAGAGCTGGTTCATTGGTTGGTTTTCAAATTTTGGCTGTTTGTAATTTCTCATGTTCACAGGCTACTCACCCAGTCATGGAGAACTCACAGTGTAGAAGACTGGTTTTTGTAAGCCCCTGAGTTCAGGACCTGGGCTCAGGCATCTCCTGGCTGTGAGCCTCAGTTTTCCCATCTGTAAAATGGATCACAATAACCACTACCCCATACGCAACGCTGTCTTTATGGGGCTGGATGAGACACAGGAGGCAAGATGCTTCATGCATGCCAGAAAAGCAAAGCTTCAGGGAGGTGGGTGCTGGCACGAAAGACTCGAAACACCCCCGTGTGTTTCTTCCTGGGCTTTTTATAAGAGAATTACTAACTACAACATTTTTGTGTGCCACCGAGTGTGGGCTACTCTGTGCCAGAGGATCATCCATGTGCTTACTCTTTATTCACTCAGTTGATCCTCTCCCAACCCTATCAGATGATATTGCTAACTAGATGTTACCAATGAGGAAACTGATTCTTAGAAAGGTACAGGTGCTATGGCAACAATGCTCGAGTTGCTCAAGGTGTCATGCAAATGAATGATGCACTCAGGATTCAAACCCAAGACTGGTTGATTCCAAAGCACAAGTTTGTTCTAAATACTAGGATGCTAGCATATAGGTATCCCATAGCAACGGCTACATCAAGAGCTGTTGCAAACCCAGAAATCAAGGCAGCTTGGCCTCCAGGAGGAGAGATGTTTTCTAACCCAGGGGCGGGTGCCAGGTATCTCACAGCAGATCACAGAGAGGAGAAACAGTTCATCCTAACCTTCTCTACCCAATCTGATGGTTCTAGGTAAAGCCACCCTTCATTTTTCCCTCATGCTTTTCCTTCAACCTGTGCTGTCATCCTAGGAGTTTGAAGGAGTTCAGAGAGGACCAGATTAAATCCCCAGCTGGCTGATTTAGCAGCACAGTCTAAGCTATTTGCTTTAGTGTTCTGAAACTACTCTGGCCTGATTCATAGAATGGGAGGACCATGCCTCCCTTGCAAGATTGTTAAGAATACACATATGTAGACATGTGTTTTGAGCAAGCACGCAATAAAAAGCTGCCATTACTGCTAGTATTATTCACTTGGTGAACTTCTATTCATCCTTCAAAACCCAGTCCCTAATTATCTTTTTCTATAAGACCATCCCTCGTCTCTCTCCTCTTCACACCAGTTATGAATGATCTTCTGTCTCCCCCATCAACATATTCTGTTCCCCTATTGCTGGTAACTCATGCACCAATGAGTCACCAATTTACACATCTCCCTCCCACTAGACAATAACCTTTTCAAACACCTCCGCTGAATCGTACTCATCCGTATCTCTCTTGAAGTGAAAGTGTGTCACTCAGTCATGCCCAATTCTCTGCAGCCCATGTTCTGTAGCCCACCAGGCTCCTCTCTCCATGGACTTCCTCAGGCAAGAATACTGGAGTTGGGTGGCCATCGCCTTCTACAGAGATCTTCCCGACCAAGGATCAAACCTGGGTCTCCTGCATTGCAGGCAGATTCTTTACTGTCTGAGCCACTTTTCAAGAACCTCAGCTGAATGGCACTCACCCATATGTCTCATAGTCTGCATCTAGCCCAGTGTAAATGCATTTACTCTGTTAAATTACCTTTTGTCTTAATCTTCGTGATGAGGTGGTAGAATCTTGAGATCTGAATTTGACTCCCGACTCTTTCTCCTACATCTGTGTGGTCTTTGGCAGCAAAGACTTGGTTCCTTCTCTGAAAAATGAGGCTGATAATAGTGTCTACCTCATAGGATTGCTATGAGGAAAATCAATGAGATAATAGATGTGAATTCACTGAAGAATTCTACAAAGAGGAAAAGGGAGGGGGAGAAAAATTAGAAGATGAGGAGGGAGAGAAATTGTGTAAAGAGGAGAAAACAACCTTTGCACAGACACAGGGCCACAAGATGGGCCACTCATTGAACGCTTGCTGAGGGCACCTTTCTTTCCAAAGGGAATATTGGATGCAATGATTTACCCCGTGCCTTAGCTCATTTCACATTAGGAACTTCCTGGACACCACATGGGCTGTTGTAGAATCTGCCTTCTCTCGGATCCCTGGCAGCTGTGAAAACAGCAAAGGCCTGGCTGAAAACAGAAAAAGTAGCAAAGTGGATGAAAACCCAGACTCCAGAGTCAGAACAACCTGGGTTTGACTCTGTTGCTTTTCATTAGATGTGTGACCTTGAACAAACAAACTGCTTTGTCACTCTGAGCCAGCACTGGGCCTTTCTTGGGGGTGATAGTCTATTCTCTGCCTGCTTCTCAAGGATCGGGGGCGGGGGGAGTGGGGCTTGGTACAGAGATGCTCTGCAAAAGAAGTTAATAAGCTACGCTTCCTGGGGTCTGTAATATTCTTCAGATCGAAGCGGTTCTTCAAGCTCCCCCACCTGCCTTAATCCTCTCCCTGATATTTTCATTTTCTTGAGGAAAGAGGCTCAAAGACAAAAAGGGACGGACTTACGCAAGGTCCCCCTGCAAGTGAGTGGCAGGGCTGGAACTGGAACCTCTGGCTCCTTTCTTCTCACTCCCGTTCTTTTTTTAAAAAATTATGTATGCTTGGCTGTGCTGGGTCTTTGCTGCTGTGCAGACTTCCTCCAGTGGCGGCGAGCCGGGGCCGCTCTCTAGTGGCACTGTGCGGGCCTGTCACTGTGGCGGCTTCTCTTGTTGTGGAGCACAGGCTCTAGGGCTCGCCAGGCTTCAGCAGTTGCAGCTCCCAGGCTCCGGAGGACAGGCCCCATAGTTGTAGCACACAGGTTTAGTTGGGTTTCCCTTGTGGCTCAGCTGGTCAAGAATCCACCTGCAACATGGGAGACCTGAGTTCGAGCCCTGGGTTGGGGAGATCCCCTGGAGAAGGGAAAGGCTACCCACTCCAGTCTTCTGGCCTGGAGAATTCCATGGACTGTACAGTCCATGGGGTCACAAAGAGTCAAATACGACCGAACAAATTGCACGTCACGGGTTTAGTTGCTTTGCAGCAGGTAGGATCTTCCCAGACCAGGGACTGAACCCGTGTCTCCTGCATTCAGTGGTAAAGGCAGATTCTTTACCACTGAGTCATCAGGGAAGCCCCTTACTCCCATTCTAAAGTGACTCTCTCTTTTAAGAACCACAGGATCCTAGCTCTTCTCAAGCATACGTTCTGAGACCCAGAGAGATGTGGCAATGAAAGCATCTGTCTATTAAAGCAATAGTATCCGTTACCCACGTTGGATATTTATCTTATGTGGCCATGGCAGAATGACTGCATGAAAGGAGCTTCAGCAGAAGCTGACATCAAACTGTAGCTTCCTCCTCCTCTGCTGACTTGGCACCTGAATCTTGAGGCACTGGTGGACCAGCTTGCACCTGGGAAGGGTGCCATCCAAGCAGACGGCTCAAGTCAAGCAAGCAAGAGCAAGCCAGGGCAGCTCGGAGATGCAGGCCCCAGGCCAGGTGCTCCTCCTGGGCTTCCTTGCTCTCACCAAGGGTTGTAGAGACTGGCTGATGGAGAAAGCCAGCAGGGGTGTGGGGTGGAGAGAGCCAGGGAGGGGCCACAGGAGGCAGAACTGATGAGGTCAGGGCCAGCCTTGGGCAACTAGGATCCCAGAGATGATCCAGGGGCTGGAGATGAGAGCTAGGTGGGCGGATACAGTCTAATACATGGGAGCTGGAGCTTGTGACAAGTTGTAGAGGGAAGAAGAGTGGGTTTGAGCTCTTGGGTGACAGTTTCCTTGTCTGGTCTCACCCATTCCCAGCTTGGGGGTAGGCACGTGCCAAAGCTTAGCTCGTAAATCAGTGAGTTCAGCTGAAATGAGGCACTGGCCCAAGACCAAGAGCCCCACTGGGCGAGGCAGTGAAGTGAAATAGAGAGCACAGGCTCTGGAGTCGGTGTCCCTTCCCACCTGCGTGGTCTCAGACGAGCCGCGTCGCTCTGAAATGATGGTGATGCTTCGTTGCCGTTGTTGGTCTGAGCTGATTCTCAAATTCCCAGATCCGGGCTGGCTTCCAGGAGAGGAACCACAATTTCTTTGGGCTGTACAGATCAAAGACTTGTTCAGGATAGCTTGAGAACAAGAAGACTTGCTCAAAAGACACCTCAGATAATGGACCAGGGATGCACCAGGGCCTGGCTCCTCTGTCCGTTCCTCTTTCACGGCATCTGCCGCTCCCTACACATCTATTGCCCCTCCACTGCCCATGTCCCCTTCTGCTCACACACTGTCCAGTTCCCTCATCACCTCCAATGACACGCAGACCATCGTGGCTTCACAGTGGAACCATCCAAGCAGACAGCTGGAGTCAGGCAAGCAAGAGCTAGCCAGGGAAGCTCAGGGATGCAGGTCCCAGGCCAGGGGCAACTCTGGGCTTTCTGTCTCTCACCAAAGGTTGTAGAGGCTGGCTGCTTGAGAAACCCAGCAGGGGTGGGACACGGGGTGGAGAGAGCCAGGGAAGGGTCACAGGAGGCATAGCTGATGTGGTCAGGGCCGGCTTTGGGCGAGTAGGACCCCAGGGATCATCCCTGGGGCTGGAGGTGAGATTGTGGCGGGCGGATACAGCAGCCCATGCCCACACTTCTTCCAGCTCAAACTCTACAGATGCATTGCCTCCTGTGGAGGCCATTAGTCATGTGTGGCTATCTAATGTTAGATTTGAATTCATTAAAATAAATCAAATTAGAATGGGACTACCTCAGTCCTGGTAGCCACATCTCAGGCACTCAGTAGCCATGTGTGGCCAGCGGCTGCCCTTATTGGATGGCTCGGAGAGAGAATGTTTCCATCTTGACCGAAAGCTCTATTGGACGATACTGGGTCCTGGCAGTCTAGACATACCGCTAGCACCCAGCCTCTCTGTCTTTCCTGGTTCAGGTTCTTAAGAGGAACGTGTCTTGTCCTGCTCAGGCATAGGTTTGGCTGTCTGTGTTTGATCCAGTCGTGCGTGCTGGGGTAATAAGCTTGCATGAGGCATAACCCTGGGCCATCAGGTCTTCACCTGGGGTCGCGTAATCGCTGCTAATGACATTTCACACACTTGCTGCGCTGGTCTCGATTGCTGCTTCTTCAGTCCTTCTAATTGCGAAGATGTGGCTCTGGAACTCGTCTGCCACACATCCATATTCATCAAGCTGAGGCCTCCCTGACAAACACATTCCAGAGAGCTCGAGAGAATCACAGTGCGTCCTGAGCGTCTGTGGTTTGTCTCTGCCCCCTCATTGGACAGTGAGACCCTTGGGGCCAGGGGTTCTCTCTGTTCTCAGCTGTTCTGCTGAGCAGGTGAGTAAAGGGAAGATAGGAGGGGAGGAAGGAAGGAATAAACGAAGAAAGAGAGAAAGAAAGGCATTCTTTGGCCACGAATGGCTCAGATTTGGGGGGCACAAGGAAGAACATTTGTAGGAAATGCACGATCTTCACATTTGGGTAAACTTGGGAAAGAATGATCTAAGGAAGAAGTCAATGAGATGGATTCTCATAAACGGGTATATTGGTAGCTCAGAGGGTAAAGAATCCACCTGCAATGCAGAAGACTCAGGTTTGATCCCTGGATCAGGAAGATCCCCTGGAGAAGGAAATGGCAACTCACTCTAGCATTCTTGCCTGGAGCACCCCATGGGCAGAGGAGCCTGGCAGGCTACAGGCCACGGGGTCGCAAGGAGAGGTTCACGGCTGAGTGACTAACACCCCCACTTTCAGGTATTTAA
Source organism: Budorcas taxicolor (assembly GCF_023091745.1). NCBI lineage: Eukaryota > Metazoa > Chordata > Mammalia > Artiodactyla > Bovidae > Budorcas > Budorcas taxicolor. Next base: position 66,085,681 of record NC_068926.1, read on the forward strand.
CATGATCCTCATTCTCTTTGGGAATCAGGCTAAGGTAGCAAGTGCAGAGAAGCTTCAAGATCGGGTCCCAGGAGCCCTGCCCATTCCCGTGAAAGGCCATCTCCAGAACGACAACCGGGCCTTTAGAAGCACAGCAATGTTGGAGGCCAGTGGGAAACCAGGATGTGCTTTATCGCACATGTGGTTCTAAGCGTGGTTTCAGTAACACAGCTCTTGTAGAAGGTTGTGTTCTCTCCAGAGCTTTAACGTTACGGAAATGGGGAGGAAGCGTTGAAAAGAACTGTTTCCAGGGTGAACTTTCTGAGGCTAGTGAGCTCAGCCCTGTGTTAGGCCTGAGGCCTGGATGTGGACCCCAGCTCTGCCATTTGTGTGTCATTATGGGATGCTGGAGGAAGTGCTCTCACCAGCTTAAGCTTCAGTTTCCATCTGCCAAATGCGAGCATGGTGCTTCCTCTGCCTGGACTGTGAAGAAAGCTGAGTGCCGAAGAATTGATGCTTTTGAACTACGGTGTTGGAGAAGATTCTTGAGAGTCCCTTGGACTGCAAGGAAATCCAACCAGTCCATCCTAAAAGAGATCAGTCCTGGGTGTTCTTTGGAAGGACTGATGCTAAAGCTGAAACTCCAATACTTTGGCCACCTCATGCGAAGAGTTGACTCATTGGAAAAGACTCTGATGCTGGGAGGGATTGGGAGCAAGAGGAGAAGGGGACGACAGAGGATGAGATGGCTGGATGGCATTACTGACTCGAAGGACGAGAGTCTGAGTGAACTCCGGGAGTTGGTGATGGACAGGGAGGCCTGGCGTGCTGCAATTCATGGGGTCACAAAGAGTCGGACACGACTGAGCGACTGAACCTGAACCTGAACCTGCCTCCCTCCACAGGGTGGATTGTGAGAATGCAATGCAGAGAACCGCTTACCTGCACAGCTGCCGGAGGAGCTATTCACACTGCACCGTGTGTGAAACCTCCCCCGAAGTCAACCAGTGCACAACCTATGCAACTGTACATGGCAGCCCTGGAAGTGGAAGTGCACCCCTAAATAATAAAGCGATTTGCCCAGGGAAAGGACCAGTGCGCCTCCTACTCCTCCTTCCCTGGCCTGCTGATCAGGCCTGCACCTCTGTGCCCCTCTTTAAAGCAGGTTTACCAAGTTGTAAAGCTAACTGGGGGCCAGCCACCTTGGAAATGAATGCAAAATATGTGGAATCAGGCCTCATTTTCCAGGGCTTTGGAAGGGAAATTTGCCTAATTTATGGCATAAATAAAAGATGATGCGCTGGAGCTAATTTGCATACTTTCACTTGCGTTGGAGTTAGAAAGAACTTTTTGTTGTGGTTGGTTTTTAAAAAAGCCTCAGGCCTCTCCCGTTCAGCCAGTTTTGTAAGTTCAGGCAAGTAATCTAACTTGTCTAGGTTCCAGTTTCCTCAACTGTGAAGTGAGCATGGCAGGAGGACCCACAGCATAGGATTATAGTGAGGAGCCAAGAGTTAATTCTGAAACACTTGTAGAATAGTGGTTGGCCCCCATGGTAGGAGCTCAGTAATGTAGGAACGTGTATAATATATGTAACATATATCATCCTTATTCATTAAACACGTGTCTAGACCTACAGTGCAGGTGTGCTGAGTCGCTTCAGCCGTGTCTCACTCTGCAGCCCCGTGGACTCTAGCCCTCCCAGCTCCTCTGTCCGTGGGATTCTCCAGGCAAGAATACTGGAGTGGGTTGCCATGCCCTCCTCCAGGGGATCTTTCTGATTCAGGGATCAAACTAGCGTCTCTTACATCTCCTGCATTAGACCTACAGTTGATGTCACAGAAAAGTCAAAAGAATGCACTGTAGGGCTCTCCACAGGGAGTGATTCCGAGCTCAGGACCTAAACTTGTGTCAGGACACAGCAGGGGTCTGGTTGTGGGATACATAGATGGGCCATCATCAGTTGCTTTCCCACAGATGCAAGCATTGGGAAGCCTTTCTCCTCTCCCGGACAATGAGGTCCTCCAAGGCAGGGAATAGATCATATTTCTTTCTCAATCCCCACTGCTCAACAGTCCATCTCCAGTAAACAGAAGTTCAATAAACGCAAAGTAGTTGGTTGAATGACTGCTGAAGTGGAATTCTTCTTAATTAGTGTGCAGGAAATGCTTAGTATCAGCATGCCTGCTAAGGCATGGTTGTCTGTCTCCCAGGCTAAGAACTCCTCAAGTCTGTGTCATTGACCTCTGAGCTTGGCGCATCAGGCCATCAGCTGGTGCTTGTTGGGTGTAGGGCAGTGGCCAAGAGCTCAGAGTTTAGGGTCAGAGAGACTAGAGTCTGAAACCCAGTTTCATCACTTCTAGGCACATAACCACAGGAGGTTATTTGTGCTTCAGGGAAGAAAGCTTTTCGTCTATTTGAAATAAAGAATTGTCCATCAAGAAGTAGTACGGTGCCTGACGCAAATTATGTACTCGATTTAGATACGGGTATGAATAAATGAATGAATGACCTTTCCCAAGAGTCTCAACAGAGGAAGAGGGACTTGTATATAATTACCAGCAGGAACAGAATTCACAATTGCCTGAACCCCGCAGATAAAACGTTTTAGGGGAATTCATTCACAGAGGTGTATTGACTTTACAATAGCCGAATCTAAACGCTGCTCCCCGATGTAAGGTATTCTGTCATCTTATTTCATAAAATTGAGGTTCTATGAAGAATGCAGGGATCCAGGTGGGTGAAGCCATCATTCCCTGGCTAGTGTTTTATGAGCAAGGTTCACTTCAGATCAGCCACAGAACCCCAGATGGGGAACCAGGTGGGCGTGGCCTGGTCCTCCATGGACCCTCTTGCCATCAGGGGCTTACAGAGGGCACGGTCTGGGTCTTTTCTGTCTGTCTCTCCACTATGCCTCTTCCCTATTTCTAAAGTAGATCTCTGGAAAGGCTGAGAAGGAAACAAGCTCCTCTAATGCCCTAACAGGGAATCCCTGCTGTGGCTTCATTTGTAGGATTTTGCTTAATTATTAGCAGAACTTCATATTGCAGCCATTTGATTATAGATAAGGAAGTTGTCAGGCTCAGTTGGCTAAAGAGTGGTGGATTAGGATTCATTCATTCATTCATTCTTCATTCAAGACCTACTTTCTCATCCTGCAAGGGCTTCTGCTCTGTACCGGGTACTTGGCACAGACTAGAGATAGATAAATAAAACATAATCTTGCCTTCAAAGAGTTTAACAGCTGACCATTCTTCAAACTCAGGTGTAACTCAGAAAAATGCAAGTTTTTTTCTTCTCTCTTCTGTCCTCTCTTGTGCTGACTTGATGATTTCCAGCCAAGCGAGAGGTTCTCGCAAGGGACCAGGCCTGGGAGCCGTGAATTCCCAGAGCCACTGCCTGTCGTTCCTGGCCAGTATCTGCACAAAGCAAAATGCTTTGGTCTCACCTACCGTCATTTCTAGAAAAAAAAAAAAATTAGTGGATGCTCTTTCATGAAACACATAAGTGTGCCACTTGAAGAGAACTTTCAAGAACCATCCCGGACTTTATCGATACACACAAGAGACCTCCATCAGGACGAACTGAGAGCAACATCACTGATTTCACTTATAGCAACTATGTGGGCACCACATTCTCTTTTGCATGTGGAAAAATACATCCCGAATTGCAGGGAATTACATAGACTCACCTGATGGTGTGTATATACATAAATTGTATACCCACTATTTCCATAAAACATAAACTTGGACAAACAGTTAATGAGGTTTGGCCACAAACAAATTACCCCTTCAGGTCCTGGAGTAGCTTTATTTTAAGCAGTAATAAAAATAGTCATTTACTTGTGCACATGTGCCAGAGAGTACCCATTATTGTGTTAGATGGCCACAAACAACTTTGAGAGGCTAGTGATACTGAAAACGAGTCCTATTTTTCATAGAAGAAATGGTTCCTTGGCCTTGGTTTTTCCTGACACTGACATTTTGGCAGACGACTGGCCCACTGCTTTCAATTTAAGCATATCCACTGTTTTTGTTTTTGTTTATTTTTGCTACACTGTGTACCATGCAGGATCTTAGTTCCCCAACAAGGGATCGAACCCCCACCGCCTGCAGTGGAAGCAGGGAATCTAACCCATGGACCACCAGGGAAATCCCAGCGTATACAATTTAAATTCTTACAGCATGGCACCGTGCTTCCCATATTGGTGTGTGACTTGCTTTTCTACCTCTTGGGTCTCTTTGCTGTAATTGGAACAAGGCCCAGAATTAATCCGAGATAGACTGTCTTTTGCTGGCTCCCTCCCCACTCTCCGATACCCTGTACCCACTTCTGGGGTCCTTTCTCTGATGCCTCCTCTCTGCCACCTCTCTCTCTCCGCCAGTGCCAAGGCCTCAGGCTGGCACCCCTGCTGTAGGAATAAGCCTGTACTATTCTTGGTTTTTGTTTAGGCATCTGTCTTTCCCACTGGGGTGCTGGAAATTCACTTGATTCAACCACGACAGCAAATATTTGATGAGTATCTACTGGGTAGGCTCTGCTCCAGGCCCTGGAACAAAAACCAGCAGTGCCAGCCCTCAAGGAACTTACTCTCGGTGATCTTTCATTTATTCCCTGATCAGCACATTCATTCATTCATTCATTCATTGCTCCAGCAAGCATCCGTGAATGGCCCCTGTGCTTGGTGGGCTGCCTTCTCTACAGCCATCACTCATTATTTGCACAAGGGGGTGAAAGGGATGGCCCGGCCCAGCCATGGGGGAGAAAAGATTCAGCTTGTCAGCGTGTGATGATAAACAAGATAAAGGCTTTCCAAAGAACTTGAGATGTTCTCGCAGAGCACTGTATACTTAAAATAGGAGCTGAGGACACTGAGAGCATGTCTAACCTCTAAAGAGTATAAGCCAAGAGCGGATGCCTCACACTGCCCTTGGGGGCTTAGACACAACCAGGTACCCTAACCCTAACATAAATTCTTGGCGTGGACTAGCAGAAAGCCCAGCCAGCCAGGAGTCGGAGAGCTCATTCTGGAGCTGAGTGTGTGTGTGTGGAGATGTGCTGTGTGACCTTGGGCCCATTGCTCTCCCTCTCTGGACCTCAGTTTCTGCATCTCTAATTTAGTGGCCTGGGCTCAATCAGTAGTTTCCAAAATGGACTTAAATCGGAGTTAAAACCCATGGGGAGCTTTTAAAGACACAAATACTTGGCCTACACCACTGCTTAGTCCCTTGGAAGCGCTACCCAGCTATATCTACAGATTTCTGATGCACCACTAAAGTGTGCTCGGGTTATTTGACCCCAAACCATGACCTTTAATGATGCCTTTGTTCATGATAATTATGCTGACCACTTACCTGCCAGGCACCCGCTATGACCTCTGCTCTCCTTATCTCATTTAAAGCCCCGTCGTAGACCCGTGTATGTTATATAGACTATTATGCCCACTTTATAGCAGTTGCCACTGAGGCTTGGAGGGGGTCAGGGACTTGCTCAGGGTCACATAGCTCTAGAAAGACCCCGAGCTGGGATTTCTATTTGTGTCTGAAGGATTTTAAATGAATCCACTGCGTCTCTCTGATGTACAAGTAAAGGTGGGAATCTCTACTCTGTGTTCCCTCCCCAGGGACAGTCCTGGTCCCCCAGCTCCTCTCGTCCTGGAAATCTAGTTAACTCTTTTAATGAGCCAAATAAATGTGCCCTGTGGATCAGGGGATTGATCACACCCAGGCTCCTATGCACCATAGCCAGGTTTGCCATGCACCAGGCCGACCTCCCTGGCATGAATTATCTCTGCCGTCAGCCCTCTCACCCGCTTCTGCTCTTGCGGGGCCCAGGCTGATCCAGGGATATGTTAGGATCCAGCTCGGAGCTTGGCCAGGGTAAGTTGCCAGAGTTTGGGGGCATTCAGAGAGCAAACAAAAAGCCTTAGTGGCCAGAGTATGGGGAACAAGAGAAGAAAGTGGGCACAGGGCATTAGGAGGTGGTGGGGCCAGGACCCACAGGGCAGGGAGGGCGGCCAAGAGGTGCTGGGGATTTACTCTCCTGTTCTTGGAAGCCTCTGTGAGCTGGGGGATGGCCTGGTCTGGTTTGCAAAGCTGTTGATAAAGTGAAGGATTGTTTAGGAAGCCCTTGTAGAAGAGGCTGGAGGGGGGGGCGATTCATCCCACTTCCTCTCTCCCCACCATGAGACACGCTCACCTGTTTCCTGCCTCCTATGTAAGGTCTGGAACCATTTGAGTTCCATCCAGTGCAACCCACCCTTCCCAGCAGTATCTCCAAGCGCCATGGAAGGGAGACCGATGCTCTGAGCCTGCTCAGAAGTACACAGGATTCTCAGCCCTTAACCCTTCAGCTGTGTTTCAAACCTCTAACCAATGCACAGACTTGCCCCCTCAAACCTGGCCAGGTGCTTTGAAAGGCTTTCTTTGTCCTTCCTGCCGCAGCTATAATACAGAAAAGGCAGCAGAGAGGCGAGGAGAAGAATACAAATTTGGACAAATGATGATTAAACACCCCCCATCCCCTCCTCCCAAACCCTGATCAGACTGTCCAAAAAAGAGCTTATACGTATTATCACTGGCTCTTGGTTTAATGGTGGCCCGACATTGCAGGGTAAATTAAATGACATTTATAATATAGCTTAACTATAAAAATGTGCTTGGGGCAGAAATTAGACATACCAAGGCTTTTCCAGCAAAAGACATTTTTATAAATGCATGAATACCTGAACCAATTTGGAGACTCTGTCATTTTGATTTAGAGCCAGGGGAGTGGGGCTGATCCCTAAAGAGGAGAAACAATTATTCGGGTGAGAAAAGATTTTAAAATTCTGGTTCTTATCACTTATCTGCCTTGGACTCAAAAGCATCATTTAGAGAAGAGGGTTGACTCGTGTGTGAGAGCCGGAACCCTTTCATGCCTGCGTCATCCACAAATCCCATATGCCTTCCACATGCTGTCTCTTTCGGGGAGCCATCTGAGCCCCTTGAAACTGGGTTAGGAACATCTCACTGGAACACCAACACCCACTTTGTTTCGGTTAGCTATTGCTGCGTAACGAACCGCCTTTAAACCTTAGTGGCTTAAAATAGCAACCATCTGTTATCTCCAGTGATTCAGTGGTTTGACAGGACTCAGCTTGGAGATTCTTCTGGTCCATGTAGTGTTGGATGGAGCCACAGACATCAGGCAGCTTGACATGGTTTGGAAGATCTAAGGGGCTCAGCCACATGTTGGACACTTCGAGCGTCTTATCCCCCAGAGCATCTGTCTTTCCCTCGTGTGGCTTCTTCATGTGACTTGGGCTTCTCCCAGCATCACAGCTAGGTTCTAAAAGGGAGTGTTGCAAGAACAGAGGCAAAAGCTTAGGATCTCACAGGGGCCAGCTTTAGAAGTTGCACATTGCTCTGTGTTGGTCAAAACAAGTCACACAGCCAGCTCAGATTCAAGGGGAGAGGGATTAGACTCTCGATGGCAGAGTCTTGGCAGCCATCTTGAAGCTGCCTTTCATACTTGCTCATGATAGAGAATCTACTGTGCAATTACCATGAGCTTGGAAGCTGCTACGACAGGTACTACTCACCTCTCTATACTTAGCTTATGTCTGTATCTCCTTGTGCCAAGGGACCCTTGTTAAATTCATCTCAGGTACCAAGGAGGGGCTCTTGGTTCAATAGAGAGCCCATAACTCTGGGTGTTCATTCTGAGGGTGGCCACTCTTAACCCAGAAGATTGTCATGAAAGATTACAGGAACCTAAGGACTAATACCATATTCTTCTATAGTAGCAGCAGTAATAATGATAGTGGTAGTCATAATGATTCATTGTAGAAAGTATTAACAAGAGTATAATTCCTACTGCTCTAGAAGTAATAACTGTAATAGTGCCTTACACTTCAGCAGCATTTGGCCACTTAAAAGTCATTTTTATTTCTGTTATCTTGCTACTCTATCCAACAAACTTGGGAAATACCCCAGGAGGACTTTTCTTATAATCCATAGTTTATAAGTGAGGAAACTGAGAGAAGGGATGAAAAACGTATCACTGGTCAATCACAATGGATATGACTTATCAAGGACCTACTATGTGCTGGGCACTTGATACCAACCATTTAATTTCTTTCTCATAGCTATGGTGTGAGGTAGATATTGCCATTGTTGCCACTGTTTTATCAGTGAGGAAACCGAGGCTCAGAGAGGTGAACGGTTTTACCTGTCAGTTTCATGACTGGGATTTGCTTCTAGATCAGTCTGATTCACGAGTCAACGACTCCTTCCACAATGTTACACTGATTTCTTCCCAGATCGCCAAATTACCTTGAGCTATGAAGACAGGTAATATTCATGTGAAAGTGTGCAGAATCAGAGTGAGTGATTCTTCCAAAGAAAGTATCTGCCAGCCTTAGAGCCCACCCTTTGCAGCATTTTTTTTACTGCAAGCTTTCATTTTTCACTCATTCTTAGTTCTGAGCAGTTTCCACTTACTGAAGGCTACCAGGAAGTAAAGTTCCAAAAAAATGAAAATGTCATATGTAGAAAAATACATGAGGTCATTCAGTCAAATTCGCCTAGGGATTCAGTCACTTTAAAATTGTAAACTAAGCACTTAATGGGAGCAAACGTATATATTTTTCAGCATCTATGATAAAACCCATCACTTGGTTATTTCCGGAGGACATACTACGCACCGAATACTAAAAGGCAGGGTATTGTACGGTTAGGCATGCTAGCTTAAAATTAGGCCACCTGGGTTCAAGTTGCGTCTCTATCATTGATCAGCTCTACAGTCTCAGGCAAGTTATTGACCATCTCTATGCCTCAGTCTCATCTTTAAAAGAGATTTATAAGCAGACCTATTTTCATACGATGGTAAGAAGGATTAAGTAGGCTAGTATATGTGCTATAGAGTCAGAACTGATTTATGTCTTCATCTTTGGACCAGTCACTGGGGCCACAGTGATGCCCATCCAACCATCTTTTCATCCATTCACCTGTTGATGAATCCATCCACTCATCTCTCTTCACCCAAGCACCCATCAGTCCATCCACTCCTCTTTTCATCTACCAACCTATTCATCAGCACATCCTATACAAGGCCATTTTAAGACCTTGATTTGCCCTAAACATTCCTCCTTTGGTGCCCCAAACTGACATTGTATCATAGAAATTAAATACATTTTTATTGTAACATTTCACAGGAAATATTAAAGTTATGCTTTTGGAATTATTTTGTTACCACAGTAACTCTCTCGATTTACGTTTATGTGTAATTTCTTGAAAAAATTATCAAGCATAACTCAGAATCCTTGTGAAATGAGACTTTAACCCATCAGCTCTTTTCAAATATAATAAAACTTTATGAACACTAAATTTCAAAAATACTAAGGGTGACATAATGGTATGTTATGGAGGCATTTAAGTTGAGCCTTTATTAATTTTGCTTGCACAGTTTTATTATTTTGGAGCCAATATATTGTTTTTAGCTCCCAGACATTTTCATGGTCTCTTAAAAAGCTTGTAGGCCTCAGGCCTTAATGAGTAAAATAGGTCCATTTCCCAAGTTCTCTCTTATCCCTCCCTCTATTTTTTTTTTTTTTAATTCCTAGTTGAATGAGGTGATTGCAGCCATGAAATTAAAAGACACTTACTCCTTGGGAGGAAAGTTGTGACCTAGATAGCATATTCAAAAGCAGAGACATTACTTTGCCAACAAAGGTCAGTCTAGTCAAGGCTATGGTTTTTCCTGTGGTCATGTATGGATGTGAGAGTTGGACTGTGAAGAAAGCTGAGCACCGAAGAATTGATGCTTTTGAACTGTGGTGTTGGAGAAGACTCTTGAGAGTCCCTTGGACTGCAAGGAGATCCAACCAGTCCATTCTGAAGCAGATCGGTCCTGGGTGTTCTTTGGCAGGAATGATGCTGAAGATGAAACTCCAGTACTTTGGCCACCTCATGCGAAGAGTTGACTCATTGGAAAAGACTCTGATGCTGGGAGGGATTGGGGGCAGGAGGAGAAGGGGACGACAGAGGATGAGATGGCTTGATGGCATCACCGACTCAATGGACGTGAGTCTGAGTGAACTCTGGGAGATGGTGATGGACAGGGAGGCCTGGCGTGCTGCGATTCATGGGGTCGCAAAAAGTCGGACACGACTGAACGACTGAACTGAACTGAATGAAAGGAAGGAGGTCATACGAATGAGCTATCTGGTTGACCCAAGGTCTTGTGGTAAGTGAAAGAGACACAACATGAAGCATAAACACCATGCCGAAGAGCACACCCGCCCTCCACCCCCTAGGCTGTCCTGTCCCAAACAGAAGCAATGATTCTGGGCAGATGAAAGAAGACGATAAAGGCAGGTTTCAGCCCTCGTCATAAATTGTAATGAGTACCTGCTCTAGTAGGAAGCATTTTGATTACTTTTTGAAACAAGAAATAGCAGATTTATCTCCTGTGATCACATCACAAACAATTTTTTTTCCATATAAAAAGTGGTTTCAAGAAATGCTGAAAGCTTTAGGGTAATGAAGGCAAATTGCTCTTACAACAGCAGGGAATTGTAAGCCATTTGTGTGTCTTTGAACATGGAAAAATGAGAAAATTCTCCAAGGGAAAGAAAAAAAAAAAACCCTTAATATGTCACCTGAAAATCCATGTGAGAAAAACATGGCTCAGTGCCTGAGAAATATATATGCATCAGAACACTTGGTGAATACCCTAGTCCATCTCCCTTTTTTAAAGACGCAGTGTATAGGACTCAGAGAGGGAAAGTAACTCATGCAAGATCACAGGGCAAGTGTGCGCCTAGGCCAAGAGCTGACCCTGGCTCAATGCTCTTCTTCAATCTTATTGTGTCACATTGTCCTAAAATAGTGTGAATTTTACAAAGGTACTATTTTTCCAGTTTGATTTTTTTCCCCCTTATTGGACATTTTTGAACACTGGGGAGATGTGTGGAGAAAATTAGTTATCCCATCCCTACCCCAGCACACCAACAAAGCCTACGTGAACTCACAGCCAATGAGAATTTTCTTTCCTCCTTTTCAGCTTTGAAAAGCCATTTCCTCTTTATGTTTCTATATGCTTCTTGAGTCTCTGTGATGTTTAGACTTGTCATAGCACTCAATTTTGCTCCCTGTGGCTGCTTGGGTTCAGTTCTCCCAGGAATAATAACCACATCGGAGATCATGGTGCTGTGTATACAGAGAATCCATGCTGGGTGTTTCTCAAATGCCAGGAACCGTGCTGGTTGTTGAAGGAAAGAAGCTGTCTAGGACAGAATCCTTGCTCCCAAAAGAGTCAGAGGCCAATGGGGAGGCTGAATGGATAAGCAGACAATTTTGACAAACAGCAATGTGTCCTGGGATAGAGAAATCAGCCACAGAACTCCAGGGATGCACCTGACCCAGACTAGGGTTCTAAGGAAGGCTTCCTGGAGGAGGTGATCCCTGAGCTGGATCCCAGAGGATGAGTAAAGAGATCTTATCCCAAAGATGGAAAAGAGAAGGGCATTTCAGGCTCAGAGAAGAGCAAACTTAAAGATTGGAGGTGACAGCTTTGGGACTAAAAACAACCTTAGACGCAAGCAGAGCCTACTCCCGAAATACCTATCTCACAGATGGGAAAAGCAAGCGGTTTTTGAGGGTAGGGTGCTATTGTACAGGCTAGCTCATTCTGTTGATCATCCTGGCCTTTAGAAGAAGATGATGATGTTGAAGATGATTATCCTGCAGATATTTGCTATAACTAGTACACCTAGACCAACCTAGACAGCATATTAAAAAGCAGGGACATTATTAACAAAGGTCCATCTAGCCAAAGCTATGGTTTTTTCCAGTGGTCATGTGTGGATGTGAGAGCTGGACTATAAAGAAAGCTGAGCACCGAAGAACTGATGCTTTTCAACTGTGGTGTTGGAGATTCTTAAGAGTCCCTTGGACTATAAGGAGATCCAACCAGTCCATCCTAAAGGAAATCAGTCCTGAATATTCATTGCAAGGACTGATGCTGAAGCTGAACTTCAATACTTTGGCTACCTGGTGCGAAGAACCAACTCATTTGAAAAGACCCTGATGCTGGGAAAGATTGAAGGCAGGAGGAGAAGGGGACGACAGAGGATGAGATGGTTGGATGGCATCACTGACTCAATGGACATGAGTTTGAGTAAGCTCTGGGAGTTGGTGATGGACAGGGAGGCCTGGCATGCTGCAGTCCATGGGGTCACAAGGAATCAGACATGACTGAGCGACTGAACTGAACTGAGTACACCCTGAAGCAAAGGTGGTGTGAATTAAATGTGTTTGTCTAATCCCACCCCAGAATTCAGAAAGCCTGACCTTACACTCACTAGTTGGCAAGCTTGAATGGCACATCAACTGTCTGTGACCCACAATGATGGTTTCCTCTTGGCCATCTTATGATATTATGGGAATCTGTATATGAATCAATCACTGGGCAATGCAATAGGTCCTTAGAGATGGGTTGGGAGATCACAGAATGGGGTATTCCTGATGGCATAGGAAAGAGAACTCTGGATCTTCACCTACCTCAGGTGGAACTCCAGATCCACTACTTACAGGCCATACAACTTGAAGTGGACCAGTGTATCTCTCCTCTTCTAATCTGTAAAACTGGGATGGGAAGAGTGCCCACCTGGAAGGACTTCAGGTGGATCCAGAGGCATGTAAGGATCCTGACTGAGGGCTCTGAACACCCAACAAGGGGTAGCCATTTGCATCATCTTATTTTAATCCTAATCAAGTTCCCTCCACCTCCAGAGTTGTTGAGCTCCAGCTACTTCCACTGACACATTCCTTTGAATAATCCAGATCTGTGCTGGACATAAAGCAGTGGGGAGATGCCCTGTGCTAGAGAGCATCTCAGATGTCCTGCAAAGCCTCCCAGGCACAGTTGGGAATGACTCCATGTGGGGAGTTATTTGGGTTCATCCTTTGTCTGCTCTGCTCTGGTTGTCCAGATAACTGGACTCTGCCTGACTTTGCAAGACTGGCCTGACTAAGCCCACCTGCAATGCCATCTCAGACTCTCAAGCTGCCTTGGATAAGCCTGCTGCCTTTGGGTGAAATATTCCTCATACAGTAAAGCAGGGGGGTGTGGTTAAAAAAAAAGTGTCATAAAACTTCTCCAGGTACTAAGAATTCTGCAGTGATTGAAAAGCCCAGCTTTGGGAGTCAAAGTAAGCTTTGTTCTGTTTTCATCCTAGTGACCTTGGTCTTACTGGCTCCTGTCTCTGAACCTTAGTTGACTCATTTCTAAAATGAGGATAGTAGGGACTCCCCTCATAGGCCAGTGGTCAAGACTCTGCCTTCCAATGCAGGGGGTGTGGGTTTGATTCCTGGTCAGGGAGCTAAGATTCCACATGCCTTGTGGTCAAAAAAAAGAAAGAAACATGAATGAAAAACCCAGAAGCGATGTTGTAACAAATTCAGTAAAGACTTTAAAAATATGTTTTTAATGTGAAAAATTAATTTAAAAATTGATAAATGAGTAAAATGGGGATAGTAACGCCTACCTCTGAATGAGATTTAATTTAACTATGTTAAGTGTTAAGTGTTTGGCACTGTTCTTGGGAAGTAGTACACTCTCAGTAAATTCTAGCTATTTTATTATGTTACATTCATTCATTTGGAAAATAGAAATATCTAAACAGTGTCTCTATATGCCATGGCTCCAGGACAGATGCTGGAGATATAATTGCTAACAAATAGATGTGGTCTCTGCCCTCATGAAGCTCAGTCTATAAGAGGAGAAAAGCAACAAGCAAGTTAAACATATATACTTATCCGTACAGAAACACACTGTCACTGAATCAGGTCCAACTGTTCACCACTCAAAAATCAATACTAGAGAGAGAGAGAGAGAGAAGACAGACAGACGTGTGGGTAGAAAGGAAAATTGCTGTTAATCAGAATGCCGGCCATCTGGGGAGATGGTGAACTCAGTGTCGCCCAAAACCTACTTCCAAAGAGTCTGCTCAGCCATGTGCCTTTTTTAAGGGAAAAAGGGAAGTAATCTCAGTTAGTCACGGAGATGGGGGGTCAGAGGCACCACCATTCCCCACTGCAGGTTTGTTGACTCCTTGTGATTTTTCCTTAGACGCTATCATTTTTGGGGGGGACCGGGCGTATAGCTACTTCACGGTGTTGTGTTAGTTTCTGCTGTACAGAGATGTGAGTCAGGCACATGTGTACATATATCCCCTCCCTCTTGAGCTCCCTTCCCCCCGCCCCCATCCCACCCCTCTAGGTCATCACAGAGCACGGAGCTGAGCTCCCCGTGCTCTACAGCAGCTTCCTACTAGCTTTCTATTTCACACATGATGGTGTATCTTCCAACTCATCTCACCCCAGCTTCCCCAGCTCAAGTTCACACTTCCATTCGCTACATCTTTGTCTCCATCTCTGCCCTGAAAATAGGTTCATCTGTACCATTTTTTCCTGGATTCTGCATATATGTGTTAATATATGATATTCGTCTTACTTTTTCTGACTTACTTCACTGTATGACAGACTCTTGGTCCATCCACGTCTCTACAAATGACCCAGTTTCATTCCTTTTTATGGCTGAGTAATATTCCAGGGTATATATGCACCATATCTTCTCTGTCCATTCATCTGTTGATGGACATTTAGGTTACTGCCATGTCCTGGCTATCATAAACAATGCTCCAATGAACGTTGGGGTGTATCTTATTTACAGTTTGTTCACGAGATTACTGATAGGGAAGCAAGGGGATAGATCTGATCATCTTATTCTCATTACTTATTCTTTGTTTCTGCTTCTTTGATCTATGAAAAGAACCAACTGATTAGGCAAGGTGTTGTGTGGTCAATAGATTTGAAAGGTGTGCTAGGGCCTGAGATGGGCAGAGCAGGAGGGTGACTTGTCTAAGGTTAGTGAGAGGATGAAAGGGGGCTCCCTGGAGAGAGCTCTTTCCTGCCAAAGGCTGCTTACAATACAGTTACAAATAGGAGTGCTGCAAATGCATCAACCAGGGTGCTGGGATCAGGTGGTCGGGGGGGCCTCCCTGAGGAGGCAACCTTTGAACTGCGATCTGATGGAGCAGTAAGGGTTTGTCAGCCCTAGAGCAAAGGCATCAGCATGTGCAAAGGCCCCGAGTAAAGAATGAGCATGCCCTGCTTGAGTCAGAACCAAGGCCGTCATGGCTGGTAAACGAGGGCGGGAATAGTCAGAGTCGGGTCAAGAGAAGCAGCTAGGCTCCCGCAGGCAGCCTGAGAACAGTGGGCGGCAAGGCACGGAGAGGTGACTGGCAGAGGAGGGGGTGATGGGGTCTGAGTTCCACTGTCGAAGTCTCACTGCGGCTGCTGGGTGGAGAGGGGACTGTCAGAGGAGACCCGTGGGGAAGCTGTTAAGAGTCAGGGGCAGAGGGGCAGCTTGCGCTTGCGTGGGAGCTGTGCAGATGGAGTGAAGTGGCCGGTTGAAGGTCTATTTTGAAATCAAAGTCAATAGATTTGTTGGTGGATAAAACATGGGGGAAAGGAAGAAAACAGAATCAAGGGTGCTCCACCCACCCCCACCCCCAGGTTACTGCCTGAGTGACTGGCTGGATCTGGGAGTACCATTTACAAGGATGGGAAAGATTTTGGAGATTGAATAAGATCAGCTCTAGGGCTCTCGCAATGCTGCCATTGAATGGAAGATATCTCTCAGCAGCAACCCGGTGTGTCCAGCATATGGACACATCTTATAGACAGATAAATTTATGTGGGGGCATACAGATATCTGTAGATATAGATACACCCCCTCCTACACAGGCACCAGGCTCTGTTACAACCCCTTATTTTATTTCCTTCAAAGCACTTAAGATAAACAGAATTAGCTTGTTTTTCTTTTTAATACTAGAGAAAATCCTTTAATAAATATGATACAAAGATAGTTATACGATGTCTTTAGCCTTTTGGAACCAAAAACACTCATAAAATTTTCATGTTTGATTCTATTTACTTGGCAAAAGTTACATATACTACATGGGACTTAGTCTTTATTACCAGTCAAATGTATCATGGTGTAAAGCCCACATATTGGGCTTCCCTGATAGCTCAGTTGGTAAAGAATCCATCTGCAATGCAAGAGACCTGGGTTCAACTCCTGGGTTGAGAAGATCCGCTGGAGAAGGGATAGGCTACCCACTCCAGTGTTCTTGGGCTTCCCTTGTGGCTCAGCTGGTAAAGAATCTGCCTGCAATGCGGAAAACGTGGGTTCGATCCCTGGATTGGGAAGATCCCCTGGAGAAGGGAAAGGCCACCCACTCCAGTATTCTGGCCTGGAAAATTCCATGGACTGAATAGTTCATGAGGTTGCAAAGAGTCTGTCCAACACAACTGAACAGCTTTCACTTTGCACACGTTATGCTTATACACAGTATCCAAATGTTGTACTATTAGGCAATTCAAATACTCTGAACAACTGTGAGGTTTGTCACTTACAGTTTAGCTAGCGAATTCGCCTGTTTATTTCTCTCTTTGCATAGATAACATCTATGTGACCAACTAGAATGTAGATTCATCAGGCTGGGAGCATTGACAATCTCTTTTACTGCTGATTCCCAGTACCTAACGTTGGGTCTGGCTCATCATAGGTGCTCTATAAATCCCTGTTGAAAATGTAATTATGCATGTTGATATGGCAATGTGGGCATTTAACTTCTATTGCTTGCTGGGTGTTTCATTTCATGTAACTCAAATGACCAAATGGATTCTCAACAGATCCTCTCCATGGGCTGAGGAAAGCCTGAGGCTGGTCTTGCTAGGTGAGCTTCATGCTGTCACTTATGCAATTCTGGTGAAAAGGAAGCCAGGAGAGGTGCTGGTGTAGGGACAGATGAATGTCATGAGATTTCCGTTATGAAAATAGGGTAGCTGGTGGCCTTCCAGAAGACTCAACAATGTCGATTGACTGCAGGAAGAGTTAATAACTCCTCCCAGCCCAGCCAACTGGGCTTGGTTGCTAAGCAACCACCTCCCTGGAGTTACATAATATGTAAGAGAAACATTTATTTTTTTTTTTTGGCAAATGGAACACAGGCTTTCTGGATGACAGGGGCTTTTCACCTTGATGTTTTTGATCTGCAGTTGGCTTGGGGGAAGTTAGACGTGAGAGTGGCCTCACAGCAGCTTTCAAGCTGCTCAGGCCAAAGAGAATGGCTTCATCGATAAGGGATGGATTTGAAGAAAAGGATAAAAAGGCCATCTGTGCAGTCTTTCTTTCCTCACATGGAATTCCTGGGCAACTCTGGCATGGTCAGGTGTCCCCCTGTGGATTCTCCAGAGGGCTTTCGTGGCATCGGATCTCCTTGACGCTTTCACCAAACTCACAGCTGGATTTGAGCACATAGGGAGAAACTGCTGGTCTACCCAGGGTTTCATCAGCTCCTGCAATTATCCATCTCTTTGGTCTTTGAGACGACAAACGTGTATTGACTAAAGGAAGAAGTGACTCATTCAGTAATCACAATACCATATTAGAGAAGCAGAGGATTCAGGAATGAATCACACGCTTTGAAATCAGATAGAACTTAGTTCAAATCTGGGCTCCCACTGGGGAGATAATTTAACCACTCTGAGCCTCCTCAGTTTTCTCACCTTTATTTTTTTTTTTTAATTTTAGAATCTTTAATTCTTACATGTGTTCCCAAACATGAACCTCCCTCCCACCTCCCTCCCCATAGAGGTGAGAGTGATGATGATGGTAAAACCCAGTTTTACATGCTTTCCAGGGCTGTGGCCAAGATCTAGTATATATGAAAGTACTCCAGAAAGCCCATAAGCTATACAGATATTAGTTATCGCTGGAATCAGGCCCAGACTGCCCCTTAGACTCAGGGATTCCTGTGGAAGCTTATGCTGCGGACAGTGATGGCAGGAACACACGTGTATCCAGAGATGATGGGGAATAAATTAAACCGAAACAGAAAGGGGCCGCAAGGACAACTCACCCTGGAGGTGTGGCCGTATTCGCATGATGGACAACTCAGGAACTGATTCATAGAAGGCCCTCTCCCTCGTTGTTGTTGCTCAGTTGCTAAGTCGTCTCAGACTCTGCATCCCCACAGATTGCAGTGTGCCAGGCTTCCCTGCCCTTCACTATCTCTGTCGTCCCCTTTTCTCCCTCCCCTCATCTTTCCCAGTATCAGGGTCTGTTCCAATGAGTCAGCTCTTCACATCAGGTAGCCAAAGTATTGGAGCTTCAGCTTCAGCATCAGTCCTGCCAGTGAATATTCAGGGTTGACTTCCTTTAGGATGGACTGGCTTGATCTCCTTGCAGTCCAAGGGACTCTCAAGAGTCTTCTCCAGCACAATTTAAAAGCATCAATTCTTTGGCAATGAACCTTCTTTATGGTCCAACTCTCACATCCATACATGACTTCTGGAAAAACCATAGCTTTGACTATAGGGACCTTTGTTGGCAAAGTGATGTCTCTGCTTTTTAATATGCTGTCTAGGTTTGTCATAGCTTTCCTTCCAAGGAGCAAGCACAAATCAGGAACTGATTTCTAGAAAGTTCTCCCCCCTAGATTCCTTTAATTCAGTGGTTCCCAACTATTCAAGGAACTGGAAGGCTTTATTTCACTTTTCTGGACATGCCATGTGGCTTGCTGAATCCTACTTCTCTGACCAGAGATCAAACCTGTGCCATGCCCACAGTGGAAGTGCAGGGGTCCAACCACGGGACTGCCAGGAAGGTCCCTGGAAAAGCTTTAAAATGCATAGTTACCAAGACCCCACTCGAGACCAGTGGAACCAGAATCTGTGCTGGTGGATTCTGGGACATTTGTGTTTTCTTTCACTTCCCAGATAATTCCATAGAATATTATTTACGGAGTGCTTCTCTGCAGTGTGAGTTCCCATGCTAAGGACTTTATAATCAGCATCTCAATCAGTCTTCACAAGAAACCTGTGAGATGAGTACAATCACCTTCACTTTGTAAATGGAAAAACGAAAAAACAAAAACAGGGAGGCATAGGGATGCTAAGTAACGTGTCCAAGGCCACACGGGTAGCAGTAGAGCTGAACCTCAGTTCCGGCTCCAAAATCCTCCTCTTAACTGCCCCAACATACAGCTTCTTCAGGCACATGGAGAGTGTGATTGAAGACACGGTAATTCCGTTTACTCATACATTTTCCAGAATCTTATTACTGGGTAAAGCAAGACTCACCTCTACAGGCTAAGTTATTAATAACATTGGGTCAACTCTTATGCCAGAGAAATCAAAATACACTTGTGGATTGATTAGCTAAGACAGAGGCTGGTTTCTCAATCAATATGGGTGGTCCAGAGCTAACAAGATGGATCTGGAACCCCCAGGGACCCCAGGCTCCTTCCCGCTTAGAGAATGCAGAGTATCCTCAACAAGCACCTTCCTTCACATCATCAAAGACAGCCACTCCAGCTCATGTCCTTGTACCCACCTTCCAGCCAGCGGGAAAGGGTCAGTAGGGAGTGGGGGACACTTTTTTCTGAGGGTTTTCGGTGGGAGTCATACCTCACTTCCTGTTGGCCATAACGTAGCCCCATGGGCTACAAGATAGATTGAGAACATTAGTATATCCTAGATAGCTGTGTCTCCAGCTAAAACGTGGCAATTTTTGTAATTAAACAAAAGAGGAGGGGAAAATCTAATGAAGGAAGCCAGCCGTCTCAGCCAAGTTCTAGGAGAGTTATGCTCAACAATTTGGAAAGACCATGGGGGTGATCAGAGAGTCACTGGAAATTTCATAGCAAGCCTAGACTACTGAAGACATTTAGAGATTATCAACTCTGGACAGGTCCTTAAAGTCAAAGTTGTCTGCTCATTGGTAAATGAAAAAAAAAATTTTGATTCCTAGAGAAAGGAAAAAAAACTGGAACAAGTCACTTGCAAATTAGTGACGGAGAAAGCCAGCCCTTTGTCATTCTCTGACTAACCTTTTGCACCATCACTGTGTTAGAGCCTGTGATTTGAAAAAAAAAAAGTAGATGGAGACCCATACCCAGGTGTCAAGTCGCTAAGGGCCCTATGCAGAGCAGGGGCTGTGCGTAGCATTCACCCTCTGGGCTAATCTCAAACCTACTCTGCACAACAGCCAGGCCTGGGAGGAAGAGGATATCTGAGAACTAATTTAACTTGTGTCTATCCATCCGAGAGGAAATCCTCAGTGTGATGACACTGGGAGCTACTTTGTACAAAATGGTAACTTAAGAGAGAGGCAAAAGCCATCTCTTTAATTACCTTGGTTTGTTTTGTATGCCTGACGCTGTTGGGGAAAGGTTAATTTAATTGATACTCTTCCTGCGGTCCCATTATCTCTGAATGTTTCCGAGACACCTTTATGCAGCAAAACTTCAGCAAAGAGAGGTACACCCAGGGCCCAAGGGAAGGATAACCATCAGGGCGGCTTTTTCACAGCTTGGTGAATCCCTTTCTGCTAATTTGTACTCAGCAAATACGTAACATCTTACCACGGGGCAAGAAAGGAGGCTGTTGTAGCTTCAGCCCCCATGCGTCTTCAGACGTAAATAAACGCTGGAAGAGGAGGAAAGGGAGCTGGTGTCCACGGGGCACTTCCTACAAACCTGTGAGCCTGCCAGTCTTTGTGACTTTATTATTTTTTTAATATTTATTTATTTGTTCATCTTTGGCCGCACTGGCCTTTGTTGCAGCGAGCAGGGGGCCACTCACTAGCTGTGGCGTGTGGGCCTCTTTTTGCGGCGGCTCCTCTTGTTGCAGAGCAGGGGCTCTAGGGTGCAAGGGCTTCAGTAGTTGTGGCTGGCAGGCTCAGTAGCTGTGGTGTAAGTGCTTGGTTGTCCTGTGGCAGGTGGCATCTTCCCGGACCAGGGATTGAACCCATGTCGCTTGTACTGGCAGGTGGACTCTTAACCACTAGACCGCCAGGGAGGTCACTGTTACCACCTGTAATCTATGCTTTTTATGAGCCTGGTCCTGGACCATGCACTTCATCTGGAGTCCTTCAAATCTCAAAACGGCCCTCTGAACTTGGTGCTATTACTGTTATTTTCATGTCATGGATGAGAAACTAAGATCCTGTAGTTAAGTTCCGTAGCCAAGATCACACCGACCGTAAATGGTGGGGTGAGATTGAAATGTCGCTGGTTCCCCAGACTTCCTGAATCCCTCTTCTTCCTTCTCCCTGCCTCAGACCATCTTCTCCTCCTAATGGACATACTTTCCTTTAGCTCTTTTCCTTTCTCTAATATTACAACTTTGAATGTATGTGTGTTTAGGTGGCTGAGTAACGCTCCGCTGTGTATGTGGACCACCTCGCCTCCAGCCATTGATTTGTTGGTGGGCATTTCGGTCACTTCTGCGTCTTGACTCTTGTCAACAGTGCTACTGTGAACACTGGAGTGCATGTTTCTTTTTGAATTAGGGTTTTCGCCGGATATATGCCCGGGAGCGGGACTCTACAAGATCATACGGTAATTCTATTTTTAGTTTAAAGAACCTCCATCCTGTTCTCCATAGTGGCTGCACCAATTTACATTCCCCGCAAGAGTTTAGGAGGGTTCCCTGGTCTCCACACCTGAGGGGTCCATTTTCTGTCTCCCTCATATCTATGTCCTTATCCTCATGGATCCCTTTCAACAGATGGTTACATTTCTGGTTCACGTGAAAGTAGAACCTATTGTCTGATGAACCCAATAAGAAAACAGAAATGTCCTTCCCCCAACTTCCTCAGCCACAGGTGTGGTAAGCACAAAGGTCCTCATGGGTTTCCATAAATTCAGGCTGGCACATTCTCTAATAGACATTGAAAGAGTCATGGGCTGTTGAGATTGATGGATGAGAAAGCCTGCCCATCTCCTCCCCAAAACACTTCCTCAAGGCCATTGTCAGACACAGCATCCTGAGTGAGAGGGACAGGGAGGTGACGGGGGTTAACTCTGATATTCTTCTCCCAGTAAACAATTCATCAATTTTATGTCTTCCTTTTTTTCCTGATGAGGTTAGTGGCAGAGGAGAGGAGAGTTTCATGATGATGTGGGCAGAAGGGCAGATCTGTTCTTCAGCCGCAATCACACAAAAGTAGAGCGGACCTTTGCAAGAACGATCAGCCCCTGGGTGATTTAGGATACTCACCCTACGCACCGTGTGATGGAGTTTGCATGTGAAGAATCGTTAATCATCGTGAACTAGTGTTTAATAGAAATAATTCAAAACTTGAGTGGGCTGCAATAATTTTCCTTAATTGTTATACAGCACTATTTACTGTTTAAATTTTTCATCAAGTTTCTTTCTTTAATTGATTAATTAATTATAATTGGAGGCTAATTACTTTACAATATTGTAGTGGTTTTTGCCATACATTGACATGAATCAGTCATGGGTGTACATGTGTCCTCCATCCTGAACCCCCCTCCCACCTCCCTCCCGCTGCCATCCCTCAGGGTCATCCCAGTGCACCAGCCCTGAGTGCCCTGTCTCATGCATCAAACCTGGACTGGCGATCTGTTTCACATATGTGAAGTTTCTTTACATACTTTTGTTTTTCTAATCAAACAGCTAAGGACAGGCTGTCACTGCAGCTCCCCCTAGTGGAGCAATTCCTAGAGTTGCCCTGGCGAGAAGCAGCCTGGCTGTGAATTCCACCTGCAGCTCAGAGCCTCTGCCCTTGTGACCGGTTTATGAACAGCCAAGGTGTCAGGGTCTAGACCATCTCTGTAGGACCTAGAGCACTGTATACAAAAGCATGTCCCACAGACATTTGTTGAGGAATAAACGAAGCTGACAGCCACAGCTCTGCTTTCTGGCATCTCCTAGGATGCCCTCTCTCATCTCTCACCTTCACCTGGGTGGCCTGTCCTTACATGTCTGTGTATCCTTCCCCGGAACCCTCCAGATTCACTTAGGTGTGACCTCTGTGCTCCCTCAGTCCCAGATATGTCCCTTTGTGGATAGAACCTGTTGTGACTGTTAGCTTCTCTCTGTCTCTCCTAGGAGTTTCTGAGCCCCTTGAGGTGAGGGCTGTTTCTTGTTCACCTCCTTGATAAGCAGTGGGCAAGTAGAAGGCTTGGTACAGGCCTCTTGAATGGATGCTCAAACCTCTCACTCTTGTCCTTTGTCACACCCTTTCCCTCTCTGGATTAGTTTCCCCGCGTAAAATAAGGATGGATTAATCATAACCACCTTATGCGAAGAGCTGACTCATTGGCAAAGACTCTGATGCTGGGAGGGATTGGGGGCAGGAGGAGAAGGGGACGACAGAGGGTGAGATGGCTGGATGGCATCACTGACTCGATGGACGTGAGTCTGAGTGAACTCCAGGCGTTGGTGATGGACAGGGAGGCCTGGCGTGCTGCAATTCATGGGGTCGCAAAGAGTCGGACACGACTGAGCGACTGAACTGAACTGAACTGAATCATAACCACAGGAACACTTACTAAGCACATACTATGTGCCAGGCAGCGTTTTGTCATCTAAGCCTCTCAACAAAACTCAAGGATGTTTACACTCTATCACCTCCACACTATGATGTGGGGACTGAGGTCCAAGAGGTATGAGATCCAACCAGGGTGAAAGTGAAAGTCGCTCAGGCATGTCTGACTCTTTGGGACCCCATGGACTATACACAGTCCATGGAATTCTCCCGGCCAGAATACTGGAGTGGGTAGCCGTTTCCTTCTCCAGGGGATCTTCCCAACCCAGGGATCGAACCCAGGTTTCCCACATTGCAGGCAGATTTTTTACCAACTGAGCTATCAGGGAAGCCTGTGGAAACTGGTATGTTTAACTAAAGACCTAAAGCATCACAGCCTCCTGCCTGCCCTGCCTCCAGGTGAGGCCGGGTGGGCTCTCTGCATGATGGAGATCCCAGGAGCTGAGGGGAAACAGACGTAGAAAGAGAGAGAGAACATTAGATATTTCAACTTCTCTTCCTCATTCTTGACAAGGAGGGCATTGTGACTATGAGGCAAGAAGGATGTTAATGCCAGAATTTGAGTAAAGCACTCTAAAAATTTCCAAAGTGCCTCCCCAAGGGCTTTGAATTTTAAGGCACCTTAATTCTAGAAACCCCTCTGCAATGCTAGCACCCATGCCCTCTGCAGCATTGGGGAAGTACTTCCCATCCCTAGCTCTCAAGGTGGTTTGATTAGATATGCTCACCCAACCCATATTAGTATCAGCTACACGGCGGAACTGGAGTCACAGCAGGACACGATACAGACACAATCCCTCTTGGGGTCTTTAATCTACATGGGAAGTCAGCCGTGACGCAGATGATCATACACGCAAGCATCACTACCACTGTGACAAGAACAAACTGCTTAGGGGGAGGAAAATCCAGGACGGAGGGCCCTCAGTGGCTGTGCCGCCAGCGTAGCATTTGCTCGGTGCTAGTCATCGTGGCTCAGCTGTAAAGAATCCTCCTGCCAGGGCAGGAGACGCACTCGATCCCTGGGTGGGGAAGGTCTCCTGGAGAAGGAAGGGGCTACCCAGTCCAGTGTTCTTGCCTGGAAAATCCCATGGGCAGAGGAGCCGGGCGGGCTACAGTCCGAAAAGAGTCGGACATGACTGAGCATCTAAATGACACCCATTGTTCGTAGCACGTTATATGCACTAACTCAGTAACGATCACACTCGGTTATGAAGTATATGCTCTCAATATCGTCTTCAATGTATAGATGAGGAAACTCAGGCTCTGGGAGGTTCAGACATTTTCGCAAGGTCCCAGAGCTGCTCAGTGGCGCCATCTGGGCAATCTGGTTCCAGAGCCCAGGTTCTTAACCACCTGGGTCTATTGCTTGGAGGGCATCTAAAACAGACATCTAGTCCAGCCTGGGGGCTGGGAAAGGCTTCCTTGAGGAAGTATCTTTCTACTGAGAGTGGAAGGACACGACGCAGTTGACTAGGTGGAGCACAGAAGAGTGTTCTTCCAGGGGGAACAGTAGATGAGAAGGCTCCAGGCAGGTTGTAGCTCATCGAGTTTGCCAGCGACAGAAGCACTTATGCTCTAACGAGCATCCTCTGCACTCTGGTTAAGACAGATTCTTAACCACTGGACCACCAGGGAAGTCCTGGACCTCCTGATAGCTTCCTGAAGAAGCTTCACAGAAATCCGTGTCGTGGTTCTGTGTTCTGCTCCCGCCCAGCTCACGCTCTCGCTCTCTTTCTGATGAAAGATACCACTTTACACCAGTGTGGCTTGTGGCAACCAGCAACCCACTGGGCTCGCCATGCAAACAGCTTCATCCCATAACCAAGAGGCCTCTGAGCCAGCAGCCCTGACTCCCTCTTGCCCTCGTCTGCCTCCTCCTCATTTTCCCTCCCGTTGATAGAATTGGCAGAGACAGCTCAGTGTCGGATCTTTAGAGAGGTGGAGCTCCATTTATCTGGTGGATTTCTCCTGTTCAAGACTATATGGCTGTCGCTGGCACCTCCGATCAACCGCCACCACCGCTTACCCACCAGTCAAGGTGCCTTCCAATCTGATTTCTTTTTGCCCTTCGAGGTTGTCTTCAACAAATTGCCATCTGCCAGGATGGTCTTTTCATTGCTGGTAACTAGGCACCAATTGTCAACTGTGCCAAATTCCTTACCTGGATGTGTTCCCCACTGCTCATATCCCCCTTTAAGATTCAGCTCACAGGGGGCTTTCTTCCTCAAGTGTTCCCTGATTGGTTATCCCACAAAGTCTTTGCTTCATAGTCTTGCCTGGCTTTTAGAAAAATGTTTATTTCTTACGTTTTTGTCTGGCTGTGCCAGGTCTTAGTAGAAGGCATGCGGGATCTTTGATCTTTGTTGCTACTTGCTACATCTTTAGCGTGTGAACCCTTAGTTACAGCATGTGGGATCTAGTTCCCCGACCAGGGATCGAACTTGGGCCCCCTGCATTGCAAGCTCGGGGTCTTAGCTACTGGACCACCAGGGAAGTCCCTTGCATGGCTTTCTAGGAGCATCCTGCCTATTACTCTTCTTTCCCTAAGCCCCTGTTTCTCAATGTGGGAGTTTTGGCGTCCCCGCCCTGAAAATCCCCTGGGCACCTACTAAAAATGTGGTTTCTGGCTCCCCACCCTAGCCTTTCTGCACCAGAACCTTTAGGGGAGGGGACCCGGAATTAGTATTTTAACAACTCCTCCAAACCAATCACATTGCCATTTAAGAACCATGGCTTGAACCAAATTGCTTTCTTCTTGAATTAATTTTAATTCTCCTGAGAGTCCTTTCAAAAATCAATTTAGCAGAATCTCTTCCTCTTCGAGAGAGTGAATCAAGCCTTAATTTCTTTTCAAGCGTTTTTGGGTATCTGGTTAGTCATCTCTGAAGCGATTTGAGGCTCCACCCTTTCTTGTCCACCCTCACAGCTACTGCTCAGTTCAGGTCAGCATCCTCTTTCACGGGCCCTACGCCAGACAAGTCAGACTTCTTCAGGCCTCCACTTTATGCCTCTGGAATGCATGTTCCGCCTTCCTGCTGAAGTGATCTCCCCCCTTAGAGCCTGGGAAGTGTCAGTCTCTACCCTAGGCATATCTCCTGTAGAGTGAGTGCCCAGATCCTTCACTGCACAAACAGGACCCCTCACAGCTTCATCACAGCCTAAGTTTCCAGCTTTATTCCCGCCGCTCCAGCCAATATCCTACCCCCTAAACCTTTGAAAATGCTGTTACTGCTACCTGGAATAATTACTCCACTCAACCCGCTTAGAAAACTACTCTTCACCCTTCAGAACTGAACCCAAATTGCCCCTCCCCTGAGAAAATTTACAGAACCATGTCCTTTCCTCGATTCCCCTTTCTACCTCAGGACACAGATACCAGCTCCTTTCCTATGGCCTGGAGTTCTGCCTAGCATATGATTGTTTGGGCGCTTAATTAAGCGTGTCCTATACACCAGCCGCTCCCTGTCTTTTACATACATTGTCTCCCCTAACCTCCCAAAGGTCAGATGCAGCAGGCACTGTTATTATCGTCTGTGTGTGCTAAGTCGCTTCGCTTGTGTCCAACTCTTTGCAACCCCCATGGACTGTAGCCCACCGGGCTCCTCTGTCCATGGGATTTCCCAGGCAAGAACACTGGAGTGGGTTGCCATTCCCTTCTCCAGGGGATCTTCCTGACCCGGGGATCGAAACTGCAACTCATGTCTCCTGCACTCTTACTGTTCTACACTTTGAAAATGAGGGGGGAAAAAAAAAAACCCAGAACGGTTAAGTGACTTGTTCAAGGTTAGACAGCTAAGAGGATGATGAGTCAAGATTCAAAACTCCTGCCATCGGACTAAGCATCCAGCAATAACATCCAAAAATTCAAACGCTCAGAAAGGACAGACTGAACACTGTCTGTGTCAAGACAGAGAGGTGATCCACCATCCACACTGGGTTGTTTGGATGGTGAACGAGGATAATCAAAGAATCCAGGAAGTAGGGAGCAGCACCCGTCTGACGTGCTGTCACATAACCTAGAGAAACTTTGTTTTCAGCTAAACTCTCAGAGAAAGGTAGAAGAACCCAGAGAAACTGAGCCATCTCGTTGTGAATAGAAAATGGAAAATGGCATTGAAGCATTGGATTTAGAGCTAATCTCCTATGCCTGGTGAAGTCACAGTAATTCATTTTGAAGACTCCGGGGACTACCTATTCCTAAAAGGTATCTATGGAATGAATCCAGTGTCTCTTGAACCCTGACAACCCTTATTTCCTTCGTAATCCATCTAAAATTTTGTTTAAAACGGAGAGCATGAACTCTGGTATCAGCTCCACGAGGGGCTGGCACATGAGGCCACTCGCGAAAGGTGGACATTGGGAAAGGTGTTTTCTGTTCTGCTGCCCTTTTCCTGTTGTTTTTTCACGTCACTTAAACCCACTGTAATTGTCATGAGATGGTGAGAATGAAGAGGCAAGGCAGTCCTCCGTTTTTCTTGCTCCGACACCACAGTACTGATAACCACCCTAGAGGTGGAGTGCTATAGAATTCTCATAAGCTGTGTAGTCGAACCTGAAGTCTTGGTTCGATCAGTTATTGTCATCACCTTCAGTTCAGTTCAGTTCAGTCGCTCAGTCGTATCCGACTCTTTGCGACCCCATGAATCGCAACACGCCAGGCCTCCCTGTCCATCACCATCTCTCAGAGTTCACTCAGACTCACGTCCATCGAGTCCTTGATGCCATCCAGCCATTTCATCCTCAGTCGTCCCCTTCTCCTCCTGCCCTCAATCTCTCCCAGCATCAGAGTCTTTTCCAATGAGTCAACTCTTTGCATGAGGGGGCCAAAGTACTGGAGCTTCAGCTTTAGCATCATTCCTTCCAAAGAAATCCCAGGGCTGATCTCCTTCAGAATGGACTGGTTGGATCTTGCAGTCCAAGGGACCCTCAAGAGTCTTCTCCAACACCACAGTTCAAATGCATCAATTCTTTGGCGCTCAGCCTTCTTCACAGTCCAACTCTCACATCCATACATGACCACTGGAAAAACCATAGCCTTGACTAGACGGACCTTAGTCGGCAAAGTAATGTCTCTGCTTTTGAATATGCTGTCTAGGTTGGTCATAACTTTTCTTCCAAGGAGTAAGCGTCTTTTAATTTGATGGCTGCAGTCACCATCTGCAGTGATTTTGGAGCCCAAAAAAATAAAGTCTGACACCGTTTCTACTGTTTCCCCATCTATTTCCCATGAAGTGATGGGACCAGATGCCATGATCTTCGTTTTCTGAATGTTGAGCTTTAAGCCAACTTTTCCACTCTCCTCTTTCACTTTCATCAAGAGGCTCTTTAGTTCTTCTTCACTTTCTGCCCTAAGGGTGGTGTCATCTGCATATCTGAGGTTATTGATATTTCTCCCGGCAATCTCGATTCCAGTTTGTGTTTCTTCCAGCCCAGCGTTTCTCATGATGTACTCTGCATATAAGTTAAATAAGCAGGGTGACAATATACAGCCTTGACATACTCCTTTTCCTATTTGGAACCAGTCTGTTGTTTCATGTCCAGTTCTAACTGTTGCTTCCTGACCTGCATACATAGGTGGTACATTTAATCTCCCTGACCCTTGATTCCTTCATCACCATGAAGCTGAATATTTCTCTCACAAAGTTGTTATTAGGACCAGATTAAATAGTGCAGGGAAGTTATCCGGCACATAGTAGGCCCACAGTACACAGCACCTACCCTCGTATTGTTTACTCAGGCACTCAGCCGTGTACCATCTGGCTGTGCCAAGTCTTAGCTGAAACGCATGCCATCTTCAGTCTTTAGTTGTGGCGTCCAAACTCTTAGTTGTTCTGTGTGAGATCTAGTTCCCTGACCAGGGAACGAAGCTGTCCCCCTGCATTGGAAGCACAGGGTCTTAGCCCCTGGACCACCAGGGAAGTCCCCATAGTGACATTTAAGGTGTGTGTTAATGCAGGTGAATTTGAATCTTCTCTTTCAGTATGTTTTTGTTTGTCTGGTTCTTTCCTCTTTGTTTTTCCCTCCTCTGTTCCTCCTGAGGCCATACTTTTTTCCTGGAGTTTTGGCTTTCCCCAGCAGCACTGTCTTCAGCCTGCTCTAACGCTAAAAGCCACAAAAACAAACAATTGAACCCGTGTCGTTTATTTTACTTCTTTCACGTTTTGACTCTCTTACGAGTCTGCCTACTTTTGTTTACCTTCCGATGGCTCTAGCGTTTATAGCCATTATCTGAGGGAGGGGTCAGTTACCCAGCATCATGACCATCATCATAATATTATAGCATTTTGTAAAGGGTCTGGTCTTTGATCTTTGAAGGGCCATTCTTGGGATCTGATTAAAGGAAGGGTACTGTGTACCAGCCATAGTAGCAGTGTGTGTGTGCGTGCGTGCACACATGTGTGTATAATCCACAATCTTTGGAACTGGTTATTTTTGTCTCTATTTCAAGATGAGTGGTAAAACCACATGGACTGGAAGTTTGGGTGAATTGCACTGTAGCCTGACCCAGGACAGGACTGAGTGGGTTTCTGAAAGCACGCCTTGCTATAATCAGTTTGTCATGAAGCCCGGGTAGACGTCTACTAGTGCAGAAACGGCCCAGGTAACTGAAATTGCTGTGGGTCACGTGTGTTGGGAGGATGGGAGTTGAGGTTTTACTTCTTCAGCTGACCCAATCATTGCCTCAGTCTGAATTGCCTTGTCTATGAACCGTCCCAGATGATGCTCCAGGTAGAGAAGTTACACCTTTAGATCCACGGTCAAGGCTCTGAAGTTGGATCATAAGGTATAAAGAAAAAAAACCACATAGCTTGCAGCCACAGAGGAGAACCACACACCTCCTCCCTGTCCATCCCATTGGCCAGATTGTCATCCAGTCTTGCAACAGGTGGTCAGCTCTTCATTTGGTGGAAGAGCTGATGCACTAATTAGGGTGAGTAAAGCAAGATGCTTTAACAAGTAAATGACAAATAGAATGACTGACTTAGAACTACTGAGGACTTTCCAAGTTAACAGGCAACTGTCCTCCTGGACACTCAGGCATGTCAATTCCCTCTCCCCTGGAGGTCTGGCCGAGAACCTTGGGTCTTGAGTTCTTTGATGGGTTCTCGGAGGGTAACACTGGGGCTTTTAATGGCTTGGGTCTGGAAGTGACACAGCAGACAGGGCTCAGTCAATACTAACCATAAAGGAGGCTGGTATGTGGGGTCTAACTTTGTGCCCAGGAGAAACAGGAAGTGAGTTTTAGTGAAAACCCAATATTCTCCACCATACTCTTCTTACATTATGATCTAAGCCCACTTACTTTTTTGCAAGATGTTCAACACTTTGAGAGGCTTGAGAGGACAGCTGCTAAGAGTGGCAGATATCCATGACCTTGGATACTCATCTCGTAGAACATTAAAGCAAGTTGCCCAAATTATTTAACTTTAAATAAAGTTAAGTTCACAGAGATGAACTCATGTCACTTAACACACTTAACACATTATTGACAGGGGGATTTTTGCAGAAACTAATGCCTATGGCCAGCGATTTGTTATGTAAGTGAATATTGATATGTCTCCCATCAATAATGTGTGTTGGGGAACAAATGATGTGTTAATACACCTTAGCTCGATAAGCTGTTAACTATGCAGCTGATGTGACTGGATTAGATGCATCTTATCCATTCTGCCTAGCACGGTGCTAGAGAGGGAGAGAATGCTCAGAAAATGTTTACTGAATAAAGGTGTGGATGGAGAAAGAGGAGGAGGAAGGAGAAGGAAGGAAGGAAGGAAGGAAGGAAGGAAGGGAAGATCAGTCAGTGGAAAATATGTCCTGTGAAGCTGTAGGTGCCGAATACCTATTCAGCAAAAGGTATCATTCATTTGTGAACCAAGGTGGGAGTCTAACTCAGTCCCAGCATCTGAAAAGCTTCTCAGTAAATATATACCCTTCCCCTGGGCTTTCCTGGTGGCTCAGTGGTAAAGAGTCCACGTGCCAGTGCAGGAGATGCAGGTTTAATCCCTGGCTCAGGAAGATCCCCTGGAGAAGGAAATGGGGACCCACTCCAATGCTCTTGCCTGGAGAATCCCATGGACGCAGGAGCCTGCTGGGCTACAGTCCCTGGGGTCTCAAGGAGTCAGACACGACATAGCAACCCCACCCTCCGCCCCAATGCACAGACTGCTTCTTTCCCTCGGTTCTCCTCTGAGATCTGTCAGGCCACTTTCTCTTGGTGGAAAGACAAAGCAATAATAAAAGAAAAAATAAACTTTTCCTTGAACTAATACAAAGCCTTAGTCAATTCTCGCCATTTCCCTCTCTCCCCCAGCGAGGAGGAGGGAAGGCTCTCATTCAGAACACTCATTTTCCTGAGTGGGTTCTGATCAAGGACAGAACATTAGGGTTTGTTTGTTTTTTTTTTTCCTTTAAGAGAACATAGCGCTCCTTTTAGAATTCACTGGGACATTTTGGAACACAAACAACAAGCGCGGAAGGCACTCGTGCGGTGATAATTTAATGTAATTCCGATGTCAGTGACATGCCGTGATGGACCAGTCAGCCTCTAGTTGGGGGCGGTTTCTTTTGTATCTTGCTTGGGAGAGTGGGTACCTGCACCCCCGTACACCGGCTCAGCGCCCTCACCCACATTTCCTCTCTCCCCACCCCTTTTCTCACCATGGTTTTCTGACTCCAATCCAAAGGACTACTGGGGAGGCAAAGGAAGTTGGACTTTTCTCCAGGCGTCTAATCAAAAGAGAGAATCTGCAAGCCAAAACTAACCCACACACATTTTTAGCTTCAGCCTGGAAATATTTTACATTTTCAATGAATTAGTCCAACTTTTAACAGGGAAGACATTTGTAGGAAAGATCCCAAGTTCAGGGATCCCTAGAGAAATCAGAAAATTTGACAATCCAGGGCCCACATTACCGAACTGTGAATAGCTGATCATGCCCCATAATTTGGCATGGGTTGTCCCATAAGATGACAAGGTCCCTGCTGTCCACTCATTGACAATTTCTCTCAGTTTTCATAGGCATCTGACCTTATGGATCCTGCCCTTAAGCTTTATTATCCCCCAAGGTCTGGTCTCCCCCCCACAGATTTGACCGGGTTTCTCCATTTCTTGGGCCTCGCTGGTGGCTCAGATGGTAAAGAATCTGCCTGCAATGCAGGAGACCTGAGTTCCATCCCTAGATCAGGAAGATCCCTTGGAGAAGGTAATGGCAACCCACTCCAGTGTTCTTGCCTGGAGAATCCCGGGGACAGCGGAACCTGGCAGGCTTCAGTCCATGAGGTTGCAGAAAGTTGGACACGACTGAGAGTCTAACACTTTCACTTTTCTTTCTCCATTTCTTGGAGAAGAGAACCACAGAGGCCAATAGGATCTGTACTGTTGTGATGGAAATTTCCACCCCATGAAAGGAAACACTAGTTCAAAGATTGCTTTTTTTTTCCCCATTCAAGAGGCTTCTCTACAGTCAACTTTCAGTCCTGCCAAGGCATTTCATTGATGGAGTCTGTTGGAATGAGATTGCGCTGTGAGTTGCATTGGCCAAATCCTTTGCCATTTCACTGAAGAGCAGTGCTATCCGGAAACAAAGCTGTGGACAAGAACGTAACCCAACCCTCTCCTGCTCTAGATCCCAGGCCCAAAGATAAAGTCTAATTTTTAAAAATTAAGGTGGTTTTTTTTGGACCATTTTTTAAAGTCTTAATCGAATTTGTCACAGTATTGTTTGTGTTTTATGTCTTGCTTTTTTGGCCACAAGGCATTTGGGAGCTTAGCTCCTCAACCAAGGATCGAACCCACACCCCCTGCGTCGGGAGGCAAAGTCTTAGCCACTGGCCCACCAGCGGAGTCCCCCAGAAGATAAAGTCAGAGGGAAGGAAGACCCACTCTGCCTACGTACCCATCCTGAGGTGTCGCTGGGTCTACTGCAGCCATGTGAGCTCAGGCGCTTTGGTCCTATCTGACTCTGCGACCCCAGGGACTGTAGCCCACCAGGCTCCACTGCCCATGGGATTCTCCAGGCAAGACTACTGGAGTGGGTTGCCATTTCCTCCTCCAGGGGATCTTCCTGACCCAGGGATCAAACCTGCGTCTTCCGTGTCTCCTGCATTGCAGGCAGATTCTTTACCACTGAGCCACCAGGGAAACCCTCTCTAGTACTGCAGCCATAGTTCTAGAAAACTTTAGCCTCAGAAAAATACAAGTGATGCAGAAGGTTTTGTTTGTTTCTGCCCCCCCACCCCGCACCGCCCCAGTCAGGATCCAGTGGATATTGGAGAAGTTGATGGTCAGCCCAGGGGGGGTTCTGAGCTTTGCATCACATTCAGGCATTCATCAAATATTCATCAAAAGCTACTTTGTGACAGACAGACAAAGGGGAGCAAAAGTGGACAGAATCAGTGTCCTCAGAGAGAAAGTCAGACATAGAAGAGAGAGGGGAAGGGGCGTGGGGCCGTGCCTTCGTGTGTCAGAGATTCCAGCCTGAGCTTGGTGCTTTCCTGGTTAAGTGATCAAATCCAAAGGACAGATGGAAACTAACGAGGTGAAGGAGAGAGGTGCTTCAGAGATAGAGGACAATGCATGCGTTCCACAGCCCAGGATGGAGGGAACGTGAGTGGTGTCAGGAATTAGAAGCAGGTCCTTGGCTGAGAAAAAATAGGGAAATGGGAAGGTTTCAGGCCATGCGGGGCCTTTTGGATCATGATATGGGTCCTGGGGCTTACCCTAAGAGAAACTTCAAGGTTTCGTAGCCCCATGGAGTCAGCCAGAAAAGCCCATTTATGTCATCTTTCATGACACGTTCTCACTGAGATAACAGATCTATAGTTAAAAAACAGTTGGAAAAATCACTGCTTCAGCCACTGCTTTTATTTTTGTAATTATTTTTTATGGGAGTATAGTTGCTGTATAATGTTGTGTTAGTTTCTACTATACAGCAAAATGAATTAGCCATTCATACATATATATATCTCCCCGCCCTTCGGGATTTCCTTCCCATTCAGGTCAACACAGTGCATTGCGTCGAGCTCCGTGCTATGCAGTAGGTCCTCAATAGTGATCTATTTTATACACAGTACCAATAGTGTATATATGTCAACCCCAGTTTCCCAGTTCCTCTCACCCTCCTTACCCCTTGGCATCCATATATTTGTTCTCTAATTCTGCTTTGCAAATATCATCTATACTATTTTTAGATCCCACATATATGCACCAATATATGATATTCATTTTTCTTTTTCCGACTTCTTTTACTCTGAATGATACTCTCTGGGTCCATCCACATCTCTGTAAATGACCCAGTGTCATTCCTTTTTATGGCTGAGTAATATTCCCTTGAATATGTACATATATATATATATATATATATATATATATATACACATACTGCTGTGGCTAAGTCACTTCAGTCGTGTCCAACTCTGTGTGACCCCATAGATGGCAGCTCACCAGGCTCCCCCGTCCCTGGGATTCTCCAGTCAAGAACACTGGAGTGGGTTGCCATTTCCTTCTCCAATGCATGAAAGTGAAAAGTGAAAATGAAGTAGCTCAGTTGTGTCCAACTCCTAGCGACCCCATGGACTGCAGCCCACCAGGGTCCTCCGTCCACGGGATTTTCCAGGCAAGAGTGCTGGAGTGGGGCGCCATTGCCTTCTCACATCTTCTTTATCACTCTTCTCTTGATGGACACTTAGATTGCTTCCATGTCCTGGCTATTGTAATTAGTGCTGCAGTGAGCACTGGAGTGGATGCATCTTTTCAGCTGGATTCCTGGGGGCTCAGTGGTAGAGAACCTGCACGCCAGGGTAGGAGATGCACGTTTGATCCCTGGGTCAGGAAGAGCCCCTGCCACTGGAGAAGGAAATGGCAACCCACTCCAGTATTCTTGCCTGGGAAATTCCATGGACAGAGGAGCCTGGCGGGCTGCCATCCATGGGGTCGCACAGAGTCAGACACGACTCAGTGACTGAACAACAGTAACAATCTTTCCAGCCACTGCTTTTAGAGATGAGGAAACTGGGGCTTAGAATGGGATTCAGTTAGGCACAGCCTGAGGATATAAGGGGGCTTTGAAGCAGATGGTGCCCGTGGAAGGAGAAAGCGAGGTGGCAGGCAGAGTGCCGCACTAGCAGCTAGAGATGCAGGGAAGGGCAGAGTACAGTCCCTGGAGAGGACGACTGCACAGTGTGGTCACACATCAGGGTAAGATTAGAGCAGGAAGCTGGACCCCAGCCTTGGGGTCAGCACTCTGGTCCTTGGGGCATGGACTGGCAAGACTCAGCAGAACCGACAAGCCCTGGGCTGAGACTGGGGGGAGGCCGAAACCCTGTTACCAGAACCAAAGCCCAGTATCGGTCACTTGGGCACCCAGGTACGTCCTCAGTCCCAGAGTGCGGGCTGGCTGAGGGTCCGTAAGCCCCTCCCACCAGTGGTCAGAATGACTTGCAGTAAATCGTGCAGCTGCGATGAGGCTGAATTTGTCCACATAAGCCTCTCCTTGATTCTCAGTTTGTTTTTAAAGCAAAATAGCTGTTTCATCGTGGGGCCATTGTCTTTCACTTATCATTGGATGAGAACAGCAGAAACCTCATGCGAGGAAGCTAGGAAGTGGACTGAGCTCCTGGCTGCGGGCAGGGGCTGGATGGCCCTGGGTGTGTCTCCTCGCCTTGCTGGGCATCAGCTTTCCCATCTGCGGAGTGGAAACAGCGATGCTTTCCACTTTATCTGGAGCATCATGGCCGCAGTCATAACACATGTGGTCTGTATCTGTTTAGAGGATCTGGGGCTTCCCTGGTGGCTCAGACAATAAAGAACCCACCTGCCAATGCAGGAGACCCAGGTTCGATCCCTGGGTCAGGAAAATCCCCTGGAGAAGGGAATGACAACCCGCTCCAGTGTTCTTGCCTGAGAAATCCCATGGACAGAGGAACCTGGAGACACTACAGTCCCTGGGGTCAGGGAAGAGTTAGACTTGACTTAGCAACTAAAGAACAACAACAACAAGACCACAACCAACTGAAAGGGATGGACAGCAGCACCCCCAAATGCACGCACTGTGCACCATGGGGTGTGTAATTTAGCTGGTTCACAGACCACGTCCCTGCAAAGCCTATCCCTGCATCCCAGGTTAAGAACTCCTATTTACTTTTTCTTAACTTTCTTCCCTGAGAACAGAACTTCAACTTTCCTTTCTCTCCTTAGCACCCAGCACACAGCGGAGTCAAAGTTTCTAAATTAGAAAGGATTGAATAATTGCGGCAATAGCTAGAATTGGACCCATGTGACAAGTCCCGTGTGGTGCAAAAGCCCAGAGGCAAGACAGGTTCTACCCAATGCCGTTCTCTGCCTACAAGTTGCCTGGAATGCAATTGTACTCATGGCATTATTGTGAGAATCAAAAAAGAAACTGCGAGAGAAGTTGCTAACTTTGGGGTAGGAGGGTGGTCAGTGACCTCCTGAAGCACTGAAGGAGGGGGAAGTTGTAGAGTCTGGAGGCTGAGAAAGGGGCTTTGGAATCAACTTTATGTGCAACTTAGCTGTGTGTCCTTGGGCAGGTCACTTCACCTCTCTGAGGCCATCTGAAAAATGGAAGCAGCGATAGAGCTGTTTTGAGGATGAAATGTGCTGATGCACACGAAGTACTTAGTAAGGGCCTGGCACTCAGGAAAGAGACAGTAATTGTTGGCTATTCTTAGCTATGCACATGGAGACCCATTTGCCCAGATATGCTGC
Source organism: Budorcas taxicolor (assembly GCF_023091745.1). NCBI lineage: Eukaryota > Metazoa > Chordata > Mammalia > Artiodactyla > Bovidae > Budorcas > Budorcas taxicolor. Next base: position 66,122,798 of record NC_068926.1, read on the forward strand.
AGGATTCAAGGTTACGGATTCTGTGGTGCAAGAGAGGAGGGAGATAAAACGTGGAACCATACAAAGCAGGAATATCGCTGGGAAGATGACATATGAGAATTTGCTGGCTGGAGCTCACAGGGAATTTCAGGGAGGAAGCAGCTTGCCCAGAGGAAAAGTGTGAACAGACAGTAACACCTTGTTTTTATAAAAAACCTCAACAAAGGGAGTTGGGAGCCAATAGGCCCAGATTTGGAACAGAGGGAAGGGAGAGTGGGCAGCTTACAGATAGCAAGAGACAGAGGAGAGGCAAATGTCTCCTCTGAGACAAGGGCTAGTTGGAGATCGAACTCTTAACATTGATGAACAAAATCATATGCCCAGAGGTCACGAGTCTGGATCCTGGTCCCACTGCTCTCTCAGTATTTTGCTGTGAACCCATGGGCCGGTCATCTGGAAGAGGAAGTGTTTGAAGTAGGTCATCCACAAGGTTATGTGGCTAGATTTCCCCAAATCTAGCCATCCAGGACTAATTCTGACAGTCTAGGCAGGGTCTGTTGACCCCAGGCTCCAGGGGATGGTGGATACACAGTTGGGATGAGATGCAGATGGTTGAGGGCCTGGGGCTGTGCAGGAGGGAGGTGTGGGCTTGGATCCCGACTCTGTCACTGGCCAGCTATGTGGCTTCACTGTCTGAGCCTCCGCTTCCTCCACTGTGAAATATTTCATCGACTCTCATATGACATTTTTAAAATTAATTTTTATTGAAATATAGTTGCTTTCCAATATCATGTTAGTTTCTGCTGTATAGCAAAGTAACTCATATATAAATATATATATGCACACACACACACACATATATATAAATACACACACACACACACACACACACACACACTCTGTTTTAGATTCTTTTCCCATATACGTCATTACAGAGCATTGGGTAGAATTCCCTGGGCTATACAGCATATATTGCTGCTGCTGCTGCTAAGTCGCTTCAGTCGTGTCCGACTCTGTGCGACCCCATAGACGGCAGCCCACCAGGCTCCACCGTCCCTGGGATTCTCCAGGCAAGAACACTGGAGTGGGTTGCCATTTCCTTCTCTGGTGCGTGAAAGTGAAGTCGCTCAGTCGTGTCCAACTCTTAGTGATCCCATGGACTGCAGCCTACCAGGCTCCTCCGTCCATGTTAGCCATCTATTTTATATATAGTATTTCAGCTGATGCCTCAATGAGTAAAGAATTGGCCTGCAATGCAGGAGACACAGGAGGCATGGGTTTAATCCCTGAGTCAGGAAATCCTCTGCAGTAGGAGGTAGTGTGTATATCTCCCAGTTCATATCTCCCAATCTCCCAATTAATTCATCCCGCTGGGAATACCAGACCACCTGACCTGCCTCTTGAGAAACCTGTATGCAGGTCAGGAAGCAACAGTGAGAACTGGACATGGAAAAACAGACTGGCTCCAAATTGGGAAAGGAATACGTCAAGGCTGTATATTGTCACCCTGCTTATTTAACTTCTATGCAGAGTACATCATGAGAAACGCTGGGCTGGAAGAAGCACAAGCTGGAATCAAGATTGCCGGGAGAAATATCAATAACCTCAGATATGCAGATGACACCACCCTTATGGCAGAAAGTGAAGAAGAACTAAAGAGCCTCTTGATGAAAGTGAAAGAGGAGATTGAAAAAGTTGGCTTAAAGCTCAACTTTCAGAAAATGAAGATCATGGCATCTGGTCCCATCACTTCATGGGAAATAGATGGGGAAACAGTAGAAACAGTGTCAGACTTTATTTTTCTGGGCTCCAAAATCCCTGCAGATGGTGATTGCAGCCATGAAATTAAAAGACACTTACTCCTTGGAAGGAAAGTTATGACCAACCTAGACAGCATATTAAAAAGCAGAGACATTACTTTGCCAACAAAGGTCCATCTAGTCAAGGCTATGGTTTTTCCAGTAGTCATGTATGGATGTGAGAGTTGGACTATAAAGAAAGCTGAGCACCAAAGAATTGATGCTTTTGAACTGTGGTGTTGGAGAAGACTCTTGAGAGTCCCTTGGACTGCAAGGAGATCCAACCAGTCCATTCTAAAGGAGATCAGTCCTGGGTGTTCATTGGAAGGACTGATGTTGAAGCTGAAACTCCAGTACTTTGGCCACCTGATGTGAAGAGCTGACTCATTTGAAAAGATGCTGGTGCTGGGAAAGATTGAGTGTATGAGGAGAAGGGGATGACAGAGGATGAGATGATTGGATGGCATCACCGACTCAATGGACATGGGTCTGGGTGGACTCCGGGAGTTGGTGATGGACAGGGAGGCCTGGCGTGCTGCGATTCATGGGGTCGCAAAGAATCGGACCCGACTGAGCGACTGAGCTGAGCTGAGCCTCCCCGTCAGTCCCTGGGTCACCAACCGTAAGTCAGTTTTCTGCATCTGTGACTCAGTGTCTGCATTGACTCTGTGCCTAGTCGTTCAGTCATGTCCGACTCTTTGCGACCCCATGGACTGTAGCCTGCCAGGCCCCTCTGTCCATAGGGATTCTCCAGGCAAGATTCTCCATACTGGAATGGCTGGCCATGCCCTCCTCCAGGGGATCTTCCCAACCCAGGGATGGAATCCAGGTCTCCAGCATTGCAGGCGGATTCTTTACCATCTGAGCCACCAGGGAAGCCCAAGAATACTGGAGTGGGTAGCCTATCGCTTCTCCAGGGGAACTTCCCAACCCAGGAATTGCCATGTCCAACCCTTTGTGACACCGTGGACGGTAGCCCACTAGGCTCCTCTGTCCATGGAATTCTCCAGGCAAGAATACTAGAGTGGGTAGCCATTCCCTTCTCCAGGGGATCTTCTCAACCCAGGGACTGAACCTGGGTCTCCTGCATTGCAGGCAAATTCTTTACCAATTGAGCCACCAGGGAAGCGTGCATCGACTCTAAGATACCTGATATTTTATGGGCCACTCAGGAATTTTAAAACTCCATCAATGGGACTATGACATGCTGTGTGTCGATTTCAGAAATGTGTTTCATAGCAGAGACATTAAAATGTCAAGTAATGTGGACCTGAGAATCAGTGAAATATGGTAAACGCCCACTTCATGGGGTTGCATGGGTGATAAATGAGATGATGTATTTAGAGAATCTGACATACAAGTGTTGCAAGTGAGTGACTAGGTATAAACTAGGCAGGCCCTCAGTACATGTTTATTGAGCTAAAGAAATGGTTACTCTAAAGGAGGAGAGCAAAATGTTTCAAAAGAAACAGTATCTCAGAACCGAACTTCCATCAATTTCTACATGTGTGGTATTTGGTTAGAACTGAATTTCATATATGTAAATAGATGTTGTAATTTGAAAAAAAATTAGGTTGCAATGTGAGATCATTTGCATGGCTCAATTTTAAATTATTTCAAGTTGGAAAGTTAAATGAGATCATTGTATGGTTCAGTGTTGACCTAAGACACAGTTTCGCATTCTCTTGGTAAGGCTTTGGTTTTCTTTCCCTTTACCTGAAGGCCTTTCTTGATGGACTACTCCCGCCGTCTTGCTTTGGTGAACCAAAAAGTCAAATTGGCCCCTGATGGAGACACAGGAAGAGATGAAAGAAAGGAAGTGAAGGAGAGAGTCCATCCAAAAGGGAATCAGAGAGCAAAGCTGTAAGAGGCAGGGAGAAATGAATGGATAAAAAGGAATTCCTTGTGCATTTCACAGCCTGAAAGTTAGGCCCAGGAGCCATATTGGGCTTTGGGATAAATTTTCAATCCCAGGGCCTCATCAGGGATCACCTTCAATGCATTGGCCTCTAGAAAGAAGGGCCATTTGGCGGCTGGCAGTGAGCGAGGATCTGAGGAAAGGTGGAGGGCAACTTGTCTGATTAGCTGGACCGTATCTGCAGAGCCTGATCCCACAAGCGAGTTTTGCTAGGTGCCAAACCATCCCGACTTCTCCCTGACACCAGCAAAGCTGAGGTCCTGGCTTCTGCTTATCAAGTGACAGGAACACTTGGTGAAGCCGTGGAAATTGGGCTTGAGTGATTCCCATCCTCCTTTCTCCCTCCCCCCAGCCTGGAGCATTCTGATCAGGCAGCGAGTTAAAGGCACACATTTCCTTTCAGGAGCGATGCCCAGAGAAGAGGAAATAGAGAGCCAGGGCGAGCCGGGGCCTGGACCACACGGTCCGCTGGCGGAGGGGCTGCGGGTGGAACCCAGTGCTTTTGGCCGCAACAGTCTGTCCGTTGAGCCATCTTAGAGTTTACTCCGAGAAATCACTCTCAGGACTTTGACCTCTGAGGGTACAGCTGACCCATCCCCAAGCTGTTGGGTGTTTCAAGGTAGACGCATTGTCCTTAATGCAAATAGAAACAGACCACAATAATAATAATAATAATGGTTGCCGTAATTCACACAACCATCCCACCAGGCAGTTCCCATTGTTGTCCCCCATTTGCAAATGAGAAAACTGAGGCTTCAAGAGGAAAGGTTACTTGTTCAAGGGCATGCAACTAGGAGATGAGTGACAGGGTTTGTCCTGGACCCCAGGTATCTGGTGTCAGAGCCAGAGCTCTTAACCACTGGACTCTCCTGCCTGCCCAAAGGGGTAAAGGGGTGGAATCAGAATTTGAACCCAGGGCTCCTGGCTCTTAGCTCTTTTGACTAAAGAGGATTATGCTGTTGTTTGGTCGCTAAATTGTGTCCCTACTCTTTGCGACCCCATGGACTTTAACATGCCAGGGTCCTCTGTCCACGTAATTCTCCAGGCAAAAATACTGCAGTGGATTGCCATCTCCTTCTCCAGGGTGTCTTCCCAACCTAGGGACTGAACTTGTATCTCCTTTCTTGGCAGGCAAACCATTTACCCCTGAGCCACTGGGAAAGCCCTAATGAAGATTCTAGTAACTCATTAATTGTTATCTCATTTACTCTAGTCAACAATCTCGTGAACTGATGTCACAACCTGCAATCACAGGGTCACACCACTAGGCAACAGTAGGCTGGGACTCAGAAACTCTCCATTCTTGTCTCCCCAGCTACCATGGGGATGTTTTAAAACCTAACCTGATTGTGTCAGACCTCTGCTCACAACGCTCCCGGAAACCAAACCCAAACTCCTCCTTGGGACTTCAAAGCATGCAGGATCCCACCCCTGCTCACATCTCCATCTGCATTGCTAACATCTTCCCTTCGCTCTCTTTGCTTTGGCCACACCTGCTCCTCCCACCACAGGGCCTTTGCACCTGCTATTGTCTCTTCCTGAACATTCCCTTCACATGCTCCTCTCTGCCTCTTGACCTTGTTAACTTCTTCAGCTCTCAGCCTGTCATTTCCACAGAGCATTCTCTTTCTCTTTTTTTAAAGTCTTCTGAATTTGTTACAGTATTGCTTCTGGCTTAGGTTTTGGAGGCATGTGGGATCTTAACTCTGTGACCAGGGACTGAACCTGCACCCTCTGCACTGAAAAGCGAAGTCTTAACCTTTCAGTGGACCACCAGGAAAGTCCCAAGCTCTCTCTCTCTTCTTCTGGGGTATCCATCCTTTTCTTATTCCACTTGAATGATATTATTATTTGATTATGGAATTAGTTAAGTCCCCACTCATACAATCACTATCTGTGTGGACCTGAGCTTGTCCTCTCACGTTTCTGGGCCTCACTCTCCTCATCTGTAAAATGAGTGACAAGCCTCCAGGTCTGGTCTAAGATGGACTCCTGTGGCCCCAAGTGGGCCAGGCAAGTGTGCTTCCATGGGAAGTCCCCTCTCCAAGGGGTTTCCACTTAGACTTTCAATAGGACAGCTTCTAAAATCCCTTTGCCACCTGCTGCAATGGGAAGTGAGGAGCCTGGCTTTTTCTCATAAAGAGCTGAATTGAATCCCAAACTCGGGAGGTGTTCTGAGACCAGTGAGGACAAAAAGTGAACACCGATGTTCATTTCATTGCTCCTTCAGCAAACAGTTCCTAGAGACCAGTCAGCCTCCTGGGTGCTGGGGCACAGAGATCAGTTAGACATGTTCCTTGCCTTTTATGAACACACAGTTAAGAAGGGAAACAGACACAAAGATATAAACAACCGTCAAGCAGGAGAGGAAACCATGGTCTCCCTTTTGTTGAGGGGTTGTATGTGTCAGGCAGTGCTAAGCACTTTGTAAATTTCATTTCTTTGTCCCTTTTCAACACCAACCAAAGCCTTCTGAAGGGCTAGTCATATCCCCATTTCACAGATGCAGCAACTGAGACTCAAAGTGGTGAAGTAATTGTCCAGGCCCCATGAAAAGCAGTGAGCTTTGCTCTGATTCTTCGCCGAAGATGATCCCCTGGCTGCAGCCAGAAGTCTCACATGTCCTGATGGAGGCAGCATGCTGTAGTATTGGAAAGTCCTGGGTTCAAGCCCTGGTTCTGGCGTCAACAAGCATATGACTTTTCTAAGCCCCACTTCCTTCTGCTGACGGAGTAGGGATCCCATCGCCTTCCTCTCAGGGCACTTTGAATGTTTCAGTGAAGCAAATCTTGTGAATGTTCCCAGTTCTTCTTCATAGAAGATGCTGAAAAAATACAGGGTTTACTTGCTCCTGGCAAACATCAGCAGGAAGGCAGGTAGGATGCAGATAGGAAATGTAAGCAAGACAGAGTCCTCTGTGCATTTTTTATTTTTTTTGCAAAATCCGTTCTATATATGGCTTGTTTGATAGAATTAAGCAATTAGAACTCATCACTGAGCAGATGACATGCTGCTTTGCTTTCCGTATGAACTTGTGTCTCCCGTGTCAAGGACCATTCTCTTGTGAATCCATCTTCTGAGCCCAGGGAACCTACGTAAGCCGGGAAATCTGCCGCTTTCTAAAAGCGTTTTTTCTTAATCACATGCCGTGAGAAAAACCAGCAGAAAGAATGAAGCAGAAGCCCAAGGGGGACTCATTAAGGCTTCTGGCTATGGGAACAGGGCAGATTTGGTAGTGAGGAGGGACGCGCAGTGCCCAGTGACAGCAGTGATAATAACGAGAATGGTGTCCGATCAACAGGGTACCAAGGCAGGTGACGAGGAGGCTGTGGTAGTGATGCCAGTGAGCTCTGATGGGAGAATGAAGCCTCACAGCAAGTGGGAAGTGTGCAAATGCCGGCGTCTAGCAGCTCTAGCGAGAACCCCAGGCCCACCAACCTACTCACTGTGGGACTGCGGGCAGGTGGCTCCAGCTTTCTGGGCCACGGATGCCATATTTGCCAAGTGGAAATCTTCACCCATTCATTCGTTCACTCAACAAATATTTACTGATCACCTGTTGTGTGGTCTATGAAGACCTACAAGACCTTTTAGAACTAACACCCCCAAAAGATATCCTTTTCATTATAGGGGACTGGAATGCAAAAGTAGGAAGTCAAGAAACACCTGGAGTAACAGGCAAATTTGGCCTTGGAATACGGAATGAAGCAGGGCAAAGACTAATAGCGTTTTGCCAAGAAAATGCACTGGTCATAGCAAACACCCTCTTCCAACAACACAAGAGAAGACTCCACACGTGGACATCACCAGATGGTCAACACCGAAATCAGATTGATTATATTCTTTGCAGCCAAAGATGGAGAAACTCCATACAGTCAACAAAAACAAGACCAGGAGCTGACTGTGGCTCAGCTCATGAACTCCTTATTGCCAAATTCAGACTTAAATTGAAGACAGTGGGGGAAACCACTAGACCATTCAGGTATGACCTAAATCAAATCTCTTATGATTATACAGTGGAAGTGAGAAATAGATTTAAGGGCCTAGATCTGATACAGTGCCTGATGAATTATGGATGGAGGTTCGTGACATTATACAGGACAGGGAATCAAGATGATCCGCATGGGAAAGAAATGCAAAAAAGCATAATGGCTGTCTGGGGAGGCCTTACAAATAGCTGTGAAAAGAAGAGAAGCAAAAATCAAAAGAGAAAAGGAAAGATATAAGCATCTGAAAGCAGAGTTCCAAAGAACAGCAAGAAGAGATAACAAAGCCTTCCTCAGCGATCAATGCAAAGAAATAGAGGAAAACAACAGAATGGGAAAGACTAGAGATCTCTTCAAGAAAATTAGAGATACCAAGGGAACATTTCATGCAAAGATGGGCTTGATAAAGGACAGAAATGGTATGGACCTAACAGAAGCAGAAGATATTAAGAAGAGGTGGCAAGAATAAACAGAAGAACTGTACAAAAAAGATTTTCATGACCCAGATAATCACGATGGTGTGATCACTCACTTAGAGCCAGACATCCTGGAATGTGAAGTCAAGTGGGCCTTAGAAAGCATCACTACGAACAAAGCTAGTGGAAGTGATGGAATTCCAGTTGAGCTATTTCAAATCCTGAAAGATGATGCTGTGAAAGTGCTGCACTCAATATGCCAGCAAATTTGGAAAACTCAGCAGTGGCCACAGGACTGGAAAAAGTTAGTTTTCATTCCAATCCCAAAGAAAGCCAATGCCAAAGAATGCTCAAACTACCACACAATTGCACTCATCTCACATGCTAGTAAAGTAATGCTCAAAATTCTCCAAGCCAGGCTTCAGCAATACGTGAACTGTGAACTTCCAGATGTTCAAGCTCGTTTTAGAAAAGGCAGAGGAACCAGAGATCAAATTGTCAGCATCTGCTGGATCATCGAAAAAGCAAGAGATTTCCATAAAAACATCTATTTCTGGTTTATTGACTATGCCAAAGCCTTTGACTGTGTGGATCACAATAAACTGTGGAAAATTCTCAAAGAGATAGGAATACCAGACCACCTGACCTGCCTCTTGAGAAACCTATATGCAGGTCAGGAAGCAACAGTTAGAACTGGACATGGAACAACAGACTGGTTCCAAATAGGAAAAGGAGAACATCAAGGCTGTATATTGTCACCCTGCTTATTTAACTTATATGCAGAGTACATCATGAGAAACGCTGGGCTGGAAGAAGCACAAGCTGGAATCAAGATTGCCGGGAGAAATATCAATCACCTCAGATATGCAGATGACACCACCGTTATGGCAGAAAGTGAAGAGGAACTAAAAAGCCTCTTGATGAAAGTGAAAGTGGAGAGTGAAAAATTTGGCTTAAAGCTCAACATTCAGAAAACGAAGATCATGGCATCTGGTCCCATCACTTCATGGGAAATAGATGGAGAAACAGTGGAAACAGTGTCAGACTTTATTTTGAGGGGGCTCTAAAATCACTCAATGACTGCAGCCATGAAATTAAAAGATGCTTACTCCTTGAAAGAAAAGTTATGACCAACCCAGATAGCATGTTCAAAAGCAGAGACATTACTTTGCCAACAAAGGTCCATCTAGTCAAGGCTACGGTTTTTCCTGTGGTCACATATGGATGTGAGAGTTGGACTGTGAAGAAAGCTGAGCACCGAAGAATTGATGCTTTTGAACTGTGGTGTTGGAGAAGACTCTTGAGAGTCCCTTGGACTGCAAGGAGATCCAACCAGTCCATTCTGAAGGAGATCAGCCCTGGGATTTCTTTGGAAGGAATGATGCTAAAGCTGAAACGCCAGTACTTTGGCCACCTCATGCGAAGAGTTGACTCATTGGAAAAGACTCTGATGCTGGGAGGGATTGGGGGCAGGAGGAGAAGGGGACGACAGAGGATGAGATGGCTGGATGGCATCACTGACTCGATGGATGTGAGTCTGAGTGAACTCCAGGCGTTGGTGATGGACAGGGAGGCCTGGCATGCTGCGATTCATGGGGTCACAAAGAGTCGGGCACGACTGAGCGACTGAACTGAACTGTTGTGTGGTGGGTATGTTCTACAATACGGGGGCAGCAGTGCTGATCAAGACTGGCAAGCCCCAGCAGTGGAGCTGATATTGGCATAGAATCCTGAGTCAGACGCAGTGTTGATAATGGACCTTCAGAGACTCTGAGCTCCTTAATCCCCCTACCTCCCTTGGAGGCAGACGGAGAAGCTGTTGTATCTCCACTGTAGAGACAGGAAGCTGAGCGCCCAGGAGCGCCCCAGGCATTGGGCATGGACCTCCCAGCTCTTTCCACTCTCCCAGGTGGCTTGGGGGAACCAGCTCTTACTGCCAGGTGAGTTCATGGGACAGGCTTCTTCCTCAACCTGGACTTCGTCCCTGGGATGGATGCCACCCTGCGTAGCACGCGCAGAATCGATCAGTCCTCCCACAGTCGTCTGCCCCTCTCTCCCCCATCAGGTTTGGAGCTCTTCCAGAGTGGGGGCTCTTGTATCTCCAGGGCTTAGTGTGGAGTCTGGCAGCCAGCAAGCGCTCGGGAGAATATATGTGGAAATGAAAGAAGGATGAAAGAGGGAGGGATGAAGAGAGGGAAGGGGAGAAGGGAAAAAGAGGGAAGGGGAATTTCAGGCTTATATCACACAATAAATATTAGACTGATGGGTAGATGACTAGATGGATGGAGAGATAAAAAGAAGGCAGGATGGATGGATAGATGGGAGGAAGGGAAACAGGATGGACAGATGGATGAATAGGCGGATGGATACATAGATGGATGTATGGAAGGGTGGCAGGATGAATGGACAGATGGGTGGAAGAGAGGCTGGCTGGCTGGCTGGCTGGATGGATGGAAGGTAGGGTGAATGGTGGACGAAAGAAGAAAGAGGTAAGAAAAGAAGGGGAAGACAAAAGGAGGAGGAATGGAAAGAGAAAGGAATAGGCAAACTTCCTGAGGAAGGGTCTATGAACACTGAACAAATAAAAGAATGAAGTGCAACTCAGACCCCCTCTCTCACTCCCACAGCTTGCCCCCTGCCCTTGTCCATCGGATTCTCCCCACAGCCTTCAAGGCCCAATTAAATCTCCCTCTGCCCTCTGTTCCAGCCCACAGAGACCAGTCTTTTTTCTCATACGGTGTGTTCCCGTTGTCTAATTGCCAATTAGCATCTTGGTTACACAACTTTCACTTCCCATGATTGAAACTGACCGGAGCGCTTGTTAGCATTAAGCCGTGGTTAAATCCCTGGGCTGTAGGAGGAAGATTGGCTGGGAGGATCCCGGTCTTCCACTTCCTAACAAAATGACAGGGTGTTAGTCCAGTGTCTGGAGGCTGCACTGTCCTGTGTGTGAGACAGAGGCGCCGCCACTGCCCTGTAGAAGTGTTAGGACGACTGCCTGTGAAAAAGCGTGCAGCGAGCTTGGGTGCGACTCAGGCAAACAAGCCCTCACTCGGGTTAGTGACGCCGTGTTATTATGATCTGTGAATATCTTTTCTACCCAATAACACTGTGAGGTTTTAAAAAATGGCTACTCCTCCCATCTCTCCTCCCCAAGTTACACACACACTCACCACCCCGCCCCCCCAAAACACACACATAAAACCAGCCACCCCTCCACCCCTAGCACAGGGCTAAGAATCCAGAATACTTTTTGGTCGATGTCTGCTTGGACCCAAAGTCCAGGAAGTTTCATTTCAAAAGATCTATGTTAAGTGAGTTTCGATTTGCCAGCTGTTTCATTCAGGCCAACTTTTCAGAAGTGAGTTTATTACAGAGAAAAAAAAGAAAAATCAGTGTGTGTTCTCAACGGACTTTCGGGCCCTCTGATTCTCTTGGATAATCAGTAGGTGAGGATAGGATTTCCCAGAGCATGGGCCCAGAACCCCTTCCATCAGACCTCCCTAGATCAGAAACCCTTAATCTCAGGGCCTGGGGAACTTCATTTTCACCACTTCCTTGGAGGATTCTAATACATGCTTGGATAAGGCACTACTGCCCGGCACAGCTTTATAGAAACCTAGAGTTTAGAGCTTGGGGGCCTTTGACAGTTTCTAATCCAACTTCCTCACTTTACAGACCTGGGGAAGTAAGGCCCAGAGACAGTGGGCGACCTATGCAAGGTCACACAGCAAGAGCAGTGACAGGGCCAGGACACAGACCAACAGTGCTGCGCTCACTCTTCCGCTCACTTCCCTGCTTTGCCCCACTTACCTCTTCCTCCGTAAGGAGTCCCTGCCGGCTCAAGGGAGGAGGTAAACTAGCATTTATTGAACATTTACTGTACACCAGGCACTTACACAGGACCTTCCGGCAATCCTAGGTATTATCACGCCTGTCATTCTAGAGAAGGAAGCTGTGAATCAGAGAGAAACAGTATTTGCAGAGAAACAAAACCTGCTGGTATATGAGAACAATTCCGATATTCCAGGAGAAATTGAGGGGAGCCCTTTCATCATCCATGTGGTGAAAACGATTTTAAAATGGCTTAATATGAAAAAATCCGTTTTTCATTCATGTAAACAGAATATACTACATATTGGAACCCAATAGGAACCCCTAATAACACTGGCCGATGACACGTTGTTGCTGTTTGAATTTTATCTGTAGCAGTGGTTCTCAACTAGGGGGTGCAATTTTGGCCCCCTGGGAAATATCTGGCAATGTCTAGAGACATTTTTGGTTGTCACAGCTGAGCAGGGACCACTGACATCTAGTGGATATAGGCCACGGATGCTATTCAACATCCTATGGTGCTCAGGATTGCTTCCCAGACAAAGAATTATCTGGTCCAAAATGTCAATAGTGCCGGGGCTGAGGAACCCTGGTCTGCACGACATGAAACTCTTCTTCGGTTGTGATGTCATTTGTGATTGTCTCCCAGGTGGTGCTAGCGGTAAAGAACCCGCCTGCCAGTGCAGGAGGCAAAAGGGATGTGGGTTCCATCCCTGGAATGGGGAAGATCCCCTGGAGGAGCGAGTGGCAACCCACTCCAGTATTCTTACCAGGAGAATCCCATGGACAGAGGAGCCTAGCAGGCTACAGTCCATGAGATCCAAGTCAGTCCCGACCGCACACACGCACCACTGCTAGGAGGCAGTATAACCTCTGGTCCTGATGGCTCACCCCAGACACGAGAGGCACTCAACCCTTCCCTTGCATGGTCCATCTCCTATCCACAAAATGGGTATATTAGGGTGGAATGAGATGAGGTGGACAGAAAAAGAGAGGAAATAAGGTTATGTCTGAATGAAGTCTCTAGGCAAGGATCCCACAACTGCTAAGAAGGTAGACGTCAACTCCAGGGCTGTCTAAATCCAAAGGCAAAATGAAGTTTCAAGTACTGTCTCTCTCCCTATGGATGAAAACCCCACGAATCAAGATGTTGCAATGTGAGCCATGAAGTTCCTTTGTATCAAACACAGTCTGTTTTTTACTGGAGTATAATTTCTCTGCAATGTTGTATTGGTTTCTGTGCAGTGAAATGAATCCGCTCTAAGCATTTATTTATCCTCTTCCTCTTGAGCCTCCCTCTTGGGCCTCCCCTCCCCCCATCTAGGTCATCACAGAGCCCTGAGCTGAGTTCCCTGTGCTAAACACCAGATTCCCACTAGCTATTAATATCTGTTTTACACATGGTAGTGTATATATGACGATCCTATTCTCCCAATTCATGTCATCCTTCCCTGTCCCCCAATCCCGTGTCTTCAAGTCCATTCTCTGTGTCCTTATTCCTTCCCTGCTAATGTTTTCATCTGTACCATTTTCCTAGATTCCACATATACATGTTAATATACGATATCTATTTTTCTCTTTTTGACCTGCTTCACTCTGTATGGCAGACTCTAGACCCATCCACATCTCTACAGATGATCCCCTTTCGTCCCTCTCTATGGCTGAGTAATATTCCACTGGGGGCTTCCCTGGTGGTTCAGTGGTAAAGAGTCCACCTGCCAATGCAGGATACATGGGTTCAATCCCTGGGTTCGGAAGATTCTCCTGGAAGAGGAACTGGCAACTCCAGCATTCTGGCCTGGAGAATCCCATGGACAGATGGATCTGGCGGGCTATAGTCCATGGGGTTGCAAAGAGTTGGACGTGACTTAGAGACTAAACAGCAAGTATTCCATTGTACACATGCACCATATCTTTTTTTATCCATTCCTTTTAATTACACTGTAGAGTACCTTGAGTTTCTCAAGCTGAATTTCAAGCATGACTTCTGACGCACACTATCTGCTCCTTGGCCTCCCCTTCAGTGGAGACAAGTGTTGCTTGGAGTGGAGAATGCAGATTTTATGGTTAGCCTGAGTTTGAATCCTGGCCCTGGGGATTCTTGGCTGTGTGACCTTGAGAAAAATCCCTCATTTCTCTGGGACTCAGTTTTCTCAACTGTAACATGGGGATAATAGGATCCACAGTATTAAAGATTATTGTGAGTTTTAATTCGGATAATGCAGGTAAAGTGCTTGGCACAGTATTTGGTACACTGAAAATAATAAATGTTGACAGTAATAGTTATTGTTATCATCATCATTGTCACTATAATTAAGTCCCTAGTATTAGGAGAAGGTGGGAAATTGAGACTCTGGGGCATCCTTGGCATTTGCAAAGCAAAGCTGGTATTGTCTAGGTCTGATAATTCATAGCTCACTAAATCTAACCTGTCATTTCTGCTTTTAGTGAAAATATATTCAATATTGGAATTAATTACTATTAAAGTGGCCTTGTTATTAAGCACCGAGGGATCAGTGGCAGACCCAGTGGGTTATCATCATTGAGAAAAACGTCTCAAGGGAAAGAAAAAAAAGCTGAATTAATGCGCCATCCTGAATCCAATTGGAAAATCCCTAATAACCCTGACTGCTGCTGACAATTAATCTAAGGAGCCTGTAAATCAGGAGAAAGTTTTGGAGGCAGAAACTATGGTGGGAGGGAAGTGAGGAGGAGGTCGACTTGCCCTTTCCGTCTCAGATGTTGCTCAGCTGGCGATTCTGCAATGCAGGAGAAGTAAAGGATATTTGAGGACACCTGTTACCCCAACGTGCAGTTATTCTGTGGAGCAGGAGGAGGAGTGGATGGGGAGTCAGGATGGGGGGCCCTGGCCCAGTGCTGTTCTCTGTAACCAGGGGCAGTGATGGATGAAACAAAACAGGAGATACCAGAGAGGCAGTCAGGGACAAATCACCTCTTGCCTTCGAAGCCCTGGTAAAGAGACTGAGGTTTTTCTCTAAGTGCGATGGGAAGTCTCTGTAGGGTTTAGAGCCGGGGGTGATTTAATATGTGTGTTTAAAACTCACTCTGGCCATTGGCTGGAGAACAGGCTGAAGAAGGGTAAAGTGGGAGACCAGTAGGAGGTTATCACTGTCACCTGGATGAGAGTTTAGAGAGATTTGACATAGGATTAGCGTGGTGACCGTGGCTGATGGAGAAGGCACACAGAGGCAAGGTGTGTTTTGAAGGACAAGTTGACAAGAGGTGCTGAGGTATTGGATGAACAGAGTAAGGGAGAAAGGAGGCAATCAAGGTCGGCAATCAGTCCCTACCCTAGATTGGGGATTAAGTTAGCTAAATGGATGCCAGTACCTGTATCAGTCAGCTATTGCCATGATAATGCTGCATAACAAATCAGCCCCAATTCAGATGGGTCAGCAATCATCTGTGGTGGAATGATTCTAAAAACACTTCCAAAGATTTGCTCCAGCCATCCTGCAATTCAGGACATCAGTGGATGCTCCAGAGTCAAGCAAGTTCAGTTTTCTGATTAGCTTTGCAGAACTAGCAGGAACTTTGCTGGGCAGGTAGCTTGTCAGGCCAAACACAGGACAAGCCTGTTACTAGTCAAGAAGCTCACTCAGGGAGATTGGCCTGCTTCCCCTAACCGATGCCATCCACACAATACTAAGAATCGCAACCTCTGCCAGCCAGTGCCTGCTCCTACGTTACTAGTTGCAAGCAGCGGGATCACTCAGCCTGTCAGAAGCCTTTAGACAGCAGGGCTGGCTGATTTTGAAAAGGAGGATAGGGGGTCTTTTCAAGGACAAGCTGAACAAATAAAAGGAAAGCTAGACAGTGACCCAGGCCCAGCATCCACGGTTGAGGATTTAGATGACTCCAGGAAGTAAGAGAACCAACAGGACGATGCTTTCCACCATACTGGGTAACGCATCACATCTCCTGTGGAGAAAGAGAGATGGATGATGCGCTTGAGGAAAACTGTTGCCATCCCAAGTGGCGATTTGCGATCTGGACAGGAAGTAAGTAAATGGGACTGAACAAGAACCCCGAAGCAGCTGCATCTGGGAACAAACGGGGCTAAGTGTGGCTGCCTGAAAGGTGGAGGATTTGGAAAGAAAGGCTGGCTTCTAATCTGAACGCAGCAGCAACCCTTCCCTTGCCTCGGGCTCTTCCACCCGCAGCTCCCCCAGGCCACAGACCTGGCCCCCTCTCTCTAGAATTTGCTGGTTTAGTGAACGGTGTTGCTATGTGTGTGCCTGAGCAGGACAAAAACTTGGAAGCCATCCCTTACACCTCGCTGTCCCTCACTCCTTTATCCAATCCATTCCCAAGACCTGTCCACTTTACCTCCGAAATATTCCTCCAAGTGGCTCCCTTTCCCTCCGTCCCTGCTGCCATCAACCAAGTCATAGCCTCCATCAGCTTTCAGCAGGCCGACGGCCGCAGCCCCCTTGCTGGTCTTCTGGTTTCCAACTCGCAATCCATCCCCCACGCTGCCGCCACAGCCATCTCTGCAAAACACGTGTCTGCCAACACCACCTCCCTTATTAAAAACCGTTTGGTGACTCCCTGTTGCTTTCAGAATAGAGACCAAAATTGTGAATATAATTTACTGTTCCCGGCAGGGTCTGAGTCCCTGCCCACCTCTCACCGCTGCACAATCTGTTCCGTCTGCCTGGAACACACTTCCCTCCTACCTTCAGCAAGCTCACATAGTCATCCTTCAGAGGCAAAGCATCAGTTCTGCAAAGCAACAGTGCCCTTTGCCTTTGAGATCAGAAACTTAAATATATACTCAGAGGATCTTATTCCATTCCCTCAGAGTCCTTATCTCAGCTAGTAATTGCACTTTCATTTTTCTGTGATTATTCTGTTAAAATCAGCCTCCTTGTGAGGCCTGTGGCTGAAACTGTGGATGGATTTACCCAACACTTGTCCTCACTAGCCTTCCTCTACTGTGGTTGAATTCCCAGAATTCCTTGCAGGTAAGAATGGCCATGTGACACTATCTGGCCAATGAGATGCAAGCAGAAGGTCCTGTTGAGACTCCTGGGAAAGATTCACAAAAGAGGACAGACTCAATTTGGATGCTCTTTGCCATTTTGCCTCTTCCCTTTATCCTTGGCTGGATTACCAACCCAGTGAAGACTGGTGTAGCGGTCATCTTTCAGCCATGAAGAGAAGAGCCACACAAGGATGAGGGAGTGGAAAGAGAGAAGAAGCTGGGGTGACTCTGACACAGTGGGGTGGCTGGGTCAGCCTTGGTCCACTTACCACTGACCTCTTGTTGCCATGGGCTGGGGCTCTGTGTAACTAGCAATAGCTGAGTTAATTCCATAGAACTTGCACCTTGTTCTATAAGATTCTCTTTAAAAAAAAAAAATGATTTCTTTCATGTGGACCATTTTTAAAGCCTTCATTGAATGTGTTACAATACTGTATGTGGGATCTTATTTCCCTGACCAGGAATCGAACCCGTACCCCCTGCATTGCAAGGTGAACCCTTAACCACAGGACCACCAAGGAACTTCCCATAAGACTCTAAGTAATACAAGCTCCATGATGACATGAACTGTGACTGTTTCTGCACTCTGCACATCCCTGGCATGGAGCCTGGCACATATACTCAGTGACCATCTGTTGAATGAAAGGAGCACTGTCCTTGGAGTCCAGCAGATCTAGGTTCTGATTTCTGCCCCATTGTTGATGGCTGCATGGCCACCTAACCTCTCCCTGCTTCCTCAGCTGTCAAAATGGGTATGTGGTGACTTCCTCCTCCTGGAGTGGATGAGATCAACAGGAAGCCTTAGCACGGTGTCTGGTACCTAATACGCGCTCGTTCAGTTGCGAATTCCTGAAATCCTCCAAGCATCAGCTGGGCAAGTTCCCAGAAAATTCCTTCCCCAGCCAAGCTTCAGTTTCCCCATCTGTGAAAGGAAGCGGCCCTATGAGCTGACCTCTGAGGTCCCTCCTGCCCTAAAAGTCAGTAAGTCACACACATGTACACATACACACGCGCGCACACACACACATCTGCACATATGCTAGGAGTTGAGACACTTAAAACAGAGAGACATGCATTCAAATCTCAGCCTTCTCTGCCCTGAATGTATCACCTTGTCCAAGCCACTTCCTCCCAGCGAGCCTCAGTCTCCCCATCTGTAAAATAGGGATGACCATGTCAGGTGGTGGTCTGGGGCTTCCGAGGGATCCTGCAGGTTCCTTCTCAGCACAGGGGGTTTAGAAACAGTGTCTGAATATCAGCCGTTAGACTCTGTCCACCCCGCCCCCACACCCCCCCACACCCCCTCCTGGATTCAGCGGCGCTCTGCCACGGGTTAATCTAAGATGGGAACAGAAACACAAATTTTCCATTCAAAACCCACAGACCATTTTTGTTCAGTAATAGATTTAAACAAGGTTTTCTCTCACAGCAATCTTCCCTAATCTCTGATTGTTCCCTTTTTAGAGATGCAGTGTCCTTGTGCACCGTGTGGAGAATACAAATGAGAGATTGTCTGAAATCTCCCCTTGTCTCTCACGGAGCCTCTTCATCAGGGCCGTCTCCCTCACTCTCTTCAGAGGCAGCGTCGGCTGGGATCTGCCCCATCCTGTCGTGCGTGGAGTGATTCTCCCCAGAACAGTCTTGCAGATGGAAAGTGGATGCTTATCCTGGACTAGGGGCCCAGAAGGTCCTGCAGTCATTTCCCAAGTTCAGCTATCAATTCCTCACACCCAAAGAGGAAATACTACTACTCATAAAGGGGGTATCATGTGTTCATAGCACTGTTTGTGCCTGGCTCCATCCCTTCCAACACCACCGTGAGGAAGGAAAGTCTATTATACCCATTTCACAGGTGAGGCACCTGAGACTCAGAGATGTTAAGTGCTCGGACCAGTGTCACACAGCTTTTCTCCAAGATTGGGGCAAATGTGCTAGATTAGACACCCCTTCCTCACTGTGCCTGTGTTTCTTTCTCTCTCTCTTTTTTTCTTTTACTATTTATGTATTTATTTGGCTGTGCCAGTTCTTGTTTGCAGCAGGCAGGATCTTTGATCTTTGTTGCAGTATGTGAGATCTTTTGGTTGCAGCACGTGGGATCTAGCTCCCTGACCAGGAATCAGACCCAGGGTCCCTGCATTGGGAGCATGGAGTCTTAGCCACTGGAAAGTCCCTGTAGCTGTATCTCATGGGTGCTTAGTACACACAAGTCTCTGATCTAAACACAGATATGGATGACAAGCGAGTAAACCCTCAAATAACTAGATTTCAGACTGTGACCATACAATGCAAAGGGGTTGTAACCATGAGCGTGGGGCGGTGTGTACATGTGATGTCTTACAAAGGTGGTCCGGAGCCCCCCATGGAAGGTGGTCTTTGAGCTGAGACAGGGGCAGTGAGGGGTAGCCGGCTGCTCAGGGATCTAGCAGGGGAGGGTTCCAGGAAGGAAAAGCAGGCTTGGGAGTGAGGATGGGAATGCAGGAAGCGGGGCTGGGGAGCTGGGGGAAGTCCACGTGGGGCTCTGAGGCCAGGGAAAAAGTCTGGTCTTAGCGCAGCTGGAGGCCGCGAAGGGGGCCAAGGCCATCCTTTGACACTTAAGCACCCCTCCGACCGCCTTGGTTTCCCCGGTGGCTCAGCGGGTAAAGAACCCATCTGCCAGTGCAGGAGACACAGGAGATGTGGGTTCAGTTCCTGAGTCAGGAAGATCCCCCGGAGCAGGAAATGGCAACCCTCTCCAGTGTTCTCGCCTGGAGACTCCCAGGGACAGAGGAGCCTGGAGGGCTACAGTCCATGGGGTCGCGAAGAGTCAGCCACGACTGAGTGCACGCACCGCCTGGGGAGACTGTGTCAGGACCCAGGGCAGGGAAGCCGCCCCAGCCTGGGAGACAGGAGGCTAGCTGGAGTGCGGAGCGGGAGCGGAGGTGGAGAGGCGGAGGCGGGACCTGAGGGGAGCCCAGTCCTTCCGGGACGAGCGCCCCCTGGAGGCGCTGGTGAGTACAGCTAGGTGTCCCGGGAAGAAGCTTCTCTGGGGGACAGGCTTTGATGCTGATCGGTCCAGACGTTGGGGAACACAGCCCCCCAGTCACTAATCATCCAGGAGGGGTGTGGGGGCATCTCAGGCAACTCCCCTCTTCTCCTGGGGGAGTCTTTCTTTCTCTTCCCCCTTCTTCTCTCCCTCCCCCCATCTCTGTCAAGAGCACGGATGAATCTCCCAAAAGAACATTATACTAAGTGAACGAAGCCAGACCCAAAAAAACCAGACAACACACTACACGACTCCAGTTATACAAAATGCGGTCGAGAATGCAAACTAAGGCATAGTGACAGAGAGCAGATACATGAGAGCGTGGGGGAGCCGGCGGGGTGGGGAGGGATGAGAAGGAGGAGCTCCCAACGGTCTCTCTGTTTCTCTGTCTCTCTTGCCCGTCTGGGTCTCTCCTCTTTCCCACCTCTGTCTCTTTCTCTCTCTCGCCTTACGGGAGATATGGCAGATAACACCACCCACTGGGAGCTAGCGGCAGATTGGACCAGCGACTGAGACATAGGACTTCTTACTCACCCCCTCCTGGCTTTGAGTCCCAGCTCCGTCGCTTACCAGCTGGGTGACCCAGTACAAGTGACATACCTCTCTGAGCCTCAGTTTATCTTATAAAGGTAAGGTGAAGTCGCTCAGTCGTGTCCGACTCTTTGCCACCCCGTGGACTGTAACCTACTAGGCTTCTCTGTCCATGGGATTCTCCAGGCAAGAATACTGGAGTGGATTGCCATTTCCTTCTCCAGGGGATCTTCCCAACCCAGGGATCGAACCCGGGTCTCCCGCATTGGAGGTAGACGCTTTAACCTCTGAGCCACCAGGGAAGCAGGGTTTATCTTATAAAACAGGAGGAAAATTGTTTTCCTCCTCACAGCGTTTTTTTTATTCCAGCTTTCTTTAAATATAACTGGAATCCAATAAATTGCACATGTTTAAAATGTACAAGTCAATCCGTTTTGATATACATATACCCCTGTGAAACCATCCCCACGATCAAGACAATGAACACATCCATCCATCCATCCAAAAAGTCTTCAGGCACTCTTAGAAAAAAATTCCTCCCTCTTACCCCTCCCTACTCCCCTCCTCTTCTCCATGCTACCACCATACTACATATTAGTTTGCATTTTCCCAGAGTTTTCTATAGATAGAATCATGTAATATGTACTCTGATTTTTTAATCTGGCTTCTTTTACTCAGCATAGTGGTTTTTTGAGATTCATGTGTGTTTTCATGGATATCAAAAGATCATTCCTTTTTATGTCAGGCAGAATCCCATTCAATGAATGACCCACAGTTTGTTTATACATTCACCTATTGATAGCTATTTGGTTATTTCTAGTTTGGGGGCTGTTTATGAATAGTGCTGCTGTAGACATGTATACAGGTGTTTATATGGATATAGGTTTTCACTTTTCTCAGGTAAATACCCAAGAGTAGAGTTTCTTAATCATATGGTAGGTTTACATTTAAGAAACTTTCTATTTACCAATATGTTACCATTTTACATCCCACCACATATATGTGAGTATTCCAGGTGTTTCTGTTCTCTGTCAACACTTGCAACTATCTGTCTTTATTTTAGCCAACCTAATAGGTGTGTCAGGGTGTCTGATTGCGATTTGAATTTGCATTTCCCTAATGATTAACATGTTGAACGTCATTTCATGAGTTTACTTAATGTCCATGTAGTTTTGGGGTACCGCAGTGCCTGTCCAAATATTTTGCCCTCTTTGGGGGATTGCTTATTTTATTACTATTGAGTTTTGAGAATCATTTATGTATTCCAGGAACAGTTCTTTATCAGATATGAAATCTGCAGTTAGTTTCTCCCCATCTGTGGCTTGACTACATTTTCTTAACAGTGTCTATCAAAGAGCAGAAGTTCTTAAATTTAATGAGGTTCAATTTATCAATTTTCCCTTTTATGGATATTTTTTTCCCCTTACAAGCTATTAAGATAATCCAGTGCCTGGCACATTAACAGGTACTTAATAAATGGCAGATGCCCTTGTTATAACTTTGAAAGGGAAAGTACAGTACCCTGAGAGAGGCCCGGGGGCCCAGCACCTCTGTGCCCCTCTCTGTGTGGCCCAGCTAAGCTCTTTCCCCTCTCTGAGCCTCAGTTTCCCTGTGTGGGCAGTGAGGGAGTTGCATGACTCAGTGATATTTGAGAGCCCATTATCATAGACAGAGTGTTAATATTCTCTAAAGGCTGGAAAGGGATACTGAGGGAGAAGTGTTGGGGACTGGGAGCTGGGATGGGGAGGGCTTCCTTCCAGGATCAGAAGTCCAGGCTTCCTTCTGAACCAAGAGCATCTTGCAGGTAGTTCCAGATCCTCTGAGGGCACTTGGGAGATGCTGGCATGGAGGGCAATGGATGGGCAACCTTTCACCCCTCAGTGCTTCCTGGAACTGCTGAGATACTGGGATTCCACAGGCGAGAAAACGAAGGTGCAGAGAGACTTGGTGAAAAAGTGGCAGGGCCAGAACTCAAAGCCCACACTCGCTCGACTCCATCCAGCCTGGACCCCGGAGGAGGGAAATGCCAGGGCAGGCAGAGAGAGGGGAACTTCAGCCAAAAAAATGTTCCATCTGAAAGTCACAGTGCATTCCCTCCCGAGCAGCTGCGAGTAAAAAATAGAGTGGGTCAGAATTAGCAGACCTTTTTTTTCTCCCTCCTTTTTAATTTATAGCTTGTTAGTTGACGGGCTCACTGGGAGGACGTCTTGTCTCTGGCTTGGCAGCCGAGTCAATGACAAAGCACTGGCAGCTCAGAAGAGCCTTCTTCCTCCATGGCAGGTCGAGAGTGGTGGCGGACCTCACTGGCATTCCTGGGCATCTCTGTGGTGGTGGCCCTTACGCGGTCCTCCCCCAGGTTCCGGAAGGTGCAAAACCCCAGCGTTGGCTTGATGGCTGCAGTAGTCCGGTTTCTTATGTTCACGTCCTCTAACATTTAGTAAACTATTCGCTATTCTCCAGGAACGAGAGAAATAAAGATAATTAGGACATAGCCCCTGTCCTCAGGCTGGAGGGGTGATGATCACATATATGAATAACTATGGGATGGTGCAATGGAAACTGCAGCAGCAGAGAAAAGGGGCATACTCTGCCTGGGTTGGGGCATCAGGGAAGGCTGCCGAGAGGTGGTGATATTTCAGCGGGGTTTTGAAGGATGAGTAGAAGTGCAACGGGTAGATCTACCCACAGTGCCTGATAGTAGGGAGTGTTGGGTGAGTTCCTGTCCTGTTCTCTTTTCTAGTGCTTTCTCAGATGTTTCTCCTATGGGCTTTGCCAGATTATAAACTCACTAGGGGCAGGGATTGTGTTTTCCCCTTTCCTTCCAATTTCCTACAGCAGTAGACCACAGGACACAGTGGACCTGACCTGTAGAGCAGAATTTCTCAACCTCAGAACTCTTGGCATTTGGGGCTGGGTAATTATTTGGACCAAGAGTGGACTGGGGGCCTGTCCTGTGCTGTGCATTGTAAGATATTTAACAGCATCCCTGGCTCCCCTCCCACCCCGCCAGTCATGACAAACAGAAAATGTCTCCAGACATTGCCAAGTATCCCCTGGAGGCAAAATCACACTTGGAGAACCACTGTCATGGAATCTCCACGTAGTCATTCATTCATTCATTTTTTTCATTCCTGTATTCTACAAACATTTACTGAATACTTAACCACGTAGGCATTAGGAACACTAAGATGTGTAAGACACAGCCACGGCCACATCCACCGTCCTTGGGGAGTCACCAGGGCAGACAGGAAGAGAGACAAGCCAATAATTATGATGGGGGAGCCCAGAGGCTGTGGGAGTATGAGCGGGAGAGTGTATTCCAGGAAGGCTCCCTGAAAGAGGCAACACCTATCCTGAATATTAAAAATAAAGAGAAATTAGCCAGGTGAAAGGGAGAGAAGGCAGTCTAAACCAAGGACCTGGGATAAGCGAAGCTCTCGAGGGTGGGCAGACCTGGACCTTTTAGGGGAGTGTGGCAGTTCTGCAATCCTGGGCATAGGCCTGCCCTGCCCTTGAGGTCCCCTTTGCAGAGGAGATGTGTGGGTCTCCATGCACCGCTCAATAGCCCAGTCTGTCTCCTCCCCGCCACCTTCCACAAAGGGCACCTTCCTGTCCAGTGGTTTCTCAGTGATCACAGTCCCTCTAGGTTGATGTGAGGGGACGTTCTCAGCTACCCTGCCTTTAGACCCGTCATCCAGTCCCCGATTATGCTTGGAGTTTGAAGACAGACTGGGGACACGGCTCATCTCTGCAGAGTCACAGCAGCCAGCCCATTAGGTCTCCAGAGCTGAACAGAGCCCCGACCCTCTAATTGCTTGAGAACTTTGGTGTGGAAACTTCTTCATGTCTGAATGATGTATGGTCTTCCCAGGCAGCCCCCACATTTCCAGCAGCTCTTTTAGACCATTCATTTATGTGTTCGGTTCATCTGTCCAGGAAGGGAGCTTTAAATAATAAGAAATGGGAATGGAATTGGGAGGGGGAGGGAGGGGTCAAACGTTTTGAGCCTGTGAACTTGATTAATTGCAGTCATGACATTTATTTTAGAAAGGTAGTTTATCAGCTAAAGTACCAGTTCCCAGTCTGAGGTCCCCAGACCCTAATGGTCTTTGAAAAGGGTGATGGCGGAGGGTTTGAGAACTAGGGTAAGGGTTCTGAAAATCCTGCAGGTGATTCTCTACTTAACAAAACCAAGGCTGAATCTGCTAGCTTGGAGGTCAGGTTATTTGAGCTTAAAATTCATGGATACTGTCTGCAGGATGACCCCCTAACTGTGAGCTCTGAGGCTCAGCTCGGCATGGGCACTGCCAGCCACTAGGACCTCACTGTCACCACGTCCCTTCCTGCCTCCCTCTGCTCCCTTCTCATCCCTTCTCGGCCTTTTGGCTGAGATCAAGTACTGTCTTCTCTGCCACACAGAAGCCCATAAATACCAGCCTCTCTCACATCCAGACTCTGCCGGAGACCCCTCCCAGCTCCCCCTTCACCCTCTGCCTCATCCAGTCCTTGGCTCACCATCCTGCCTCCCAGAAGCATCTCCTGACCACCCAGACCTGTGTTCCGGGGACCCTCTAGGGAGTGGAATCTTGAGTTACACAGACCTGGCTTCACATCCCAGCTCAGCCACTTCCCAGAGGCATGAATGCACCTCCCTGGGCCTCTGTTTCCTCACGTGTCCAGCACGCATACTGTACTTGCCTTCCTACCTTGTAGGGTTGTTGCGAGGATTAAATGAAATCGCGAAGGCGCTCAGTGCTGCCTTGCCTCTGAGATGGTCTTCTTCAATCGGCGGTGGCTCCCTGTCTTCACTTACAGGTCTGCTCACCCCGCAGCATCTCTAAGGAGACAGGGACCAGTCTTGGATCCCTTATCCTCACTTTCTGGTGCAACACCTCAGGAGCAGGAGACTTCTGGTACACATTTGCATGAAGATGTCCCAAGATGTCAGAGAGGGAACCAGAACTGCTTACCAGCTGGGTGAACCTGGGCAGGTTATTTCCCCACTCTGTGCCTCAGTTTCCTCATCTGTAAAATGGGTATTATGATAATACCTACGTTGTGGGGTTGCTGGGAGGATATTAGTTAATGCATGTAAAGTGTTTGGCACAAAGTGAACACTATTTAAGTGTCACTCATTATTTGATTGATAAAACCAGGGAACTGAATGACTTACTACTTCACCAAAGCACTGCGGAAGGCAAAACATATTTTATAGTATACAATGGGGTAGAGGGCATTAATGATGAAACATTTGGGGCTACTGAGGTGTCACCATCTCTCCCCTGACCCATCCCACCCACGGCCTGGCCTCCAAGCCAGCCGCTGCGGGAAATAAGGATTTGGGATGTTTTTTCTTTAATCAGCAGAGTGCGGGTGTGCTATTTCACACGCCAGCTGTTTAAGTGTATACCTAGTTACAGCTGACTGCCTTGGATGATTAGTTGAGGGGGGCCGAGTTCCCGTTTGTCCCCAATCAATCTGGAAACTGAAAAGCGGCCAGAATATTCATTTTCCACTTCAGGCCAGCAGCCTGGGATTATTCTCGATGGAGGAGCAGTCGGGCCCAAAGGCTTGGGAGGAGGTCTTCCTTGGGGGGGGGGGGGGGTCTTCCCGATGACCCAGGATGGTAGGTAGATGGGCAGAGGTGGGGTCCTAAGCAAACCATGTCCCTGTTATTAATTAAGGGGCAGGCACTGGTCAGAGGGTTAGGGGGACTAACTCAGGTGGCTTAGCTGTGGCTTAGAGCCCTGCTGTCAGTGTCAAGGTTGTGTCCTTGACACGGTGTAGCCCAAGGTAATGCCCAGGCACATAGGCTGGCATTTCATAAGCACCCACTCTGAGTTTCCACTGGGCGAAGCACCCATGAGAGGAAACCCAGGAAACCCAGACGTGAGCATAAGAGCTGAAAATGCCAGCTCCATCTGAAAGAGTGGAGGCGTCAGGAACTGTGTTGATAAAGGTAGGCCCTGTGACAAGATGGCTTTCATTCCATCATCCCTGCGTTTACTTAGAAACTTAGCACCTTACGATGAGGTGGGGATGGTTCTAATGACTTGTAGACTCCAGTGGGGAGCAAAATGCAGGCCCTGCTTTCCCGGGAGGCAGTACACACACGGCAACAACAAGGATGAGCGCAGAAGCAGTGGCCGCCGGTCGGGTGCTGACGGTAAGCCAGGCTCCGCTCCCGGTTCTTCATTTGCTGTCTCAATAGCTCCGTGAGAGAGGGCCTGTTTCACCCCGGGTGTGCAGATGGTGAGTCCGGAGCTCTGAGAAGGGTGAGTCTCTGGGTGAAGGCCCAGGCAGGCAGGACATGATCACGAGTGAGAGCAGCCCCATCTGAACCCAGACCCTCCTGCTGTCAACCACTAGGCTAGCCTGCCTCTCAAAATAACTAGAGCACACAGTGCTGTTTCTGTTTTTGGAACACCTTGTTTTAACTGCTGAGTAGCAACTACAGAAAGTAGACACCCAGCTGAAGGGCAGGCTGGGGTGAGCCCTTGGCGGCGGGTTTCGCAACGCCCCTCCCGCCCCCCCCCCCCCCGCGCCCCCCCCCCCCCCCCCCCGCCCGCCAGCACGCGTCTTAGTGTCTTGCACATAGTTGGTGGTTGGCAGGAACTTCCTGATTCTAAGCACCAACATGCCTTTCTAAGCACCAACAGGCAAGCCTCTGCCCCCTATTTCTGTCTTTTTTTTAAATAAAATATTTATTTGGCTACCTCGGGTCTTCGTTATGGCATGTGAACCCTTAATTGCAGCCTATGGGCTCTGGTTCCCCGACCAGGGATCGAACCCAGGCCCTCTGCATCAGGACAGTGGCGTCTTAGCCACTGGACCACAGGGAAGTCCCTGCCCCCTATGTCTTCAGTGTTCACAAGGCAGCGTTTCATCTATCCGGTCCGTGAGGAGGGACTACGCAAACCCTCGCTTTGTAGAGGAGGAAACGGAGGACAGACAGATGCAAGACAAGACCCCGGCCCCCAGATCCTTCCAGCTCTGTCTGCTGCCTCTTCCTCAGGCCCAAGGGGCAATTGATCCCATTTGGTTACCTTATCAATGTGAAACCGTTGTGCTGTTCTGCCGCCCTGAGCTGCCAGGGTCCGTAAAACGCTCTCTCATGTCACTTTCCACTTTGGAGAAGTGCGTCTGAAACTTGCTGGCATGAGCTTGGGCTGCTGCACGCAGCCCAGGCAGGAAGCCAGCCACTTAAATGTCCTCCTCTTCCCTCTCCAACCTCCAACAGCACCTCCTCAGGCTGCCCGCCACCCGACACACACACACACACACACACACACACAAACACACAGAGCTCAGCCTCGGTTTAACCTAGGGAGAGCAGGTTCCCTCCACCAGCCTGGAGCTGGGGCTTCTGGAGCTGCAAACACTGAATCATGGGATGATTCTCTTCTGCCTTATCATCCACTGGCCTCCCCCAGGTGTTGTTTCTCTCCCGGGGAGTGTGTCTCCTTGGGTATCCATCACTGCCTCTTCCCCAGGGGTGGGACCCAGAGTGGAAGCATGAGAAACGCATCCGGTTTGACCCCCCACACCTTTGTTCACGCTATTCCCTGTGTCTCGTGCGCCCTCTCCGCTCACTCACATTTGGCTCCTTGTTGAAAGGCTTCAACAGACAAGCCCTCCTCCTTGGTGGAAGGGAAGAGGCATTCATCAGGCACTTCCGTGACCATCTGTTCCATGACGGGGCTGGCCCTGTAAAGGGGACCTGGAACTCAGGACAGACCGATGTGCAATCAGCTCCTGCCTCTTGACAGCTGTGTGAGTGTGGGCGCCTTGCCTCCCCTCCCTGAGCTCCGTCAAATGGGGTGATAACAGTACGTGACTTACTTGGCTGTTGGGAGCACTGGGAAGATAATTCACGTAATAGCATCTGCTCCTGGGCTTGGCAGACGGCAGACACTTAATGCAATGTGAAAGCGCTTTGCTCCAAGCAGTTCTTTTAAAACTATTATTTATTTGTTTACGTGGCTGCGTCGGGTCTTCGTTGCATCCTGCGGGATCTTTCTTTGCAGTTTGCAGGCTCAGTAGTTGCAGGATGGGCTTAGTTGCCCTGTGGCACGTGCGATTTTATTTCCACAACCAGGGATCAAACCAGTGTCCCCTGCGTTGCAAGGCTGGCTCTTATCACTGGACCACCAGGGAAGTCCAGAGCAATTTAAATAATAACTTACGTGCTGCCACTTAGAGAGCTACTGCTAGGGTAGGTATTCCAAAGGCATCATTTAGTCAAGAGGAATCGGGCACTTACTATGTGCCAGGCACCATTTCATGTGCTTGGAATTCATCAGCAAAAGAAAAATACAGATGATAAATCTTACCCTCTTTGAGCCAGGAGGTGGTCAGGGAAGGCCTCGTGAAGATGTGATATTTGATGTCCATGTCCACCAATTCCCCAGCACCAAGGACCTTGCCACATGCAGACGGAGGAGGGTGACTTCTGCAGGCATCCATGCGCCCAGTGGGGGAGTGAGTCACGTGAACAGTTTATTTGTTTAGTTTTCGGCTGTGCTGGGTCTTCATTGCTGCCCTGGCTTTCTCTAGTTGTGGCCAGTGTGCAGCTACTCTCTAGCTGCAGTGCACTGGGCTTCTCAGTGTGGCGGCTTCTCCTGTTGCAGAGCATGGGCTGTAGCTGCCCAGGCTTCAGTAGTTGCAGGGCGAGGGCTCAGGCTCCCAGGCTTCAGAGCACAGGCTCAGTGGTTGTGGCACACGGGCTTGGTTGCTCCTCAGCAATTAAGTGGGATCTCCCTGGACCAGGGATCAAACCCGTGTCTCCTGCATTGGCAGGCCGATTCTTTAAACTGAGTCACCAGGGAAGTCCACGTGGGCACTTTAGAGACAGGCATCCCCACCTAGTCCTTCATTCATTTCATCCCCACCAGATGCACTAGGGTCTTACGATCCCCATTCGTGAGTTGATGAGGCTGCTGCGCAGAGAGGCTGAAGATCACGGAGCTAGCAGGGTACAACCCTGGCTTGTTGCAAGTTGAAATACAAGACCTTGTTATGATCCAGAGGTTGCAGGGCACTCTCACTCTCCTCCCATACTGCCCCAACCTGTTTTCCAGCTCATCCGCTCTGCCTCCGGGAATCTATCATGCTGTGTCACACACACGTGGCTTTGTCTGACGCCCTCCAAGGGGCCCAGCGCTGGACCAAGCTGAAACAGAAGCATCACCTTCTTGCTCTGGGCTTGCCTCCTCCGTCTTGGAAAGCGAGTCTCAGAACATCTGCTCCGCCAAGCCCCAGTGTATTAAACAGCCTCCAAGGATGTATTGTTGCCTCCTTCAATACGTAGCAATTACATGGCGTGTTTTGCTCATTAGCAAGAAATTGACATGGAGGCAATCCTGCTTTTTTAAATTACCACTAATCTTACTGCACCTGTTTGGGAAGAAGGCGGGAGGAGGGGGAAAAATGGTCGGTAATAACCATTTCATGATATTTTAAAAACAAACACTTCTAGACTCAGTTAAAAATAGCTTTTGGGGCTTTCAGGCTTCTGTCTTATTTTAAGTGGAGGTTCTTTGCCTCCTGCCATGGGCTGGCATTCTCTCTGTCAACGTCATGGGCTCAGAAGTCATACATACCTTAGGCACACGGAACAACGGAGCCCCAGGGTTTGAGCCTGGCTTCCTCAAGGTTCTTAAAAGCGAGATGCTGGGACTTTCCTGGTGGGCCAGTGGTTAAGACTTTGCCTTCCAGTGCAGAGAGTGCAGGTTCAACCTGCAGGATGCTGGTCGGGGAGTTAGATCCTACATGCCTTGCAGTCAAAAAAACAAATCATAAAGCAGAAGCAATATTTTAACAAATTCAAGAAAGACTTTTTAAAAAGAGTGAGATGCTATGATTAACTGGGTGTTAAGGGATTGATAAACATCAATGACAACCGGCATACCCAAGCAGCTCAGGGAAAATTGACTTTGGCGGGGGTGGGGGGGGGTGCGGGGGGCGATAATAGGGGGATTCAAATGCCTTCACTGGTGTCCTCTGGGCTCAGAGAGGAGGAGTCGGCTGCCCGAATCACACAGCTATCCCTGAAGCTGGCATTCAGACTCACTGCCCAGATGGGCTGCCAGGACCGCCGTGCCCCATTTCCCTCTTGTGTCTCAGTCCACAGCCTGTCATCCTAGAGACCAAGGGCTTTGGCTGTCACTCAGAACAAGAGGGAAGCCACTGGAGGGCTTTGAGCCATGGAGTGACCTTGTTGAGGTTGAAGTTTTCTAAGCATCACTAGCTGATACATGGAGAACAGATTGCAAAGAAGTCAAGGATGGTATCACAGCAACTAAAAGAAGAGAGAGAGCACTGAGGTTCATCAAAGGGCTTGGTCTGGTGATTTTGTTCAACCCACTAAACTCCCCAGAGAAGAAAACTCAGCAGAGTGGGCCATCACCCAAGTCAAGTGTGGGTGGAAGTTGAGAACCTTGTCCTTCCATGAGCTAAGAAGCCCTGGAGTAAGGGAAAGTCACAATGGCCTTTGATGCAAATAAATCCAAAATATGTTTGCTTCCTGAGACCTCATGGTGTTAAGCTCTAGTCACTGGTTGCGGGGGGAGGTGGGGGGCGGGTGGGGCGGGCAGGGATGAAGAAACTCAAAGTACTTACAGAGGAGAGGCAAAGGTGCTTTGCACACACAGAGCTCACCCCAGTGAGCTCTAGAATAGACAGACATTTTTTCTAAAGGGAGTACCTGGGAGGTCTTCCTGGAGGAGGTGGCGGCTGAGCTGAGCTTTCTAAGGATTAGTGGGATTTTGGCAGAGTTGTGAAAGAGACCTGCCTGGTCTTGGAGGAAGAACTTTGAGGAAGTATGTCAGACTTGAATTTGTCTCATGGACAACTGAAGCAGAGGTCTGCTAAGGGTATAAGAAGTCAGCATTTTTCACTTTCTTCCTATTTCTCTCCTTCCTGAGTATCTGCTGTAAGCCTGGAGCTAGGCACCAGGGAAGCAATAATGAGCAAGAGAGACCTAGTCCCTCTTGGAGCCCACACACTGGTGGGGTTTTAATGCTCCTGTGTATATCTCTATTACGAAGGAGGGGGACATTTTAACATCAGAACAAAGAGTCTGTGCTTGCTCCTTCTGGCTTTGGGGCACCATGGCAGGTTTTAAACAGGGGGGTGACATGACTTGAACTGGACAGGAGATAATCATTTGGGCAGCACGTAGAAGATAGACTGGAAGGAGGCCAGAGGTGGGGAGGCAAGTATGCATCAAAGGAAGACTCACAATTGTGCCCGGCTTTTATCTGGGCTTTCTGGTCAACCCAGCCCCTGTGTAGTGGGGAAGCAAGGGACAGAGCATCAGGGGAGGGAGAACAGGCTGCAGGCCTGCGAAGGGATGAAGGGTTTCCATGGCAACCTTTGCTTGCCCATAGTGAAGATAGCTCTGCAGTTCCCCAGGCATCATTCCTGTGGACCTTGAAGCCAGCATTGCTGGCAGCCGAAAGCTTGACTTTAGAAAGACAGGATGTGGTAGGATTGAAGGAGAGGTAGGGAGAATTGAGGCAAAACTGTTCAGCTGGAATTGGGATACAGGCTCCCAGGCAGCCCTTGGGATGCCCCCGTACCCCTTCCTCCTCCCTCTTCCAGGCAGGGATTCTCCCAAGCCTGCCTTTGCCCCTTGGTTTGCATGCTATACCATGGGGGCTTAGGATATCCTGGAAAATGGGCTGACGTTGCCCCCTTTCAGGGTCCTTGTGATAACTTGTGATACTCTTTGCCAAGCTGCCTACCCAATGCCTGGCCCAGGGGAAATGGCACCAAATGCTGGTGGTTATTGCTTTCTTTGGCATTGTCTGTAAAGAGTGCTGGCCTTGGTATCAGGACACCAGGTCTTCTGCTCAGGCTGGCCACGGCCTGGAGTGTGACCTCGAGGGAGCCGCTTCCCTTCTGGATCTCCCTGTCCTTATGCCATAAGGAGCTGTTACCTCTTTCCTGTGCACCACAAGCTCTTAAACTTGATTATTATTGCTGTTGTTACTGTTACTATGTTTACTGTATTATTGCTAGTATTAGTACTTCTTATGATAACCCCTTACTCTGTCGGTCTCTGCTGCAGAGGGCAAAGATCAAATCCTGTAAACCGTCCCTAGTGGAGAATGTGAGATTGTCAGACTGAAGCAGACAACGCAGTACCCTTTCATCTTCTCTTTTTGAGACATAATTATAGGAAAGAGCTCAAGGAAATTAAATACTATATCATCTACACATCAAGACGGGATTGCTTATGGGCATTGAGAGTAATTAGGCAGGTTAATCCTCAAGTGTTCATCTGTCTGAGTCTTAATAATTGACCCAACTCTCTCTGTCCCTGAGTTTCCAGCCCTGGTCTGGGTTGTACATCTAGTTCCAAACTAGGTGATGCTAAATTCTATTGAGAATCCTGAGTTCAGACACTTATGAGACACACCCCTCCCCTCCCTCCAGCCTCCTGTAGAAGAAAAGCAGGTTCATAGTCCAGGTTTGGTTCACTGCTGTATTCCTAACCCTCCCCCAATGGCGCATAGGTGTTTGTTAGAAGAGAGGAAGGGAGGGAAGTGGAAGGAAGGGGAGCAGGGGGCACGTTGCTTCCTGAGACAGTTAATCTGGAGAAGGAAATAGAAACAGACCCTCTCGTATGTCTCTCGTATGTCTCTCATCATTCCCCCCACCATG
This sequence comes from Budorcas taxicolor, assembly GCF_023091745.1. Classification (NCBI taxonomy): domain Eukaryota; kingdom Metazoa; phylum Chordata; class Mammalia; order Artiodactyla; family Bovidae; genus Budorcas; species Budorcas taxicolor. The sequence continues at coordinate 66,155,960 of NC_068926.1, forward strand.
AAAGAGTCTGTCCCTCTTCCCTTTTACTCACCAATGCCTAAAGGAAGAAAACAACATGTTTCCAGGATGTAAGAGCATCCTCGTTGCAGACCTGCTAGTACTTCTCACAACAGAGTCAATTAACTCACCACATTTCTCCTGGGTTGTCATCGTTAATTGAATTAAATGAGATAATATTGGTTGAGTACTTAGCACCACGCCTGGAAATGTTTATTGCACAGAATTGCATTGGTTACAGGCAGCCACTATTAGCATCATTGTTGTGGCTCTTAATTAGTTATTAATAAACCTCTTTGTTAGCACAGCACTTTGGGATGTTGAGCCCAATTTTTCCAGTGCATTCCCTAAAGGCACCATCTGGGTCTCCATTTTCCTATCAGACAAATGGGGGTGACTGCTCAGACCTTGTGAAGTTGTCAAAAGACCAGTCACTCTGGGGTGCTACATATGTGAATGCATTGTATAAACACTGGAGGGATTTACAGGCTTCGAGACTGTGTTGTTTTGTGTAGTCTGAATGGAGAGGCAGAGAGAGCTCCATCATAGCGGTAAAAGGGGCCCGGAGTTTCATCCCATGATGTGAAATGACTCTCTGGCTTTCCTGGTTTTGCCCAGAGCTTTTTCACTTTTTTGGCTCAGGTGCACCCAACACCCAAGTAGACGAGGGCATGGGAAGGCAGAGGGGTCCTACTTGTGTCAACAGTGAATAGCCGAAAGCGCAGACGTGGGCTTTACAGAATCTGGGTTTGAACCTGAGCTCTGCTGCTTCCTCAGATGAGTCACCCTCTCTCCTGGGTTAATCACTCCCGCTCCAAGTTCATGGCAATCGGGAATCTCAGAACGTTGACCTTTCCTGGATACGACTTCGATGTCTGGGTCTTTGGAGAGGTACTTGGTTAGGATGAGGTCGTACTGGATTAAGAAAAAGTGAAAGTGTTACTCAGTGGTGTCTGACTCTTTGTGACCCCATGGACTGTAGCCCATGGGATTTCCCAGGCAAGAATACTGGAGTGGGCTGCCATTTCCTTCTCTGGGGGATCTTCCCCACCCAGGGATCTAACCTGCATCTCCTGCACTGACAGGCGGACCCTTCACCTCTAGGGCCACCCGGGAAGCCCACTTTATATACTGACAGCGCCACACCAGAAGGTCACACTCTATCTGGAACCCTTCAAAAACCTTTTGGGCAGGGTCATTCCTCACCCGCAAGTGTCTGACAGCCTCCAGGCAACATTCTTAAAATGAACGCAGTGGTATTAACAGCAAACTGTTCGAGCCAGGCACTGTGCTAAGAGTTTAGGGAGCATTCTTACTCAACCCTCAGACCTACCTGGCGGGGGGGGTCTTCTCAGCCTCCTTGATTTTGCCGAGTTGGAATCCAAAGTAACGTGGCGGGTTCAGAGTCACACGGCATGTCCATTACAAGCTGGGCTTGGAACCAGGTCCCCTGCTGCCAGGTCCCCCTTTGGCCACCAGGCTGCCTCCCTTATGCACCGGGAGGATGGCTCCTGTGTAATCTTTGATCGCGCTTCTGCTCCTGCTTGAAATGCTTCTGCCCACAAACCTCTCACCTGCTTAATTGTCATTGCGGCTCCTACTGTTGTTTGTTTGTTTTGATTGTTCCCAGACCTTTCTTCAGGCAGTCCATTCTGCCTCCCCCTTGCAATGCCCTTTCTCAATGGCCTCGTCTATCTGCATTAAAAACGACAGAAGAAAATATATCGGAGCCCTTGCCGTCTTCATTTTTGAATCCACAGTGAGTAACTCATTGCTGCTACATATCAGCCTCCCAGGAAGTGTTTATTTTTTAAATTAATTCATTTATTTATTGGCCATGCATCGTGTGGAATCTAATTCCCCAACCAACGACCGAACCCGCACCTCCTGCCTTGGAAGCGCGGCATCTTAACTGCTGGACCGCCAAGGCAGTCCCAGGAAGTGTTTGTGGAATTTATGTCTTTAGCTGAATTATTGTTTAGTTCGGGATCATTAGTTCATTATTATGCTTCACTGAATTATTTAGTTGAATTTAGTTTGTTGCATCCATGCTTAATAACGGCAATATTGCCCCCAGTGGGACAAAAATTAGTTATTGAGTTCCCATGTATGTGTAAAGCACAGATCGACACACAGTACATAAAGAGATACATAGTCTAGCTGCCGGATTAAATTTTCATGGAAAAAAATTATCTTAAAAGCCTGCTGGGATGGGTGATAATGAAAAAGATTTGATAAACACAGGCTTATAGTATAATTTATTCACAGTTATCCTTTTGAAAATCTAGACCACAAAACACAAATGGAGTGCATAATTAAATAATTCACCACCACAAGCCACGAGTGGAAAACTCATGGGAAAGGTTCATCCTTCACAGGGGTCAAGTAAATGCACCTGATGGTATCCTTGAGGGATCACAGCGCACTGACTGAATTAGCTTCAAACGTTTAAACCAATAAGGCTGGGTGCTGGCAAGGTTACTGTGTCATTGGTAAGCGGGGATGTTTGTAATTTGAAAGACCCCTTAGGAAAGCAGTGTGGCAGTTCTGTTCAGCTAGAGCTGTGAAAATCTGCATGCCCTTTGACCAAAGAATTTCGTCCTGGGGAACTTGTGCTTAGAAGTGGGTCCAATGGGAGTGGAGTTGCACACACGAAGATGCTCATTAGCCAAAGCCAGCGCTGGAAGTGGAAGAGAGGGAAGGAGGGAGACATGTCCCCCCGAAACCAGCACATGTGGTGAAGCCCTTAGCCGAGCACCGAACATGAGATAAATACTGCCGAGGCAGTGGCTTCCCTGGGCCGGCCCTCCCAACCAGGAGGAACTGAGTACCTGGCCCATGTGGAGTGGGGGGCTTTGGGAAAGAGGGTCAGAGTCAGGGGTCATAGGGAGGAAGGTCTGGAATATTGATACAATCCCAGCAAAGCTAGGACCTTGGACAGCTGCCCAGACAGGGGGGCATCCTGCATAGCTTTTTGTCAGCCAGTGGGTATCTCCAGGCATGAATATGAGGCTGTTTCCTGTCCTCGGAATTCTTTTTTTTTTTCCCCTCAGTTGAAGTAGAATTGGTTTATAATGTGTTAATTTCTGCTGCACAGTGAATTGATTCAGTTTATATATATATACATATATATATATATATATACACACACACATACATTCTTTTTATATTCTCCATTATGGTTTATCATTGGAAATTGAATACTGTTTTCCATGCTATACAGTAAGGCCTTACTGTTTATCTATTCTATATAGAAAATATTCTACCTGCTAACCCCAGCCTCCCAGCCCTTCCTCTGGAGGTTGGGTAGGGCGTGCATATACTTCTCATATGCTTTTCCATTACAGTTTATCGCAGGATATCGAATATAGTTCCCTGTGCTCGACAGTGGGACCTTGTTGCTTGTCCACCCTATATACAAAATTTGCATCCGCTAATCCCAAGCTCCCAACCCTTCCCTCCCGCACCTCCCTCTTCATTCGCAACCACCAGTTTTTCTCTATGTCCGTGATTCTGTTTTATAGGCTCATTTGTGTCATACTTTAGATCCCACGTATAAGTGATAGCATGTGGTACTTGTGTCTTTCTGACATACTTCCTTCACACAGTGTGATAATCTCCAGATCCATCCATGTTGCTGCAAAAGGCATGGTTTCACTCTTTTCCATGACTGAGTAGCATTCCATGGTGTACATGTGCACCTCCTCTTCTTGATCCATTCACCCCTAATTTCCTGTCCTCAGAATTCTGTTACCCGGTCCCCCTAGCTCATTGCTGGTGAGAAAGTCAGGAGCTTCCGGTTTCTAAAGTTAACTTGCGTTAGTTAACTAGGGTTAAGGAGCCAGCCTGGGGTGTGCTGTGCAGACCAGTTCTAGAGAACACTTTGGAATTCTCTCCCACGGCCCATTTCCCTTTGGCCTAGGGATATGTAGGCATCATAAGGCATTACCCATCTTAGATCCAGGCGTCTGCACTTACAAACTTGCCCTGTGCTCCCCCCAGGAGTCTGGTGAGTACTTCAGGAAGTCTATGCTAGGCCCCTACAGCTTTCCCACCTAGAGAGGCCTGGAAAGCCTGGCTCTTGTTAAATAGTCACCAAGTTGTATCCAACCCTTTCTTGACCCCATGGACTGTTGATCACCAAGCTCCTCTGTCCATGGTATTTTTCAGGCAAGGATACTGGAGTGGGTTGCCATTTCCTTCTCCTGGGCATCTTCCCAACCCGGAGATCAAGCCCACATCTCCCACATTGGTAGGTGGGGCCTGGAAGCCACCAGGGAAGTCTGGAAGGCCTAGAGAGAAACCTAAAATCAGTTGCTCTGAAGGGTAAATGTCAGATAGCATGCCTTTTCAACATCCTGGGTTGACATGGAGCAGTTGAGACCAACCTGAGAAATCGCTCTTGACCACCAAGCATAACTTTTGCCAAGACAGGGATTAGGTTTGCCTCTGTCTTTTCCAGGTGATTTCATAATCCACCTGGGCCCACAGTTGCTAGAGAAAGAGTCCTGGGGCTGTCACTTCTGTATCCACTAATTGCCAGGACAAAGGACCTTGACAGAGGCAGACAGGGGAGGGTGCCCTGTGTCAGGTGTCCAAGCAGCCTCACAGTATTCATTCAACACAAGAGCGGGCACTGGGCTAGACACTGCAGTCCAGTGAGAGCAGAAATAGACAGGTCCTCTGCCCTAATGAAGTCAGATGACAAACAGTGATCACATAATTTAAAAGTCATTGTAAAATGACATCTGTGGGAGCTGTAGGGGTGTAAGAGTACAGGAGAGGGATTTGAGCCTGTCTGGGAGATTAAGGAAGTGACGATGACTCTGAAACCTCAAGGAGGATCAGGAGGGGAGGTGGGGAAGTGGGGCAGGGGAGAGAGTTCCATGTGCAAAGGTCTGCCATCTTAGTCATCCAGCTCCCTGCCTCCCTGCTTGCGAAGCAAGACAGGAAAATAAATGAGTGAATTTTAAAAATGGGGGAGGAGAATGACCAGTGGGTGGGGAGAAGGGCAATAAATAAGAGGCTAGGTAAGGAGTAGCAGCAGATAAGCGGTGGGGTATTAAGGGATGAAAGGGGCGTGTGCAGAAAAGAACGGACAAAGACACATGGGGACAGGGAGATGAGCCAATAAGTGAATCAACAAAGTGGATAAGAGGCCAACTGAGTGGAGAGGGGACTGACACACGAATGGAAAGCAGGTTTCTTCCCTTGCAGTACTTCCCTGTGGCCGGTATGGTCCAAGGGCTCCTTATGAATGAACAGAATGCAGAAAGCGTAGAGACGGTGCTCATGGCTCATTCTGTGCTGTAAGGACAGAGATCCCAGGCTTGTCTGCAGCACTGGGAGCTTTAGGAAGCACAGCTGTCTCGGTGCCACCCTAAAGATGCTGATGTAGTGGGCTGGGGTGTGACCTGGGCTGGCAGAATCTGTTCAGGTGGCTCTCGTGTCCTGCCAGGTTAGGAAATCACTGCCCTAGGGCACCGGTTCTCCAAGTCTGGTCCCTGGACCAGCGGCAGCAGTGGCATCATCTGGGAGCTTATTAGAAATGCAGAACCTGCAACCCCTCCCCAGACCTGCTGCCTCAGAAGCTCGGGGGAGGGGGGCGGGCCCGAACCAGCAGTCTGGCTCTTAACGGGTCCTGCCAGGGAATCCTGATACCCGCTCACGTCTGAGGGCCGCTACCAGGGAGGGAGCTGGGCAACTGCTGAGAGTCCTTCAAAGGGAGACGTGCTCCTGGTGAAGGAAAGAGTCCGGACACCTCAGCATGACCTCAAATCAGGGCAGGCCTCCGTGGTCCCCAGCAGGAGCTCTCAATGCGGGTGGGGAGCAATGCACCCTTAACAGATGTATGGCAATGTCTGGGGAGATCCAGGGTTGTTACAACTTGTTTGGGGGGCTACTGCTGGCATCTCATGGGCTGAAGCCAGAGATCTTGCTCGTTACCTTCCAGTGCACTGGGCAGTGACCCCCGCCATCATCACCACCACCACAAGGAAATTTCCAGCCCAAACACTGAATGCTGATGTTGAGAAATCCCAGTCTAGGTGAATTCTCCTAGCAAGGCTCTAGCTTTAGAAGAGAGACATCCAATGTGAGACGCTTTTCTCCCTGATCTCATTCCTGGAAGCTCACAGACAGTGGACTCAGAAGGGACCCGACAAAATCCCATTCAACTCTCTCGCTTTACAGAGGAAAGAAGCCAGAGAGCTGAAATGGCCCCCTAGGGTCTCCCAGCACTCCTAATTCCTATCCATTAATCCGTCCCCATAAATATTTACTGAGGATTTACTATGTGCTAAGTACTGTGTTGGCACAAAGGATATAATGGGAAACCAGACAGAAAAGACTCCTGCCCTCATGGACTCACAGTAAATGGGGCATCAGTAAAATTATAAACACTTCTTAATTTAAGGTGGATGAAGAAGACCCTTCTGAGAAGGTATTCATGATGAGATCTGAAGGCCGAAGAGGGGCAGCCACGGGGAGAGGGAGCAGGGGGTGCTAAGCCCCCCCCCCCATTTCCGTGACCCCAGCCTGCAAGGAGAATCTGGTTTTGTCCCCGCCATCGAGCGCATCCACAGCTCACTGGTCTAGAGGGAGTTGCTGGGACTCAGAAGAGAACAGGCATTTAACTCCAGCCAGCATTCAGAGTCTTACAGAAACCCTGGAGAGCTTATCACATCAAAGACCCTGATAGCATCTGTATTAGAAACGAGGATCCGACCAGACTGCTTGTGAAAGATTAGCTTTCGTTCTTTCAGAATAAATGGCTTATACCAACTCTGGCCCGCTTTATCGGCGCGCTCCTGCCAACCAGCCGCCCTCTCCCCGCATCAAGATGGCCACGCGAGGACTCCTGGAATGGGTCTGTCATTTCCAATTCAGTCGAGCTAAAAAGTCTTTTGTGAGCATCCGCTCTGCCCAGGTCTGGGTGGAGAGCTGCCGGAGGGGGAGCAGGGAGAGAAGCAGCAGCCTCTACCCTTGAAATACACACAGGCTCATAGGAAAGTAAGATTCTTACATGTCCATTCATTCGACAGATGCTCCCCAAGTGGAGGCCAGGCGCTGAGGATGGAGAAAGAGAAGACGCGGCCCCTAACTCACATGGCGTGTGTCAGATAAACACATCATCACAGGTCATTGGGCGACATGAACAGGCATCAGCGGGTCATTAACCTGGCCCGAGAATCCAAACAGGCTTCCTGGAGGAGGTGCTTCCTAAATTGAGTTTAAGAATAGTTATGGCTGATTCATGTTGAGGTTTGACAGAAAACAACAAAATTCTGTAAAGCAATTATGTTCAATTAAAAAAAAAAAAAAAAAGAATAGTTAGGGACTTTCCGTGGTGGCCCAGTGGCTAAGACTCCACACTCCTGATGCAGGGGGCCTGGGTTCGATCCCGGGTCAAGGAACTAGATCCCACATGCTGCAACTAAGACCTGGTACAACCAAATAAATAAATTTTTTTTTTAAGAAGAAGAAGAGTTAGCAATTAACCAGGCGACGAGAGGGCAAAAGCACTAGTGTGGACTAAGGCCCAGGGAATACAGCAAGTGTAAAAACATTCTTAAAAGGTGCGTGCTGTGTTAAGACCTCTGTGTAAATGATCTCATTCACGCTACAGCAGCCTTCTGAAGTAGGCGCTACTACGTTGGTTTTTTTTTTTTCTTTTTCTATTTTTAAATGAGAAAATGAGTACAAGGACAAGACATACAACTAGCAAACTGCAGAACTGGATCCAAGCCCAGGCAGTCTGACGGGTGGACCTATATTCCTAACCACTATGCTTATACTGCACATATCTAGAAATGTGTGTTTAATTCTGTATCATTGGATAATGAATCAGAACGGATCTGGAGTAGGGACCCACAGGGAGTTGAGGCTCTAAATGTAGGCTTGGATGGGAACTGAAAGGCCATGCACCTGGTGTTTGGAGGAGTCAAACCATATTTTGAGGGTAAAATCTGAAGGATTTTAACACATTGTTGACCTGGGGATTTTTGCAGAAACTAATGTCTGTGGCCAGGGATTTGTTATGTAAGCGAATACTGAGACACTCCAATCAATAACGTTCAGGTAACAGAAGATGTTTTAATACATCTCTGATCAATAAGTTGTTAGGCAGAGGAGTACTATTTGAATTTTAGAAAAATCATCGAGAAAGGAGGATCCTTTGGAGGGAGAGAGTGGGCTGAGGGCAGCCAATGAGAAGGATGTAATAACCGTCCAGGCACACGAGGATGGTAGCTGGGCCGGTGGGCATGGCAGCAGGCGGGGGGATAGAGGACCTGGTGAAGCTGAAAGGATGAGCAATTACAAGACCCCATGGCTGAGTGGAAGAGGAGGGAGCAGAAATGGAAGGCTTCCAGAATCCCAGCTTCCATCAGACCCCCACAGTCGCTGACGTGAGGAGGGAATTATATTTTCACCCCACATGAGAGAAATAAAAGAGCACTGGGTTATGATTTGGGTTAGACCATGAAGGTGAGATTGGCTGGCACCAGGAGAGGCAGGATCAGCTCAGTTCAGTTCAGTCGCTCAGTCGTGTCCGACTCTTTGTGACCCCAGAGCAGCAGCACTCCAGGCCTCCCTGTCCATCACCAACTCCCGGAGTTCACTCAAACTCGTGTCCATCGAGTTGGTGATGCCATCCAACCGTCTCATCCTCTGTCATCCCCTTCTCCTCCTGCCCTCAATCTTTCCCAGCACCAGCATCTTTTCAAATGAGTCAGCTCTTCACATCAGGTGGCCAAACCATCAGAGTTTCAGCTTCAACATCAGTCCTTCCAATGAACACCCAGGACTGATCTCCTTTAGAATGGACTGGTTGGATCTCCTTGCAGTCCAAGGGACTCTCAAGAGTCTTCTCCAACACCGCAGTTCAAAAGCATCAATTCTTTGGTGCTCAGATTTCTTTATAGTCCAACTCTGACATCCATACATGACCACTGGAAAAACCATAGCCTTGACTAGATGAACCTCTCTTGGCAAAGTCATGTCTCTGCTTTTTAATATGCTGTCTAGGTTGGTCATAACTTTCCTTCCAAGGAACAAGCATATTTTAATTTCATGGCTGCAATCACCATCTGCAGTGATTTTGGAGCCCAGAAAAATAAAGTCAGCCACTGTTTCCACTGTTTCCCCTTCTATTTGCCATGAAGTGATGGGATGAGATGCCATGATCTTCGTTTTCTGAATGTTGAGCTTTAAGCCAACTTTTTTGCTCTCCTCTTTCACTTTCATCAAGAGGCTTTTTAGCTCCTCTTCACTTTCTGCCATAAGGGTGGTGTCATCTGCATATCTGAGGTTATTGATATTTCTCCCGGCAATCGTGATTCCAGCATGTGCTTCCTCCAGCCCAGCGTTTCTCATGATGTGCTCGGCATAGAAGTGAAATAAGCAGGGTGACAATATACAGCCTTGATGTAAATGATTACTATTTCCCTCTGTCCTGGACAGACTTGGAGAGTTGGGGGATGGGGGAATCTGTGTGTACAGTAATGAGTTTCAAAATAGAGTTTCATCTTAAAAGGCAGCTGGGAGTGCAGATAAAGGTGAGGAACCCATGAGTTCACAGCTGCAAGACCCCTCTGCTCTCACTGGCTTTCCTTCTTAGCTCAGCTGGCAAAGAAAGGACAAAGGTCACAGATCCATGGGGAAGAGGAAAAAAACTGAGTATGAGGAATGGGATAGCAGGAGAGAGCATGGCAGGAAAGGGGGTCAGGGAAGTGAAGAGGACACTGGACTTGGAGAGACGCCCAGAAGGGTCTTAACACAGGGGTAGGAGCTCTTAAGGGCACAATCCTTCAAATCACTGTCTTCTGTAGGAAAAGTGAAAGTGTTGGTCGTTCAGTCGTGTCTGACTCTTTGCAACCCCATGGACTGTAGCCTGCCAGGCTCCTCTGTCCATGGAATTCTCCAGGCAGGAATACTGGAGTGGGTTGCTATTCCCTTCTCCAGGGGATCTTAAACATGCCTTGAAATTCAAGAGTACAGATCATGTCTGTCATCCCTCTCCCAGAACTCATAGTTTCTCTCAACTTCTTGAAAAAAAATTATTTTTAAAAGTTTGTGATCTCTGTCCTATTGAAGGAAAAAACAAAAAACAAAAAACGGAGCCATGACTTACGTGTGGCCCTGCAGGTGTGTAATTTTATGAAGGCTTGATTATGCTTTGAATGATTACAAAATGATTTCCTTCTGAGAATTTGGGGAGGGAAATTATCCCCCCCCACCACCACCAAATGCTGATTTGCCATCATTAGGGATCGAATTAGGGGAGGAAAGATCCGCAGTGCAGAGAGAAACATCAGGGTGATACAGGTATTTGGTGCATTCATCCAACAAACACTTACTGAGAACTTGCTCCACGGCAGTGGGTCAGGAAGCAGATGTGAAGATGCCCTGCCCTCATGAAGCGGATGGTCTAGCAGGGAAGTCAGACACTGAGAGGGCAGCTCCAGGTGGCATGGGTGTGTTTCAGAGAGGCGGTTCATAAGTAGCATGACCTCGCGCAGCATAGGGCACTAGTTGCTCTAAGAAAACAGAGTTGGCCAAGACAAGGCCTCCTCTTCTCTGAGAATATAGTTGGGGTGTTGGAGTAGACACAGATCAAATGACACAAAGGAAGGGTTTGGACAGAATGGATACAGGTATTTCAGAGCAGCCAGTTTGGACTGGGGTGGTTGGGGATGGCTTTGAGGAAGAGATGGGTTGATCAAGGGGGAACAGCAAAGGGGACCACAGGATTTCAATCGTGAGGGTTCCAGGCGTATAGGCGAGAGAGCCTAAATGATCAGGGGTCGGGAGGAGGTAATATTGGGGAGGTTTCTCAGCTGGTAAAGAATCCGCCTGTAGTATAGGAGACCTAGGTTCGATCCCTGGCTTGGGAAGATCCCCTGGAGAAGGGAAAGGCTACCCATTCCAGGATTCTGGCCTGGAGAATTCCATGGACTGTATAGTCCCTGGGGTCGCAAGGAGTCCAACATGACTGAGAGACTTTCACTTTCACGCTTGGTCCAGCACTGGAGGGTCTGAAAAGCCTAGACTGAGTATTTGAATTCATCTCCAGGGAGGAGGGAGCTGGGTTATCCTAGGAAGAAAGAGGAGTTACAGAGTGACCAGGGCTAGGCTGGTGGGTATTTTTTTTAAGGAAGCTGTGACTCTTCTAAGTTGGAAGGTAAATATGAGCCTTCTGGATCACTGTGGTAGACATGAGACTCAGCCACATATCAGTTCCTGGCAATCTACAGAAATCCCTGGAAGGAAGGAAGGGAGAGTTATTAATCCAGGTGTGGAAAAGAACCAAGATGAGGTATACAAACTCACCCATCCATTCGTTTATTCAAGCACTTATTTAGCCTCCTATGTGCGCCTGACTCAGAGCTGCTGCAAGGGCTAGTTTCGTAAAAATAGATATTGTTTCTACTCTTGGGCTTCTTTCCGAGGGCAGAGACAGATGTTGAGCAAGTAATTAGAGGCACAGGAGCTCAGGGAGCATGAAATGGGGACTGACCTAGTCTAAAAAGCTGCAGAGGTGATGTTTAAGCAAAGAGCCTGAAATCTGAGTGAAAAAGGTCGCCACTGGAGACAAAGAGGACGAAAGTGTGCGGAGTTTGATGGAGGGTGGTGGTACCAGGAGCTCAAAGTGTGAAGCCCAACTTACTTATCTTGACAAAGCTCAGCCCCTAAAGAGAGACCAGCTTGAGGCTGCTAAATCAGAAGGAAGAGGGGATGGTTTGAGCACAAAGCAAAGAACTTTGGTTCCTTTATGATCTACAAAATGACTGATTTTGTATTTTAGAGCATCCATAAGCATCTTCTCCTCTTCCCATAGACTTGCCCTCCTAGAATGACTACCATTTTGTCTCAGATCTAATACCACTTCCTCCAGGAAGCCTCCCAGAGCACCTACCCTTTGTTCCCCTAAACTCTTATGGGAAGGACTTGAGACCTCTCAGCACTGCCGTGCAGCCTGAGACCTCCACTAGGTGCCAGACACCATGTTAGCCCTTCCCTTGATCTCATTTTCACAAGCGCAAGAGGGAGCGGGGGCATTATTACCTGGAGACCAGAATCACTGCAGAGCCCTCGGGCCTAGATGCCAAGTCCAGCTCCGCCACTTGTGGTGGCACCTGGGGCAGGTGGCTTCTCCTTCCTGAGCTCCGCTGTCTTCATCTCTAGCACAAGGCGGGCAGTAGCAGCCTCTACCTATCAGGGCAGGTGTGAGGGTCAGTGTGGACAGGTGTGTCAATCACTTAGCACGGTGTCTACCCATCCAAATCTCCAGAAGAGGGACCAAGTCTCAGAGGAATGAAACAGAGCATCCAGAGTCGCAGGAGAGAGAAAGTGGCAGACCAGGGATTCGAATCCGTCTGTCTGCAGAAGCCACGTTCTCTCCACTCTGCCCCGTGCCTTTGTTGAAATCCGTCCACGTTCTCAAACTTTGCATGTATAGAATACCAACAACATGCTCAGCTCTGCACAAACACTATCTCAGTTATTCTTCCAACAGCCAACTGAGATAATTTCCCCTTTCTTCAGTGACCTACATAACAAACCCAACTTTCCTCCCAACACTAGTCCTCACTCAGAATTGTCCTTCTTAGGGAAGTCCTCAGTCTCCACTTGATTGCTCAGGCTCAAGACTGGCACCATTATTGCCACCTTTCAATCCACGCGCCCCCCCACCCCACCCACCCCGCCAATCCCAAGACCTCTTGGCTCTAAGCAGATCTGTCTTAGGTTCCATTCGCCCTTCTGGCTGCACTGCCCAAGTCTTGTCATCTTTCACCTGGATGGGTCTCTCTGCTCTCACCCCTGCCCCGCTCCAAGCTGCAGTCAGAAAGTAGAGTGATCTTTGCACAGCTGGCTGCGTCACCTCTACCCTCCCCCCATGTTTAAAACCCTCGTTGCTCTCGAGATAACTCTGAAACCTTCGACCTGGACAGATGAGATGACTTCTGGCTGTCCCTCAGATCAAGGATTCCAATCACAAGTTTTACTGCTAGTAACACAAAGAATCAACTCAGGGTCATCTCATTTCTGGATTCTTGGCAGACGCTGAGGCTGCACTTGCTGGAATAAGCATGGCGGGGAAGGATGTTAATATTTGGTGACTCCTAGGGCACAGAGACTGACAACAGAGCACAGACCTTGCCAGGTCTCCCTGGGAGGAGCCGTGGCGAGCAGGAAAAGCAGGTATCTCGGAGCTGGGCTCCTGAGTGTGGGTCCTGATCTTGTCAGTTTCCAGCCATGTGACCTTGGGCAAGTCACTTAACTTCTCTGACCCTTAGTTCTGTTTACGATACAAAGGCAAGTGAGGAGGATGAATGGGACACGCTATACAACCTTGGGGTGTAACACCTTGGGGTTTAATGGGGTTTAACACCAAAATGGGGCATTAGATCGAACCACGTGAAATTGCCACTATTTTACCTTTTTCTTCTTTGCATGGCTAAAATGGTAATTTCACATATTCATACTTCAATACAGAGGTTGGCAAACTCTTCCTTCCAAGAGCCAGACAGTAAATATTTTAGGCTGTGCTGGCCATTCAGTCTCTGGGACAGTTATTCAACTCTGCCATGGCAGCAGAAAAACAGCCATAGACTCTATGTAAGAGGGAAAACATGGATTTGCTTCAATAAAACTATTTACCATAACAGATGGTGAGCCAGGTTTGGCTCATGGGCTGTGGTTTGCCTACCTCTGCTTTCAGCCCAGGAGCTTCCCTTTGCCGGTGATAATATCTGATGCGGGACTTGCATGGAGGAGCTGTAAGGGCCTAGCGGAGCGTCTTATTATTGTTGCCGTTTAGTTACTCAGTCGTGTCCGACTCTCTGTCACCCCACGGACTGTAGCCCACCAGGCTCCTCTCTCCATGCAAGAATACTGGAGTGGGTGGCTATTCCCTCCTCCAGGGGATCTTCCCCACCCAAGGATCAAACCCAGGTCTCCTGCATTAGCAGGCAGATTCTTTACCCCTGAGCCACCAGGGAAGCCCAGCAGTGTCTGGTGAGCAGCAAACGCAGGTTCATTTCCTCACACCCTCTTTCCAAGAAAGGCAATTTAGAGAGAACCGACGCGTGAATTTCCTACAGGGTGTGGTGTGTTCACACTGCACTAGACGCTTTGCTAGGGTTGGGGAAATCATACAGGGCCATGCATCACTGGCCCCTCCTCCACTCGGCTCCCACTCTCAGTGACATCATAGACAGTGCTGCCGGACCATGAGACCCACCCTCCAGAAGATCCTTCCCATGGAAATGCACTCAGAGGAGCCGAGGATGGTGTAGCTGGGGCAAGGTTTCTGCTCTCGTTGACTTGTGCTTGGGCTCCTCTCTCGTCTCGTCCCCTGGAAGAGTCCTCTGAGCCAGACACAAACTCAGGTCTGTGTTTCTGTGAACAGAACCTCACGTACTCAAGTTCTGGGCTAGGAAGAAAATGAACACTTCCACCAAATTAGGCCAAGTAATACCCATTTTCCCCAGGGGGAATTTATTTAAACCGCATCAAAATCAATTTCCATGCCATTAAATATTCTGGTCTGTATTTTAATTGAGGCGATTACCTATTCCCCACCTCAGAAAGAGAGGAGGTATTTGAGGAATCCTGTGTTTCCTCCCTCCCTTTCCCTGGAACTGACAAGCATGGTGCCTCGGAGAGCAGCGGACCGCCGGTCAGCCTGTTTCTCTGCCTATTCATCTTCTTTAGTGCTAACCCGGTTTATTATCTTTCTTTAAGAAATAAAAATGGAGCTCTGAGAGGTACCCAGGGCACTGGGAACTCTGAGTTCTTTAAACAGAATAAACCAGGTCATTCTCTCTTCTCCTCCTTCAGGGCTTGGGTTTATGATACAACCGGTGGTAAACTGTCAGAGTAGCTGGCAGGTATGTTTGGTCAAAGGGGACACAGGGATGAGGGTCATTCCCAGCCGCTCCTGCTCCCAGCCCCCACCCCCCCATTCAGTAAACATTTCAGGCGCATCTTCCGTGTTCCAGGCATTCAGTCAGACTCCCTGGAGGGGCCCCCTGTCTGATGGGAGAGATGCGCCTGAAAACAAGTCATTAAAATGCAGCATATACTAAGAGCAAGAATAGAAACCAGAGCCCTGGTAAGAGGCCCCGTAGCTCCCATCCTGGTGGCAGCTGATCTTCTGTGCTCTTGTTTCACATCTGTCTTTCCTTCTAGACTTCCAGCGCCAGGAGGTCAGAGACCAGATCAGCGCTGCCTCCAATGCGTCCCCAGTGCTGAGGACAGCAGGCCCAGAGCAGGCGCTCGGTTAAACTAAATGGATAAAGGCGGGAAGGAAGGCAAGCAAGCCGGCAAGATCCTGCAGGAGAACAGGGCAGGGGACACCTGTCTCTTTCAAAGAGATGAGAATAAGCCTCTACAGAGAGATGATATCAGGGCTGGGATATTGAAACTGAGAAGAGGTTTACCAGATGGCCAAGAGGTGGGATGGTATTTCCAACAGAGGGGATAATGTATAAAAAGTCAGAGCAGCATACAAATCTTTCTTAACTTACCATGGGGTTATATCCCAGTATACCCATCCTACATGGAAAATATCATAAGTTTAAATGCATTTATACCCCCAACTGACTGAACATCATGGCTTGGCCTCCCTTGAATGTGTTCAGAACATTTAACATTTGCCTCAAGTTGGGCAAAATCATGTAACACAAAACCTTTTTACAATTTTACAATTGTTGATTAAGTTTATGGAATACTGTACTAAAAGTGAAAACCAGATGGTTGTATGGGTACCAAGTGGTTGAAGTGCTGGCTGTGACTGCGCGGTTGACTGGGAGCTTCAGCTTGCTGCCACTGCCCAGCATCAAGAGAGGACTGGACCACATTATGGCTAACCTGGGGAAAGATCCACATTCAACCTTCTAAGCATGGTGTCCACTGAATGTATATCACTCTTGCACTGCCATAAAGTAGAAAAATTGTAAGTCAAGCCATCATAAGCTGGGACCATCCATAATGAAATCAACAGCTAACATTTATTAAGGGTCTACTATGGAGAAGACGATGGCACCCCACTCCAGGACTCTTGCCTGGAAAATCCCATGGACGGAGGATCCTGGTGGGCTGCAGTCCATGGGGTCGCGAAGAGTCGGACACGGCTGAGCAACTTCACTTTCATGCATTGGAGAAGGAAATGGCAACCCACTCCAGTGTTCTTGCCTGGAGAATCCCAGGGACAGGGGAGCCTGGTGGGCTGCCGTCTATGAGGTCGCACAGAGTCGGACACGACTGAAGCGACTTAGCAGCAGCAGCAGCAGCATGTCCTACTTGGAGGAGGGCGTGGCAACCCACTCTAGTATTCTTGCCTGAAAAATCCCATGGACAAAGAAGCCTGGTGGGCTACAGTTCATGACGCTGCAGAGCTGGACGTGACTGAAGCGACTGAGAACACTATGTCCTAAGCGCTTTCTATAATCTGCTCATTCAACTCTCACAACTACCTATGAGGTGGTGCTCTTATACCCATTTCACAGGTAAAGAAACTGAGGTCATGGAGGTTAACGCTCTCAGCTCAGACTGCTAGGAAATGTCAAAATGTCAAAAACGTGATTCAGTGACTCATTGACTCCAGGCTTGGCTGTAACCACTGTGATTTACTGCCTGCCCCTCCGAAACATGGGTTTGGGGGAAATGTCAGGGATTTGGAAATGGCCATAGGGTGAGTGCAGGGAAGACAGGACATGAGGCTGGCCAGGTAGCCACGAACCCTTCCATGAAGAGCCTTCGGTGCTTCTCTACAGATCAGTATTTCTCAGACCGGAGTTCTGTGGAAGCCTATTTTATAAGACACAGAGAGATGGGGATAAAAAGGAGAGTGGGAGGGGGATTCATATGCCAACGATTTGGGAAACATGGTTCAAGTCAAGCTGGACGCATTTTCTTGTTGCAGCAGGATTTGCCAGAGCCTGACCGTGAAAGTGAGCATTGCCCAGGAGGAGGAGAGAGTATCTCCAAACTTACTCCTGTGGCACACCTCTCATTAGCCCTCAGAACCTGGGGGTGGCTGGCATAGGTGACAGAGATCTGTGGCGGGGGGTTCAAGGCAGCAGGTGGTGTGGTCAGATCGAAGATCACCCGGACTGTGGTGAAGGCACCTGGAGAGAATACAGCACAGGCGTTAGATGCGGAGGCTCTGCTGAATTCAGGACTCTCCCAACAAGGATGTGCGTGAAGGCCGTCGGGACCCTCGCCTGCATCTGGCCCACTGGCATCATCAGAGAGAGGCTTTAACTCACAGTGGGTCCAGCGGGAAAGAAGCTGAATTCAAACACACAGCATTATCCAAACAAAGCCATGCGGCTTCTGTATAGAACAATGGGCTGGCTTTTCAGGGTAATTTAACAGCCGTGGCATACCGCCCGGGCCATCAGTTAAATTCCAATCCCATTTCCTTCCAAAGCATTCAGTGCTTTGGGAGTTCCTTTTTGAACACGGAACCAATCTGGCTGATGAGGTGGGAAGATGGATCGGCCAAAATGCACTGTAACTTCGCCTTTCACAAACGCCAGCCTCTCAGCTCTTGTCTCGCCTTCCAAAAGAGGTTACCCAGCATTAACGGAAGATTAGACATAATTAGATCACAGGACAGGTTGAAAGCAAGAGAGAAGTCTCGTTTAGCCTCATCCCTTCACCCCTGTCCTACCTAAGTGGAAGCTGAGGCTCAGTGGGGAGGGGTGCCACGGTCAAGATCATGTAACAATTGAATCAGCTTCCTAACCTGGTCTCCCAGAATTTACCTCTTCTTCATTAAAGTCCCCCTCCCTTCAGCAGCTAGAGGGATCCAGAGCCTAAGCTCACCAGAAGCGTCTTAGTGAATTTAGAATAAAATCAGGGGGGATGACATAGGGCATGTAGGTCCTGGTTCTCCACCTCAGCGCTACTGACATTTAGGCTAGATGGTTCTTGGAGAGGGAGCTGGCCTCTACCCACTAGACTCCACCCCAATCATGGCAACCAAAAATGCCTCCAGACATTGCTAACTGTCCCCTTGCAGGGGTGGGGCCGTAATCACCCCCAGCTGAAGCCCTTAGAACCACCAGCCTTGGGCAAATGCCAGAGAGCAAGATGTGTTGGAAGGAAAGGAAGGGAATCAGCGCTGGCTGCTTTGTGTAGTGGAAATGAAGCCTTTGGCACAGCCCTTTGCATCTCCGAGCCTCAGTTTTCCCTTCTGCAAAATGGGAAGGGTTATTTCTCTCCACAAGATTCTTCCAGAACCAAACTGGACAGGGAATGTGACTGTGCAGTGTGTGTGGCAAAGTGTTGCACAAAGATTCCATGATTAACTGCAGTGCGGTTCAACTCAGCTTTACTGGGGTGATGGCGCAGTTGTGGGGATGTTATGGGATGTAAGTTTCTCCATGCCCAGAATTCCTGAAAGCCGTGCTTCTTTTTTAAACTATTTTCTTGATTTTGGGGTGCACTGGGGCTTCGTTGCTGCCTGCAGGCTTTCTCTAGTTGTGGCAAGCGGGGGCCACTCTCAGTTGCGTGAGCAGGCATCTCACTGTGGTGGCTTCTCTTGTTGCGGGGCACAGGCTCCAGGACACTCGGGCTCAGCAGCTGTGGCACACGGGCTTTGCTGCTCCTCGGCATGTAGCATCTCCCAGGATGAGGGGTCAAACCTGCGTCCCCTGCATTGGCAGACGGATTCTTAGCCACTGCACCACCAGGGCAGTCCAAGGCAATGACTCTGAAACGTCATGCTTAAACAGCATACGGCTCATTGAGGGTACTTGGTAAAATTGAAGACTCCTTGTGGCCCCACCCCTCCACCCAAATTCTAATTTACAGGGTCTGAGATGAACCTATGAATCTGCATTTTAAAAAAATCAATCCAGAAGATTCTGGTGCAGATGGTCTCTTGAGAAACACTGGTCTCAGGGAGAGCGATGCCCAAAGCTTAGCAGAAGATCAGGGACTTTAATGGAGGCATAATAGTCCCAGAGTCAGTGCCCCAGAGTCAGCACTGGAACCCCAGCCTCCTAGTTTGGGGATCTGAGCAATCACTGCATTTTCTGTGTCGCTTTGGAAAACAGAGTTTAACTTCTACCCCCGACCTGCCAGTCCCCACCACCAACTTCATTTTTCATTTGCTACTTATCCAGCGTGACCGCATCCCAAACCTATTTTGATACTGACATCACCCAGTCTCTGATCAAAAATTATGGTAAAACATTGTCTTGTCATGAGGCTAATAAAGCATGTTATCCTGCTTGTCACAGAAGCTGCCTTACAGATGCTGTTTGCTATTCGCTGGGGCCCTGCATTAATCTCCCTTCCACTCGGCTGCAAGGAACCAGATCTACCGTGGGAAGATCAATAGTGCATTATCTTGCCCACCGATGTCGTTCCCACGGTAGCCAGTGGGTTGTCATTCCTGTATTACAAGCCTAGTGTACCAAGGCTGAGGACCGGGAAGAGACGGAGGAGAGGGCATCCAAGGAGAAGGATGCTATCACAAAGGAGAGCCCTGAGAAAGTGTCAGAGAGCCAGGAAATACAAGAAATGCCTAAAAATATTGCCCAGGACTTCCCTGTGGCTAGAACTCCACGTTCCCAATGCAGGGGGCCCAAGTTCAATCCCTGGTCAGGCAACTGGATCCCGCATGTTGCAATTAAAAGAATTCTCATGCTGCAACTAAATCCCTGCACAGCCAATGAATTACAAAAAAAAAAAAAAAACCCAAAAAACAAAAAACTTGCTCCTGAGCTGGCAAACCTGGGGACAGTGCTGAGTTTGAGTTCAGAAGCTTCTGGATAGTAATTTCGTTTTTCTGAACTTCAGTTTCCTTACCTATCAGTTCAGTTCAGTCACTCAGTCGTGTCTGATTCTTTTCGACCCCATGGACTGCAGGCCTCCCTGTCCATCACCAACTCCTAGAGTTTACCCAAACTCATGTCCATTGAGTCGGTGATGCCATCCAACCATCTCATCCTCTGTCGTCCCCTTCTCCTCCTGCCCTCAATCTTTCCCAGCAGCAGGGTCTTCTCAAATGAGTCAGCTCTTCTCATCAGGTGACCAAAGTATTGGAGTTTCAGCTTCAGCATCAGTCCTTCCAATGAATACTCAGGTCTGATTTCCTTTAGGATGGACTTGTTGGATCTCCTTGCAGTCCAGGGACTCTCAAGAGTCTTCTCCAACACCACAGTTCGAAAGCATCCATTCTTTGGCGTTCAGCTTTCTTTATAGTCCAACTCTCACATCCATCCCTGACTACTGGAAAAACCGTAGCTTTGACTAGACAGACCTTTGTTGGCAAAATAAGGTCTCTGCTTTTTAATACGCCGTCTAGGTTGGTCATAACTTTTCTTCCCTATCTATAAAATGGAGCAGGCACGGGGCCTGACACAGGAGGATTAAATCGGATGATGTGTGGTGGCATGTTGAAGCTCTTGGCACACAGTAGAGACTCAATTATTATTACTGAGATGTTACTATTATGCCGCCATCTTCATTACTTCCTAGGTAACACTGGATAAGTCACTTTCCCTCCATGAGCTCAGTTTCTCCAACTAAAAAAATGATTCTTTTGCCTCTAAGAAAAACCACGCAATAGTAGCAAAAGCAATAGGCTTAAGCTGCAATATAGCAGGTGCAGCAGAGATTTTGGAAACAGAGATGTTGGTGTGGATGGTTGTGATGTGTGTGTGAGCTTGTGTGTGTCGGGAAGTTAAGAATTCCATGTGGCAGTAACAACACCAGCAAAGACATGGCAGCGAAATAGTAACAGGCAAGAATGCTGATTAGGGGACTTCCCTGGTGGCTCAGCAGTAAAGATTCTGTTGGCAGTGCAGGAGACGTGGGTTCGCTCCCTGGGTTGGGAAGATCCCCTGGAGGAGGGCATGGCGGCACACTCCAATATTCTTTCCTGGAGAATCCCAGGGACAGAGGAGCCTGGTGGGCTACAGTCCACGGGGTCAGACACGACTGAAGTGACTGAGCATGCGTGCACGTACTGAATAGAATAGATGTCTCCAGTGCCTTGAAGAGGGGAGACTTAAACTTTGGACCACTGCAGAATTGTCCAATTCCGTCTCTATACTCCCTATGTCATCTCTTCACTCACAAGGGGGTCAAGTTGGTACACAGCACGGGTACATTGCCTCCAGCTTAAAGCCTGCTCCCCTAAGGCTGGCTCTCATGGGGAAGCCTTCCTGGTGTCTCCTGGCTGCTTGTGGCTCCCCCCATGCCTGGACCCCTGCCCCCCCCCGCCACTCCACCTTCCCGCCTCTCTACGTGCATAGCCATCTTGAAGCCTCATTACAGGCAAGCCCAGCCTCCTCCCACTGGGCTTGGATTCATTTTACACTTAGTTAAGTAAAGGGCTACAGGAAACAATTCCCATTCAAGGATGTAATGAGATGTCCACTAACGATCCAGACACCAAAATGAGGAGGGAGCGTGGCCAGCCGACCCTTGGAAACTGGAAATTGGTATTGGAATAATGTGTGATTAGCCTCTGTGAATGTACACTTGGGAAGGGTTTATATCCAAACCATTCATTTGGTGCTTAGCGTGGGCTTTTGTTCCCAATCCTTGAAAGATAGGAGCAACAGAACAGCAATAAAAATAGTCATTATTAGTATTTCTACAAACAACATTAGGTTTCTGTTGGTCTGCTGGTTTACCGCATCATAGGAAAGCAGCTGGATAATTTTTTCATCACAGTTGGAAGCTTTGGCCGTCTCTACTAGAGATGAACATCCCACTTTGTGCTACCAGCATTCCATTGGGAATATACCTGGCAGTAATGAGCACACATGTGCACCAAAACAGACAAACACACACGTAATACAATGTTCACGGCTGTACTACTCATAATAGCTAAATGCTGGAAGCAACTCAGATGTCCAGAAAGGATAATACACGATGGAGTCACAAATGGAATACTATGCAGCGATATAAAAGGAATGAACCACCATTATATGCAATCACGTGCATAAATCTCACAAATATAATGAGTGAGAGAAGTCAGACACAGAAAGGAACACGAACGAAGTTGGATACAAAAGAGATCATGGTGCCTAATCACCCAATGACTTCATAAATAGCCAAAACGAAATCTTCCATAACAGAGGGCAAAACTGGTGTTTCCTGGGAGCGAGGTGTTACCAGCAGATCCAGTGTGTGCTGGCAGCATTTTGCTTCCTGATCTGTTTGCTAGCTGCACAGGTGTCCAGCTTGGGAAAGACTTTTAAGTAGACTTTAGAGAAAGACTTGAGTAGACTTTCCTCTGCATAGGTTACACTTCAAGTAAGGTTTATGAAAAGGATGAAAATGTATGTTTGGGACCAAGAGACTCTTAAGCACAGTCTGCATGACCATCCTCACTTTGGGTGTTGGACACAGGAGACTCGAGTTCTCACCCAATGTTCTTACTCCCTGGCAAGGCTCCGTCTGGTTATTTCATGACAAGTGGAAAACCTATACTGTCCAGGCAGAAGTAAGGGTGTGGGTGACTTGAAGGAAAAGCAGGGGCTCTGGAGTTAGGTACCTTCCCTTTCATTTCCACCTGCTCTGAGAACAGAGACTTCTTTCATCTTATACTCCTCCTTCCACATCTCTGAGCACAGTGCCTGGCACCCAGTGGGATCTTGGTGAGTTTGTTGAAGAACTGTATGAGGGTATGCACGAAGGAACAAATTGCTACTGTGAAAATTAAGTCAGATAATGGACCTAGCATGTTTTACACAGGCCCTGAAATGGAAGAGCTAGAAGTTAAGGGGCGAACAGGTCAAACACACCTGGTTTTGAGTCCCTGCTCTACCCCCCTCTCCCAGTGTGTTCGTGGGTGAGTGAATTTCCCTCTCTGAGCCTCAGTTTTCCCATCAGCAAAATGGGGAGACTAACAGTTCCACTGCTGCAGAGCAGTGGTGAGGATTAAACGACAGTGTGTGTGAGATGCTGCACCCCCTACGGTTCCAAAAGTGGTGGCTGCTGTAAAAATGAATGAAGCTGCGGTTACTGTTCCTGAACAAGAGAGCCTAGCCCCTTTCCTCCTTCAGCCTTCTCTCTTTCTCTGTGTCACAAGTCCACATGTGCTGAGCCAACCTTGGCAGAGTCGGCTGCCAAGTGAATAGAAGATATCCTTCCCCCCACCACCACCCCGCCCCCAGCCCAGGGAGATGGCCTGGCGCCAGTGTGGGCAGGCACAGTGCCCATGAAGGGGGCCAGGTGGGCGCCAGGCCACTGAGGCCCTCTGTGTAGTCCCTGCCAGCCTCGGGGGCCGACAACAGCCACTCTGAAGACCATCAAATCCGCCCCCCGACCCCGGTGCTTTCCCGGAGCCTCACGCCCACCACCTTGCCCAGCGGGCAGGCCTGGGAGTGAAGGGCAGCTCTGTGTGCTGGCTCGGCCCTGGGCCCCTGCACACCTGAGGCGTTGTTCTTGTTGGCTGCAAGAGCTCATTAGGCTCTGGGCAGAGGCTGGCCGGCCTCCAGGAGGCAGACATCAAGGCCCAGGGGTTAGAGAATGGAGGAGCCTGGGGCTTGGCATTGGATGATGCCAACCCCTCTCCCCGGGATGAGCTGAGCTCATCTATGCCTGGTGAGAACCTTGACCTGAGTGAGGCTCGGGGTAGAAATGCTGTGCCACGCATTCCTGTGTTCCCCCGACCTACAGCGTGTGCTCAATACATGGGATAGAATGGAATGGGATGGGAGGGGATGAGTGAGCTGGGAGGGGGTGGAATGGGACAGGATGTACAGCCCAGGACCAGACAGAACGGAATGGGATTGTTGTTGCTGTTGCTCAGTCGCTACGTCGTGTCCAACTCTTGATGACCCCATGGACTACAGTGCACCAGGCTTCCCTGTCCTTCACTGTCCCCTGGAGTTTGCTCAAATTCATGTCCGTTGAGTCAGTGATGCCATCCAACCATCTCATCCTCTGTCACCCCCTTCTCCTCCTGCCCTCCATCTTTCCCAACATCAGGGGTCGGTGGCCAAAGTATTGGAGCTTCAACTTCAGCATCAGCCCCAAGGTTGATTTCCTATAGGACGGACTGGTTGGATCTCCTTGAAGTCCAAGGGACTCGCAAGTCTTCTCCAGGACTGCAGTTCGAAAGCATCAATTCTTCGGCACTCAGCCTTCTTTATGGTCCAATTCTCATATCCATACATGACTACTGGAAAACCATAGCTTTGACTATACAGCCTTTTGTTGGCAAATGACATCTCTGCTTTTTAATTTCTGGCCTAAGTCCCTGTTGAAATTGACCTAGACGTTAGCAGGTGTGGAGCTGGCATGGACAAAGTCATCTGAAAGGGAGCAGGGGAGAAATGCAAGGTAAGTAGAAATGGTTTCTTCCTTCAGGCCTAAAGGTTACACCCCAGGAGCCAGGGGCAAGGGTTCTGCAGGGTAGGGACGGCCCAGACTGGCTGAGCTAACTCTTTATTAACTGTATGACATCATACACTGTCTTTCGTCTTAGGGTTTTATTTGAAGAGATGATTCCATCAAACAGAGGATAAAATTGAGGCCCAGAGATGAGAGTGGGCTTACCAAAGGCCGTAGGGTGAGTTAACAAGGCACCCTCACCTTCCTAATCTGCCTTTTCCTTTGTACATAAGCCTCAGCTACAGTTCAGTTCAGTCGCTCAGTCGTGTCCGACTCTTTGCGACCCCATGGACTGCAGCACCCAGGCCTCCCTGTCCATCACCAACTTCCGGAGTTTACCCAAACTCATGTCCATTGAGTCTGTGATGCCATCCAACCATCTCATCCTCTTTCGTCCCCTTCTCCTCCCACCTTCAATCTTTCCCAGCATCAGGGTCTTTTCCAAAGAGTCAGTTCTTTGCATCAGGTGACTAAAGTATTGGAGTTTCAGCTTCAGCATCAGTCCTCCCAATGAAATATTCAGGACTGATCTCCTTTAGGATGGACTGGTTGGATTTCCTTGCAGTCCAAGGGACCCTCAAGATTCTTCTCCAACACCACAGTTCAAAAGCATCAATTCTTTGGCACTCAGCTTTCTTTATAGTCCAACTCTCACATCCATACATGACTACTGGGAAAACCATAGCTTTGACTAGATGGACCTTTGTTGGCAAAGTAATGTCTCTGCTTTTTAATACACTGTCTAGGTTGGTCATAACTTTTCTTCCAAGGAGCAAGGGTCTTTTAATTCCATGCCTGCAGTCACCATCTGCCGTGATTTTGGAGCCCCCCCAAAATAAAAGTCTCTCACTGTTTCCATTGTTTCCCCATCTATTTGCCATGAAGTGATGGGACCAGATGCTATGAGCATCAGTTTACCTGCCTGTAAAATGGGAATTTGGGGCCGCCTCCCCCACCTCTTCACGTTTTACCTTTGTAGAAGCTATTCTTCCACTTTTCTCTGTAGTTTGGGCCTTTGGAGGAGCAACCAGCATTCTGCTACCCACAGGGCACAGTCAGTGTCCTCTACCATCTCTGGGGACCTCTCAGCTGGAGCAGATCTTCTGAAATTTGTCAGCAGTGGGTAACATTTGACATTTGCTCTGGAAGCTGCCAGGCCACGGTCAGGAATCAACTGGAGGAGGGACACAGAACAAATACAGCTGTGAGGGTCAGATGGCCCCAGTTCAGATCCTAGCTCTTTACCACGTACTTGTGTTTCCTCATCATTAAAATGAAGATAACAGTAGCTACATTTCAGGACATGGGTGGCGGGGCTGGGGACATTTCATTGTTGCAAGTAAAGCCAAGAAATGCTTTGTTTCTCCCCAGCCAGTAAAGTCACTGCTGTTCACATTCTGTCTGAAGAAAGGCCTCCCTTCAGCTTTTTAATGAAACAAATTAAGCCTCACAGTTATAAAGTTAATCTTACACATCACTCCCCACCCCTGCCATTGTCCCAGTTTTGTTTCTCTGAGGGTGCCCAGGCAAAGATGACTGTCTTGACTTTACAGAGCAAGAAGCTAGGTTTTGAGAGGCAGCATCTGCCTAAGGCGGATTGGAAATTGGTGGTAAAACCAGCGCCCGAACCCAGGTCTCCCGAGTCCCTGGGTCTTGTCTTCTCTGAGCCTGTCACAGAAGCATCCCCGGATGGCAATCTGCTCTTTATTCTTGTCTGTGAACCTGAGCAAACAGGTGAAGGGAAATTGGAAGCGTCCTGATGATGTCTCTTGAACTCACTCAGGACCATCTGGGTCCATTCCCAAGTCTGATTTCTGTCTACGTGACTATAAAGGTAATTGTATCTAGACAGATGTCCCACCGTGGGTTTCCTCTCAGAGCTGTCTTGCGTGTCTGTCTCCCAACCCGCTCTCAATGACTCACTGAGTTTCCTGTACACAAATAAATCACACTGAGTTCCTCTCCCCCTCGCTACTGGCAAGAAATCACGTCGCAGCCCCATGAGATGTGAATGGAGTCGGGGTTGGGGGCGGGGGTTGGTGGGCGTGGTGATGGAGGTGGGAAGGGAGAGGAGTGTTTAAATGCTAATCACTTGGCACTGATGTCAGCCACAGTTAATCAGATTGTTGAAGACACAAAGGCAGGCTCACACCCCCATGCCAACAGCTATCTGGGCTCGTTCACGGGGAAGATGGATGTACCCCCAGCATTGCTCTGATGAGACGTAACTGGACATAAAAGAACGTCCAAGGCTTTCCGTACCCAACATGAATTACAAAGGAGGCCCATTCGTGGGGGAGACGCCAGATCACAGAGGATGATTATCGGATAATTACTCTTGTAGCGGAAATACTGAGTCTTTTCTTTACAAGCTTGTCCTTTTAACACCTGCTCCAAGTGCCCTGGAGCCCCCTGAATTTCTGCTGCAGATCTGGGGGGCGCTGGGGGAGTGGGGGTGAGTCAGGGGGTCTGCTCACAGGTACAGCTGGGGTGCTCTTTGCGGTGATATTTGCTGTTGTTCAGTCGCTCAGTCGTGTCCGACTCTGTCGCCCATAGACTGCAGCACGCCAGGTTTCCCTGTCTTTCACTATCTCCTGGAATCTGTGCAAACTCATGTCCATTGAGTCAGTGATGCCATCCAACCATCTCATCTTCTGTCCTCCCCTTCTCCTGCCTTCAAGCTTTCCCAGCATCAGGGTCTTTCCCAGTGAGTTGGCTCTTCGCTTTAGGTGGCCAAAGCATTGGAGCTTCACCTTCAGCATCAGTCCTGCCAGTGAATATTCAGGGCTGATTTTTTTTTTTTCAGGTGTTATCTACACCACACCAAAATCTCCCCTCCAGCCATATGACTATGGCATATTGAGCAGCGCCAGGGAAATGAAGAGACTGTCAAACAAATTCATGATTTGGGTTTCCATTTGCCCTCCCACTGCTAAATGGGAATGGGCTGCCTTCCTGCTCCCTGCTTGCACTGTAATGAAATTCTGCTGTGTAGTCAGAATGAGTAGGTATGGACATTCACCGAGAATAGCTTCCCACCCTCAAAACCTTAAACCAGAACATCTTTGTCTACTAAGGACTTCCATTCGCCTGTGTGCTCAGTCACGTCCAACTCTTTGCAACCCCATGGAGAGTAGCCTGCCAGGCGCCTCTGTCCAAGGGATTTTCCAGGCAAGAATACTGGAGTGGGTTGCCATTTCCTCCTCCAGGCGATCTTCCCGACCCAGGGATCCATGTGCCCTGCACTGGCAGGCGGATTCTTTACCCTGAGCTGCCTGGGAAGCCCTCAGGATTTCCCTTCATGGGGGCCTGTAGTAGTGACAGTCTGCTGGTCTGTAATCCCTCACTTAAAGAGCTGGACTTGATCTCAGACTCCAAGTCTTATTCTCAACAGTGCTGCAGGCGTGACCATGATTCATTAACTAGCTTTTGATGAGGGGCCGCCTGTGTGTCAGGCTCACGGTCATGGAAGAGGTTCCAGGGTGACAGTGACGAATGGAGCAGACCCGACTGCTGTCCTCAGGAAACTTGCTCCTAGTGAGGAAGAACGGGGAAGACGCCAGCCAAATAGGAGTGCCTGACTTATGTGGCGGCTTATCTTTTTGGAAGGAATCAAGATAAGGTGAGAAAATCAAAGAGTATCTCTTTGGTACTGTTAGGAGTTAAGACAATGACGGGAAAATCCAGGAGAGACACCTACCACTGCAAGGGGGTGGTTTGGAAAGATCTCCCTGACCTGCTGGGGGTGGAAGGGGCTGGACTTATGAGGTCAAGCCCAGAAAAGAAACGGGGCTTTCATAACCATGTTGTAGGAATAACAAGATAGCTAAAAATATCTCTGTAAGATACAACTTGCTGTCTCTTCTCCTGTCATGGTGGCACTCAGCTTCCTCGGTGCTTTGTAAAAACGAAAAGCTGAGTTTATCCAGCTCCCCCACTGGACTGTGTAGAAAGGAACCCTGGTGCCTTGACTGCCCACAGGGTCTGGCCTGCCCTGGATGTTTCCCATGCTCTGTCCGTGACAACGTGGTGCTCCCAGAAATAATCTCCTTAGATGACTCTTTTTTCAGTGATGAATGTCTGAGCCTGGTGGAGAGGATGGCTAGACGATCCAGGTGATGCCAGCCAATCCCATGCTGAGGGGACCCAATCCTGCCTCTCCTCTTCAGGGGGTCCTGGGCCTTTCCTGTGCCCCCACAATGGAAGTGTTGGATCACGAATGGTGAATCCCTGATCCCAGCCTGCTCGCTTTTTCCTGGCGTTCACTTCCCTGTCAATTAGCCCATCTACAGGTGGAAAGAGGATGTGGAATAGAAGTGTGTCCATTTCAGTCTTGAAGAGAAAATTGGTTGAAAGGGAAGGAAGTTACTAAAAACACCAATGGGTCAGTGAGAAAATTGAAATGGAAATTTAAAAATGCCTTGAGGCAAATGACACTGAAAGTGCAGCCATACAAAGCCTACAGGGTGCAGCAAAAGCAGTTCTTGGAGGGAAATTCAGAGCGATACAGGCCTTCCTCAAAAAACAAGCACAAGAAAAGTCTCAAGTGAGCAACCTCACCTGCCACCTTAACACGCTAGAGAAAGAAGAGTGAACAAAACCCAGACTCAGCAGAAGGAAGGAAATAATAAAGATCAGAGAAGAAATAGAGGTTTTTACAAAGGAAGTCAGAGAATGGCTCTGTGAGAGCTGAGGACTGGACCAGAGTAGCTTGTACCATAATGAGGCCTGGGCACGTGATGCTGTGTGAGTGGTGTCCACAGCCTGCTCCCCACCACCCAGGCACGGCCACATTCAGAATTCTAGAATTCCTGGATTGCAAGGGGACCTCATGATGTCCTAAGCACCTGCTAAATGCCTCGCAAAGCTCTATCTACATGAAGATTTGCATCTGTCCTGACGAAAGTATAAGCCCTCCACAGGCCACGTGATGAACCTGCAAATTCCATACTCCTGTGAAGAGTGTGAAGTGCCAGGTGAAGACATAATAAGCGAGTCGTGAGACTGGGAGAAGCTTCTCCCGAGACTCTGGACTCTACGTTTAGTCAGTGCAGAGGGTGGGGATGGTCGTCACTCCCTTCAGTGGTCCTCTCCCCTGGTTTAACCAAGTGTGGGAAAGCAGGCACCCAGAGCCGATGGGACCGGCCTGATGGCCCGTGAAGCTGGGCTGCAGACCACAGGGGGGTGCCTATGCCCTGCCCTTCTTGCGTGACTTTGATTCAGGTACCCAGGCCCCAGGAGAGAAGTCTGGAAAGACAGAGGGACAGGGGGAGCCACACTGCTGGCTTTTGGTCCAGCGATGTTGCCCTGGATACGGGATGCTGTGGATATCAGACATCCCGAGTACCTCCCTCCCTTACACCTCCAATCAGATGGTCCCTCCACTCTGAGGAAGGGGGTTGGGGGGTGGAGAAGTGGATCACTCCCTGACGGAGTGATGCACATTGCCCCATCGCCTGTGGAAAGGTGAGAACCGTCTAAAACCTGAAGAAAGGCTGGGGTTTGTTCTCTGCTCTCCTTTGAAACTGGGATGGCAAACCTCAGGGAGTTCACTACTATTACTAATTATTAAGTTCAGTTCAGTTCAGTTCAGTCACTCAGTTGTGTCTGACTCTTTGGGACCCCATGGACTGCAGCATGCCAGGCCTCCCTGTCCATCACCAACTCCCAGAGTTTACTCAAACTCATGTCCATTGAGTCAGTGATGCCATCCAACCATCTCATCCTCTTTCGTCCCCTTCTCCTCCCACCTTCAATCTTTCCCAGCATCAGGGTCTTTTCCAATGAGTCAGTTCTTCATACCAGGTGGCCAAAGTATTGGAATTTCAGCTTCAGCATCAGTCCTTCCAATGAATATTCAGGACTGATTTCCTTTATGATGGACTGGTTAGATCTCCTTGCAGTCCAAGGGACTCTCAAGAGTCTTCTCCAACACCACAGTTCAAAAAGCATCAGTTCTTTGGCGCTCAGCTTTCTACATAGTCCAATGCTCACATCTATACATGACTACTGGAAAAAACATAGCTTTGACTACATGGACTTTTGTTGGCCAAGTAATATCTCTGCTTTTAATATGCTGTCTAGGTTGGTCACAACTTTTCTTCCAAGGAGTAAGCATCGTTTAATTTCATGGCTGCAGTCACCATCTGCAGTGATTTTGGAGCCCAAAGAAATAAAGTCTGTCACTGTTTCCACTGTTTCCCCATCTATTTCCCATGAAGCAATGGGACGGGATGCAATGATGTTAGTTTTCTAACATGGATGTTGAGTTTTAACCGAACTTTTTCACTCTCCTCTTTCACTTTCATCAAGAGGCTCTTTAGTTCTTCTTCACTTTCTTCATAAGGGTGGTGTCATCTGCATTTCTGAGGTTATTGATATTTCTCCCGGCAATCTTGATTCCAGCTTGTGCTTCTTCCAGCCCAGCATTTCTCATGATGTACTCTGCATAGAAGTTAAACAAGCAGGTGACAATAGACAGCCTTGACGTACTCCTTTTCCTAGTTGGAACCAGTCTGTTGCTCCATGTCCAGTTCTCACTGTTGCTTCCTGACCTGCATACAGATTTCTCAAGAGGCAGATGATCCAATGGATGTTGGCAACTTGATCTCTGGTTACAGCATGCACATTACAAATTAATCAAACTATTTAAAAGTTGCAGTAAAAAGTGTTTCCCTCTTCCACTGCAAGCCTTACTCCTGCTCTGCTAAGGCAGTTCCCATTACTTTGCTCAAATGTATTCCCTTTACTCCCATGAGAGCTCGTATACCGACCACTCTACCTTGATTTTTTTTCAGCTCATACTGAATTGCCTTGGCACATAGCTCTGCCATTCTTCATGCTATTTTTGAATTAGTTACATAGTTGTGGAGTAGGACATACAGCTATACATGTATATATACATATGCATAGATACATATATATGTATCAATGTACAGTGAAAATTCTCCTTCCCACTCTTTCTGGTCATCCTCCCAATTTCCAATGCCCCACCTCCCCATAACCACTTTCAAAGTTTCTTTTTATTATTAAATTTCATTTTTTAAATTGGAGGATAATTGCTTTACAATGTTGTATTAGTTTCAGCTGTACAATGTGAATCAGCTATAAATATACATATATCTCCTCCTTCGTGAACTTCCCTCTCACCCCCTCAAAGCTTCTTTATGCACATATTAACCAATGCCGACATATGTAGCTTTATTTTCTCTCCTTTTTTTTTTTACACAAAAAGCAACAGACTCTGCATACGGTTCTGCACTTTGCTCTTTAACCTAGCAGAAACATTTGCCTTCCCTCCTCTGTGGTCCATAGACAGTCTCGCCACCCTTTTCTTGCAGCTGTGCGGCATTCTGTCTGGATGTTCTGTCATTGATTTAACCTTATGGATGGATACTTGGTTTGTCTCCAAGTCTTTTGCTACAACAGGCAGTGTTGCATCGCTTAACCTTGTGTGTGCATCATTTTGCCTGTGGGAAGACCTGTGTCTGCAGGATAAATTCCCAGAAGTGGGCTTGCTGAGTCAAAGGGGAGATGTAATTCTGAATGTTCTTGCCAGGTTACTCACCACATAATTCACCAATGACGTCATCTCATCTCTTTGAACCTTGCCTGTATTCCACTGTGTTTCTACAATCATTTAACTCGCCCCCTAGAGACAGGCAGGTCAACTGTTTGCATATTTTTCCTAATAGAAATAATACTTTGTGCTGCGAATACTTTGTACCATCCCAGTGGGTGTCATGACCATAGCTGTCCTTCTATTTTGGGACCTGACTAAGCAACTCATCTGCCTGGAAATCTACTGCTGTGCAGATGGGACGTCTGTTGCTCTCCTGCCCCAGCATCCACAGTATCCATAGCCTTCCTGAGCCACCCATCCCCAGCCTGATCTGTGACTTGAAGTCAGGCTGTGGTGGGGCAGGCTTCCGAAGCACCCTTGGAAGGTGGCCTTCCTGGATGCTCTGGAGTAAAAGTCTGATGATGCAGGCAACAGGTCAGGACCAACCCTGGACACAGCTTCAGCACCAACTAGAGAAAGCAAGAGAGCGCCTCAGAATCACCTTGGAAGGTGGCATTCTAGAAACCCACCGTGCCTGGATCCATCTGCCCCAGATGGTTGAGTTAAAAGTCAACTGCAAGGACTTCCCGTGGTCCAGCGGTTCAGGATTCACCTGCCAATGCAGGGGGACACCGGTTTGATCTCTGGTCTGGGAAGATTTCATGTGCCACGGGGCAACTAAGCCTGAGTACCACAACTCCGGACGCCCCCAAGCTATAGCTGCTGAAGACCACGTGCCCAGAGCCTGTGCTCCACAACAAGAGAAGCCACCACAATTTGAAGTCCATCCACCGCAACTAGAGTAGCCCCTGTTCACCACAGCTAGAGAAAGTCTGTGCAGCAATGAAGACCTGGCACAGCCAATGATAAATAAATACATTTAAATTTTTTTTTTAATCATTGGAAGTTATGCATAGACAGAGCCTGGCGGGCAGTAGCAATCTTGTGCAGAGTTGGCGGCAGGGTGAACAAACAGGCTCATGTCTTTTTGGAAGGTGCCCTTTCAGTGTCAACATTTTACATATGCAAATCTTTTGGCTGAGCAGTGCAACTTCAGGGACACGCTCCTGAAGAATTACCTGGCCATGTTCACCAAGGATACATCTCTACTGCAGGGTTATTTGGGATGACAGGGGAGAGAATGGTAACAACCTGAATGTTAATCAAGAGCCTGGTTCAACCATGTGTGTGTTTATAGCACCGGGGAAGCCCACATTTTAATGCAGCCATTAAAAAAGAATGAAGTGGCTGCATAAGTGCTGACAAAAACATAGCCATGATGGGCTTTAAGTGAAAAAAATGGTGGTGGAACACTAGCGTAATGGCGTAGTATGCAGCAGTGAAAATGAATCAGTCCCAACCACACTCATCAACGTAGATGAATCGCAAAGTGTTGAATAAGAGAAAGGGCAAGGAAAGAAAAAAGAGAAGAAAGGAGTAAGCTTCAGGAGGGTTCACGCAGAAAGTTTGCACAGTGCCATACAGCGCTCAGAGGTATTGACATGTATAATAAATACACACGATAACTACTAATATTAAATACAGGTAATGCACATAATAAATGAGAATGCGGAAGGCCAGCTTCAGGACAGAAGTCACTCCCAGGAGGTGGAGAAGGAGGAGAGGCTGGTAGGGAGAAACAAACAGAGGCTTTGACTGTACTGGTGCGCCTTCTGTTTCTTAAGCTAAAGGTATCCACACACGGGTATTTGCTGGCTTAGTCTTGAACTCTTTCTGAATGACTGAAATATTTCAAAATGCATTTCTTAGTGACAGGGCAGTATACACAACGTCATAATCCGGTGAATATTCAGACCAATAGAAAGCTGCAAAGGAGCTCATGAGAGTTGACGGCCGCTGTGTGAGCTGTTCTGTACACTCGTGGCTTCATCGTACTTCCTCACGACCCTAGGAGATAAGGCTGTGTGATCCCATCTTACAGATGAGAAAGAGGAGGCCCAGAGAAGGGAGGGGCTGTCCAGGGTCTCGTGGGCAGTTAGCCGCAGGCTAAGTCTGGAACCCCAGTGATTCTGACTCCAAGCCCACACTCCTGTGCGCCGCCCCACATTTTAAGGTAACATACTTTATTATTTTTACATCAATACATTTTATTTGGAGGTTAAACAGATCCCATTAACAGGGGTTCCCTCTGGAAGGCAGGACTAGTGGACGAGTCAGGGTGGTACAAGGCTGACACTTCTGACATCATGCCTTTCAAGTATTCCTGTATTTTGCAAATAAACTATTTTATAGGGGGAAAAAATATCTGCAGATGTGGGAAAGAGGAAAGGACACTGGAAACAAGGTCAGAAAGTATCTAATCCTAGCCTCAATTTGCTCTAATCATCTTGGACAGGTCACTTCCTCTTTCTGAGCCTTGACTTTTTTTTTTCATCTATAAAATGGAAAGAAACAAAACACCAAACTCACAGAGTTGTTTGGAGGCTGGAATGAGATCACAGCTGGGAAGGCACTTTGCAGGGTGTTAATCACAGTCTGAACCTCAGTACTGTTGGCCCGGGTGTAGGCAGAAGGCGGCCAGTGAAGCCCAAGATGAAACCCCAAGCCCGCCCCCTCTATCTGTCTCTGCCCCTTCCGTCCCGGAAACTCCTCTCCAAGTCCAGGTGTGATCAGAACCTGAAGCCACCGCAGCGGCCTCGTTCCCGCAGGCCTGAGTGGGCTGGGTGAGCCGGGTCCTCTCCGGCTGAAGGGAAGGGTTGTACCCCATCCGCTCTGGCTCTTTGCTCTCCGGGGTGGACCTCTGCCTGCCAGCCCCTTGTTGCCTGCGTCTGGACCACAGCAGGTGCTCAGTGAATGAATGACCAAATGTGAGTGAGAGGAAGAAACACTGCCCTCACTCATGTCAGTGTCCTAATCTGTAAAGTAGGGATAAGCCGAAGACCTTCTCTGCCCTAAAAGTCAACAATGTAAGTGAGACAAAGCACATCAGCTCCAGGAACGAAGCGGGAAGGTCTATTCACTTCTGGGGGCAATACCAGTGGCCGCCAACTAGAGGGTCTTTGGCTACCCCCACCCAGGGGACATTTGGCAATGTCTGGGGTCATTTTTGATTGTCCCCAGGGGGTGGGAGAAGGGTGCTACTGTCCTGCAGTGAGTGGGGGCCAGGGATAATGCTCAACATCCTGCAACGCATGGGATGGCCCCTCGCGGCCCAGCCTAGATGCAGGAAGCATGGAATCAACCGACATTCTTCAGGGCAGTCAGATGTTCCTGGGCTTGTTTCTGGTTTTGCCTGATGTGCTGGGGTGTGGTTTTTTCCAAGCCTCAAAGAAGTCTGTCTTTCTTTTTGGCCGCGCTGGGTCTTCGTTGCCACGCCCGTGCTTTCTCTGGCTGTGGCGAGCAGGGGCTACTCTCTAGCTGCGGGGTGCGTGCTCCTCATTGTTTTGTTACGAATACAAACAGGCGGTGTGACCCTGGGGAGTCCATTTTCCCTCTCTAGACCTCCAACCCTTCCTCTGGATACCCTGCGATCAGAAACTCTGGGAAACGTTCCATCTGCAGGAGGTGACATTTAGTTTGGGTTTTTGTCCCTTGATGAGGCCAGGCAAACCCACCAGCATGAGCTAAACAAGTCCTCATTGCGGAGAGTGAAGGTACGAGAACGCACCACTGAATCAGATATGAGTAATGTCGAAGAGAAGAGTGACCAGAATTTTTGTACCGCTGTTTAGCAAACAGATACCCATCGATCCACCTGCCATCCCCTCCTCCTAAAAGCACCCACTGTGAACAGTCCAATGACATCCCCACCAGGAGACCACATCCCAGGGGTTCAATGACTCAGTGAGCAAAGCACATCCCTGATTACAAACGTGTGTCTGATCTCCCGCCTCACAAGGAGCTAAAGGCAGCATTTAAACCCTCCTCTCATAATTCTTTTTCTCTTAAGAAGTTTTGAATACTTCTTACACACATTTTGGAAAATGCCCACAAGTAGAAGGAAGCAAACACATCTCCAGAAGTCCCACCACCCAGAGGCAGCCAGGACCATGCTTGGGGGCCATTCTTCCAAGTGAAAAAAAGACTCTGCATCGCCATTTGCTTGAGTTGTTTGCGTCAAGTTGTTTGCATCCACACCGTAGAACTTTCCATCTTGCTGTCTTCACAGAACATTATAGCAGAAGCATCGTCCGGCTTCTATTTCCTCCACTTCTCGGTCTGTCCTTCCGTGCCTGCGTGATGATCCGCTGTTGCTCAGATTCCAGGCCGTTCTTGGCCATTCCACTGCTTCTGGGCGTTTAAAACAAAAAATCGTCAGCTTCATGGCTTCCGAACATGTGCTTTTTAATATGTCCTTTTTCGACTTTAATGGCATGCTTCCAAGTCTAATCTTCCATCTCCCCATCAACGTTAGTAAAGAGAGAGAGAGAGAGAGAGAGAGAGAGGTGTTTCTCCCAACTTGGAAGGCAGAACAAACGCTCAGTTGCCTGCGATGTTGCTCCATGCTGTCTCAAGAGAGGAAAACAGCATAAGGATGTAATTAAAACTCCATCTCTTCTGTTTGGTACCCATGTTGAGTTTTTGTTGTTTGTCTGCCTTCCTTTTTTTTTTTTCAAATCGAAGTAGAGTTGATTCACAACACTGTATTCATTTCTGCTGTACGGCAAAGCAATTCAGTTATCCATATGCTTTCTCATATTCTTTCCCATTATGGTTTATCCCAGGTTATTGAATATAGTTCCCTGTGCAATGCAGTAGGACCTGTTGCTGTGCCTTCCTAAGTTCTTGAATGCAGGGACCATGTCCTAGAGTGCTGACTCTCTCGTGCTGAGGGTCAACCAGCAGGGAGAGTCAGCACCCAGCACCTTCACTCAGCAGTTGATTGACAGCATCCCAGTGGGGCGCTGAATGCCCACATTAAAGGGAGAACCAGCCAAACGTGATTACGGTGATTAAAGAAGTTAAATGTTTTGGGGAAGAGGTGTTAATGTAACTCGGTGGTCACTGGAGCCCCGGGAAAAGCCAGCCTATTTGAGCAAGTGAAGCCTCTGCATCTGTGAGGCCGTGGAATCCAATCTGACTAATTCCCGCTGGGACATGTTTTCACGTGGCACTCATTTGGCCTGTGTCCCAGTCGAGAACAAATGCTGCGTCTCCAGGCTGCATACACTCAGGTCACAGATATGTACTCATCTCTCTCGAACATGGCCTTCAGCTTGGAGCCAGCCGGCCAGCCAAACCGCAGCATGTGTGAGCTCGGAGGGGTAAGGGGCACTGGGGGCAGGGAGGTGAATTGACACGGCAAATATACAACTCTTTCTGGAAGTCAGGTGTTCAGTGGGGAAAAGACTGACTCATTCCCATGGATTTGCTTCCTAAGATGCTTTATCGCTGCTGAGACTGGCACCAGTTTTTTCCTGGGGCTCTCAGAGGTGGGAGTAGTGATTGGAAGGCAGGAATTGATTATAGGATCATTTCTCTCTTGTTTCCTTCCGCTTTCCCCAGCTCTGTTGGGTCTCACTGGGCTCAGAGAAGATCCAGATGTGATGGGTCTGGCAGGGGAGACCAGCAATTTGTATTTTAACAAGGAATGCACTGAGGGATGGCAGTATCATCTATGGGGTGTTGGAATACGCTGTAGCCCACTTAGCAGAAACACAACACAAGGGTTTGGAGAGAAGGGTGTTGCAGTGGGGAGAGGCCGATTCAAGCAGACAAGGGGGGCGCAGGTGACAGTACTGCATTTTCTTAAAATATATATGCCCCATATTTCTTAAAAGGCAGCAGCATGGTCTGTGCCATCAGGAAAACCAAGGCAGGAAACCCAGCTTTGTTTCCTATGATCTTGGAAAGTTATTTAATATCCCAAACCTCCATCTGCCCATCCGTAAAATAAGAATACTGATTTCTAATCAATAAGGTTGAGAAAGACTTAAAGGAAGTAATGGATACAAAGCGTTTAACAAATATTCAGCTAAATATTGGCACATATTCAGCACTCAATAAAGCAATCAGGAGGCAATGTCATAAATATCACTGTTGTTATGGCCAAGGCACATCAACGTGCTTTATGTCATCTGTAATCTTTTATCACCTTTGACACAGCTTGTTTTCCTAACATCTCTGTCTCCCACTCCCTCTTCCTGTCTCTCCTCCAGTCCCTTGTGATCAAGGGGACATTTTTGTGGAAAGACTGCCTGAAACTAATGTAGCCACAGGGCCCCACAAAACTCACAAGCCCGAGTCAAGACTGAGGTTGTCACTGTGCCCTTTTTAGCAAGATTACCAACAGGCCCTAAGCATACTTATCAGTCACCTGATTGTTTGAAAAATCAATGATGTCAGAGCTGGATGGACCCTTAGACTTCATCCAGTCTAGCTGTCCATTTGACACACCGAGAGAAGAAACCTAGCTATCATAACATACCCAGTTCTGATGGGGAGTGGTAGCCAGGAGAGGACCACCATGCAGGTCCCCCAAGCCCTTGGCTGCATCCAAGCTCTGTGCATCGAACCACAGCTGGGTCTTGGGAGCCAGGTGTATTGAACTCTCATCCTCTCATCTTTCTGCCCCATAGCCTTCTCACTCGACAATCTACAAAGATGGTCAGTACCAATCATCTGATAAAAGCGACTGTGAGCGTAAAAGCTACAGCTTTCCAGCAGCCCCATGTCTGATCTGATCCCATGATCTGTTACATAAAAGAGGTTTAATGGACTTTCCCAGGTCTATGCAGCTAGCAACTGTAAAAGGCGGGATCTGAACCCGGGTCTAACCCCAAAGCCTCAATCCATCCCACCTTGGACCAAGACAACCTGCTTGGCTTAAGTGACCTGGATCTGTGTTCAGGTCCTCTGCACACCGTCTCCTCCCCGATGTCTGTTTCCGCCCCAGTGTTCCCATCAGCCTGGAATGCCCACCGGCTGGTAATCAGTGTTATACCACAGGAATATTTGTTGATGTCAATTGCACACTGTTGCAGTCTAGATAGATTGAGCCTCTGCCACTGCTGACTCCATGAAAGCAAATGAACCTTTCTGAGGGAGATCAGTTTGAATAACAGTGCTGAAGGGCCCAAGACTGTGTGGCTGAGCAAGTGTGTCTTTCTGCGGGGAAACTGACAAGGACGGTGATCAGTCCTTTGTCCCTCAGGACGTAATTCCTCTCTATCTCGAGATCCTCGTCTGGAATGTTCTGACTGCTCAGGTCCCCTGCTGAGGGGTGGTTACAATGACAGCAGCTGACGCCAGGCACTCACTGTGGGTGAGGGACCCACTTGTGCATATGTGTGTGTTTGCTTTCACTACATCACCCTCTTGAACGATGACCACCCGAGGAGACAGGGGATAACAGCCCCATTTTACAGCTCAGGAAACTGAGGCTCAGAGAGGTAAAGCCATTTGCCAGTTTCCATTTGGCAGAAGTGAGTGTCAAAGAAGAGAATGATGAGGCTACTTTCAGACATGATTCTGCCAAACAGTGGCCTGGGCCAGCCCTTATTTAAAATTATAGGCGATTTTACTTTCAAGACAGAAATCTCAAGGAATCAGCGGGATGTACAAGGCCCACCAGAGCCTGACCCTGACCTCCTGGCTCCCCAGCCTTCTCTCTAATCACCCCCCACCTCTGTCCCCTGTTCTCCTTCGTTCCTCTTTTCCACCCACCTGAGCCAGGCCTCCAGGGTCTTCCCACACCCCTCTGTTCTGCCTCATAACTCTGGATCCTCAAATCTTCCTGTGTCTCCTACAAGGTCACTTGTACAGTTTTTAGTTAAAAATAAGCAAAACACAAACAAAAAACATCCAAACTTCCCCAGTCCTGGGACAATACAGCCCTGAGTCAGGGCACACAGCTTTCAGAAGAGACTGTGGGTTGGTTACAGCCCCTTTCATCCTCTTACCAGGATGACCTTGTTGCAGTGAGCAACCTGCCCAACTGTACATGGTGGTCCTGCCCAGAGACTGGGTTAGAGGCCTGTCCTCTCTGTCCTCTTGGCACACAGAGCTGCTCTCTTCCTAAGCATTTATCACATTTAATATGATTGTTTCTGCTTTTTTATTAGGACCATGAGATTCTGTGTCCTCGATTTCTGTAGCTCTAATGCTGAACGGGGGCTGGCCCAGGTCACTCCAAGTCTCCATAGTCAGCAAAAGGAAGGAAAGAAAGGTGGCAGCCCCACATCTACGGATCAAAATGTGCCAGCATCCTGGCAAGCCTTGGGTCCCACCTTAAAGGGGCTACCCTCAGCGTGGGCCAGGTAGAGGCCTCAAAGTCCGCGGCCCCAAGCTAACTGGCCTCTGTTCTCTTTCTAAGATGAGCCCCCAGAGGGAGATGCCGGCCAATCAGATACTTACCTTCTGCCCTCCGAAATCCTGGGGAGCAGCAGTCTGAGCAAGGAGAACCCCGAAGAGAGCGTGACCACGGCCCCTCTGAATCCAGTGCAGTCTGGGGATGAGCTTCGCGAGCCGGAGTTGGAAGGAACCGGCCCGTTCGCGCCTCAAGACCCGGCGGCTGTGTCTACGCTGCTTCCGCTTCCGGAGGAGCCGGGCAGCAGGCACGCCTTCCCCGCCAGGAATAAGCCGCCTTCGCTCAAGCAGGTGAACCTGGCCAGGAAGCAGCGGAGGCCGAAGGCCACCCCCGCAGCGGCCACGCAGAGGCCCGCGTCCCCGGGCCCGGGTCTCCTGGCCTCCGCCCCGGGGAAGCCCCGCCCACCCGGTGACCAGGACCGCGTGGCCTCCGCAGGGGAGGAGACCCGCCCGCTCTCTCTGTCCTCCGAGGAGCCCCTCTGGCTGGAGCGGAAGGAAGGCACGGTCCCCACGACCCCCGCGCCCCTGCAGATTGCCCCCTTCACCTCGCAGCCGCTGGTGGCCCACACGCTCCCCCAGAGCCCCGACCCCGGGGCGCCCGCCGTGCCGGAGGAGGCCCTGGAGGCTCCCCTCGAGGATGCAAGCCCCGGGACGCTGACGGACAAAGGCGAGACCGAGCTGACCGGGTCAGCCTCAGAGGAGAGCCAGGAGACCACCACGTCCACCATCATCACCACCACGGTCATCACCACCGAGCAGGCCCCAGGTAGGCAGCCCCCAGCCCCTCCGGCCCTGCAGCAACTGTGAGGTGGCAGCTTCTGCGATGGGGGGAGGGGGCGCGATGGGGGGAGGGGTCCCCGTGTCCCGCCCCCCCCCCCCCCGGAAGGTTCATGCCCGGCCATTGGTTACCATCTATGCAGCCCTAGCTATGAACTTGACCCTGGGGTTAAAAACTAGCATCCCCATTTTCAGAGATGAGACCCCTGAGACCCTAAGACATCAGACAACCTGCCCAAGGTCTCACAGCTGAAGAGCAAGATTCAAAACCGCTCCTCCTGGGACAGAGTCCTTTCACCTGTCGAGAAGGCCCTAGCCTTCCAAGGTGCTTTTGCTCTCGTCCCTGCGTGAACTTGATAGAATGCACTTCTGTGTTCCAGTCTTTTCTTCCGTCTTCTATCCCATCTTCAAGCGCATCACAGGGGCATCAGCTGTCAATTACACATCGATCTGGGACAGATGCAATGTGGCTGCTCAGGAAAGACTGGGAGCTCTGTGCTTTTGACCCCTGCTCATTGTGTGACCTTGGCCCAAATGTGCTCCCTCTCTGAGCTTTGCTTTACTTGTCTCTAAGATAAGAGTGAAACATCAGTCCCATGTCAGCTCTTGCTATTTGATTATTATGTTGAGTGTGGAGCTGAAGGAGGAGGAACAGCAGGGGCAGCAGTGGGGATGGGAACACCAGTGTTCAGAGGCCCTGTTCCAGCCAGCAGCCCATCTGAGAGATGACATCTCAGCTCTTTGTGTCCTGATGACAGTGCCTTTCCTCCAGCTGTCTGCAGTGTGAGCTTCTCTGATCCTGAAGGGTACATCGACTCCAGTGATTACCCGCCGCTGCCCCTCCACAACTTCCTGGAGTGCACGTACAACGCGACAGTCTACACGGGCTATGGGGTGGAGCTCCAGGTAACCCACGAAGTTGCCCTGCCTTGGTTGCCTCTTCCAGCAGAAGGTCTCCTCTGAAGGGTCATCTGAGTCAGGCTTATTTTCATCTTAACCGGTTTGGTTCTCTCTTTGCCCTAACTGGGGGGAATTGAGCTGGGCTTTGGCGATTGAATAGGAGTTCCCAACTCAGAAGAACTACCTTGGCCCACGTGGAGGGAAGGGGATGTATAGATCAATTGTAAGCCGTTATACCCAGAAGGAAAGTCCTGTGATATCCTGCTTGTTGAACACACACATACTCATGGAAGCCCCACATGGTTCATTTGATTCATAAACTTTTGGCTGCAAACTAAGACGGGAAGAGCAGGGTAGCATCATCCTCAAACGCCTGGGTTTTAAGTCCCAGCTCTACCAGTTAATGCTGCATGACTTTGGGCAAGGGACTCCACCTCTCTGAGTCTGTTTCCCCATTAGTGAAACAGAGATAAAAATGTTGCTACTTTATGGAGTTTCAGGGAGGAATATATATAATAGTACACAAAGAGTATTCAGCCAGAGTCTAGGGGGGAGAGAGAGGGCGCTCAATGCCTGTCACCCATTATCCCCACCCTCGTTCTGGGCCATTGCCGACCCACCGCCCCATCTTTAGAAGCGCTTTTTTATATGCACTGAGGCAACATCCCAACAAGTGGTGACCTGTCCGGTTCACCGTCCGAGAGAGGAAAGGACTGCCCTGAAGCCAGAAGTGGAGGCCAGTACCACGTGGTGGCAGACCCCTCCAGGCCAAGGGCAGAAGGCTGGGCATGTGCTTTGTTCTCATGGGCAAGAAAGTGCCCCCAAGATTTTAAGCAGAGTCAGCTGCATGACCTAAGCGGAACTCCACCCTAGGAAGGTTTTCTGGTTTATAGAGAGAATAAAAGATAAGCCTCTCAGCAGAACGTGTGCCCAGAGCTTGGCACAGCACGTGGCATGTGGTCAGTACTTTATAAACGTTCCCGGAATTAAGCTGGAGAAAAGTTGCAGTTCATCTGATGCTGACACTTAAGGAACACTTCCCTCCACTTGAACAGATCCACTCTGTCTAATACTGTGTGGCGCTTTTTGTCAGGGACAGCAGAATTCCTTCAGCGAGCGTCTATAATGTACCAGTCGTAGCAATGGGGGGCATGGTGGTGTGCAAAACTGGTGCAGGGGTTGCCCTAAGGGAGGTCACTGTTTTATGGTTGAGATAGACGCTCATGAAGACATTGGGCTGCTGTTTGAAATGACCTCTAACAGACGTTCACAGTGGATGTAGAATCACGGTGGAGGGACAGGCAAGCTCCCTGGCAGTCAGGGAAGGTTTCACAGAGGAGGGCAATTTTAGTGGGGCTTTGGCAGATGAGTAGGAGTTCATCAAAGAGCAGAAAAGAGTAAGGTGGAGGGACAGGCAAGCTCCCTGGCAGTCAGGGAAGGTTTCACAGAGGAGGGCAATTTTAGTGGGGCTTTGGCAGATGAGTAGGAGTTCATCAAAGAGCAGAAAAGAGTAAGGTGGAGGGACAGGCAAGCTCCCTGGCAGTCAGGGAAGGTTTCACAGAGGAGGGCAATTTTAGTGGGGCTTTGGCAGATGAGTAGGAGTTCATCAAAGAGCAGAAAAGAGTAAGAGTATACATATATATATATATATATATATATATATATGTATATATATATGGGCTGAAAGGGGAAGGGCTCGTGGGTAATTCTTGCCTTGTTTACACAAGAGGCAGAGGATCTGGAGTCCCTGGCCCCACTATGGCAGGTGGAGATATTCAAATTGGGGACTGGGGACTGACTAAAGTCCCCACCCCATGCCCTCCTCCGATTGTTCACCATCCTTGTAAGTAAAGTATCTCCCTTCTTCCCCTCCCAAGCCTGGAAAGCAGACTCGGCAAACCAAGTACACAGTCCTTTGAGGAGGTGCTGCCAGTGAAGCCAGCATTGGGGAGGATAAGAACATGGACCTGAAAAAGCCCTAGAGATGGCCGCCCCCTCCCCCGACCCCGCACTCCCTCCCC
This sequence comes from Budorcas taxicolor, assembly GCF_023091745.1. NCBI lineage: Eukaryota > Metazoa > Chordata > Mammalia > Artiodactyla > Bovidae > Budorcas > Budorcas taxicolor. Next base: position 66,199,859 of record NC_068926.1, read on the forward strand.
AGTTTGTGCAGAAGGGCAAGAATGTCTTCAGTCAGTCTGCAAAGCCGAGCACATAGTCAAGCACCTACTATGTGCCAGGCACTATTTTAGGCCCTGGGGACCCTGAGCAGCACAAAAATTTTCCCTCCTCCCTGGAGCTGACCTTTGATGAAATGCCTTCTTCCGTCTCCCTGGAGACGGGACCTCAGGCCCAAGCTGATCAAAGCCCTACCCCCACCTGCCAGCTCCAGAAAAATCTGTCTCAGCTGCCAGCCTCCAGAAAGCCTCTCCTGCAGGACCCAGCAAAGGGGGCTGAAGATCCTTGCGGCACCTCCCCTGCAGCTTCAGGAGCTGTCAGGGGGCCCAGAGGTTCCCAGGGCTCCAAGTGTTTCTGGGGCTGGGGCGCAGCCCCCCATCCACCCCATGCACTAGGGGCTCCTTGAGGGGGTGCTGCCTGGGGACCCTCAAAGCCTGGGAGGACCCCTGTCTCAAACATGACTCAGATCCTGTCTGCCCCTGCCCGTACCCAGGTGAAGAGTGTGAATCTGTCCGAGGGGGAGCTGCTCTCCATCCGAGGGGTAGACGGCCCCTCCCTGACCGTCCTGGCCAACCACACGCTCCTGGTCGAGGGCCAGGTGATCCGCAGCCCCACCAACACCATCTCTGTGTACTTCCGCACCTTCCAGGACGACGGCCTCGGGACCTTCCAGCTGCACTACCAGGGTAAGGCCGGGTCGGGGCTGTTGAGATGTACCTTTGGCCTCCGTTCCCCTCCAGCGCCAAGGACTGCCACCCACTTTGTGCTGGTTTGGTAACACCATGGACCCCTTCTTAGATTCGTGATTCCTTCTGTAATTAATTAATGTGGCTGCATCTCATCTTAGCTGCGGCACACGGGATCTTCATTGCGACGTGCCGGCTCATTCATGGTGGCACATAGACTCTAGTTGCTGCGTGCGGGTTTGGTTGTCCCGAGACATATGGGGTCTTGGTTCCCTGACCAGGGATCAGACCCAGCTTCCCTGCATTGCAGGGTGGATTCTTCACCACTGGACCACCAGGGAAGTCCCTTAGATTCGTGTTTTTAAGAGCATAAAATAAAATATATACAATTCAAAAGGAAGCCGTTCATACTGAACAGCACTTGTCAAAACATTGTTCTGATCTATGATATCATAATCTATGTGCTTCTTTATTAACACATTAAATCATATTTCCCAGTGGCTCTGATAATTATTGTAATTTCAAAGGAGCATAAGAAATATGTCAAGATATTCATTTTGATGTGAACATATCTGATTCCCTTGGTGACAAAGCCACGGGTGCTGTGACTGTGTAACAGTTTGTCGTCTACCTTTGCGGTTAACCTTGAACCTGTTCAGTGAAGAATAAGCAAGCCCCCTTTTCCCATTCGAGTTCATGGCCCCTGAATCTGACACCAATCCCATGAAGGCCCACGGGCTTCTGGGAGGGAGCCTCTGCTGCCAGGGTCCCTTGCTTTTTTTTCCTTCTCCGCTTTCTTCTGTGTTTGTCTGCCTCTGGTCTCCTTTTGTTTCCTATTTACCATTTCCCTCTCTTCTCTTCTCTCTTTTCTTTATTTCATTTCTTTGGTTGCATTGCAAAGCATATGGGTTCTTAGTTCCCCAAACAGGGCTTGAACCCATGGCCTCCCACATTGGAAGTGCAGAGTCTTAACCACTGGACTATCCGGGAAGTCCCAGCTTTCTTCATTTCTTTCCTTGCACCTCTCCCTTGCTTCATTCCCACCCCCCCTCTTCTGTCTTCCTTCTCTCTCTCCTTCAATGTCATCCCATTTTCCCCCACCTCCTGGGACGCTTCCTTCCTGGGAGCTCTCCCTGGATACGTGCCAAGTATCTGCCAGGGAGGGGGGCGCCCTTCGCCACACCTCGGGAAATCAACAGCCATCCACGTTTACGTCACATTGACCAAATGTCTGGAAAAATACTTCATTTAAAAATTTCCCCTTGGATGTTTCTGAAACAGATGGATGCCTGTATACAGGAGTATCCGTTCCCTCGCACCTTCTCAGTATGCAGATGAGCGTCTGTTGTCTTTGTTAATTAAAAAATGGGGGAAAAAATAGCTCATTGAGCCATGAACTTGAATTCAGTCCTCCTCATGAGTACTGGGAGTGCAGGAATCCTCAACTGCAGGAGAGATCAGACCACAGTCCAGGGATGGACTCCACATTCTCTTATCAAAATAAAACTTGAGGAGCTCAACGTGGCCATGGGCACTCTTCTGCCACTCCATCCAGCAAGCTCTGCCCACTGCAGTTGACCTAAAGAGGCTCTCCTCTGGCATTTGCCATTTAATCCTTACCGCCCCCCATGCAATAGGGACAGTCCTAGGGGAGGAGAGTGAGTTCAGGGCACTGTTCACTTCCCAAGGTCACCTGGTTTTTACGTGATGGAGTAAGAGAACGTACGTTCACATCAGCCTCTTCCACAGCCCAAGCCCTGACCTCCCGGGACTTAGTTCCAGCTCTCACATCCTTGGCATTTCCTAAAGAACTGGTTCTCCCAACCCTGGCCCAAGAGCCTGCATTTTTAACAAAGGAGCCTAAGCTGCTCGTGTGGGTGGGACTAACCCACCTGGGTGATCCCGCCCCTCCTGTGCTCAAGGAGAAAGTAGTTCTGTCTCCACATGGAGAGAGGCTCGGGGGAGGGGTGGGGACACCCCAAACCTGCTGTCTCCGGTTAGGCAGGGTCGGGGGCAGGGTGAGCTTTGAGCCTAGAGAAAAGCGCTCATCTGGCAGTCTCAGCAGCGCGTGATCAAGTCGAGTCACAGAAATACACTCCTTTAGCACTCGGGAGTCCCTGGGGGCCTCATCTTTTCTCCTCAGCACAAACCAGCTCCCGGCATGTGGGTCGCGTTCTCCGTCTCCTGCTCTGAGAAACGACTGTCTGCCCCGGCATCTCTCCCCAGCCTTCATGCTAAGCTGCAGCTTCCCCCGCCGGCCTGACTTCGGGGACGTCACGGTGATGGACCTGCACTCAGGCGGGGAGGCTCACTTCCACTGCCACCTGGGCTACGAGCTCCAGGGTGCCAAGACTCTGACGTGCATCAATGCCTCCAAGCCCCACTGGAGCAGCCAGGAGCCCATCTGCTCAGGTACACGCCAGCCTCAGCCGGACCCGCCATGGGTGGTCTCCCAGGAGAGGAGAGACCAGCCCCCAGGGGGTTAAAGGGAAAGTGTTAGTCGCTCAGTCACGTCCGACTTTCTGTGACCCCACGGGCTGTAGTCTGCCAGGCTTTTCTGTCCGTGGAATTCTCCAGGCAAGCATACTGGAGTGGGTTACCATGCCCTCCTCCAGGGGATCTTCCTGACCCGGGCCTCACGCATTGCAGGCAGATGCTTTACTGTCTGAGCCACAAGGGAAGCCCGTGGTGTTAAGACTGACCTTAGGAAAGAGACTGCTCCAAAAATGTGGTGGCTGTCGGTTTTGTTACATGATAAAAATACACGTGACATAAAAGTGACCATTAGTGACGTTTAGGACGTTCACAGTACCATGCAGCCATCACCACTTCCTTCATCACCCCCTAAAGGACACTCTGGACCCATTCGCAGTTACTCCCTGTTTCCCCCTGTGTCCAGCCCCTGCGTTCTGTCTCTACAGATTCACTTATTCTGGACACTTCATATGCCTGGGGTCGTACATTATGTGATATTTTGAATCCAGCTTGTTTCACTCAGCATGGTGTTCTCAAGGTTCATCCATATAGTAGCATGTATCAGAAGTTCATTCCTTTTGATGGCTGAATAATATTCCATTATATAGACCACATTTTATCTGTTCCCTTATTGGGGGACATTCAAGTTGTTTTGGACTTTGGAGGTGTTACGAATAGTGCTGCTATGAACACATGTGTGAACATTTTGACGTGGACATATGTTGTCATTTCTCTTGGGTATATGCTGCTAAGTCTCTTCAGTCGTGTCCGACTCTGTGCGACCCCATAGACGGCAGCCCACCAGGCTCCCCCCTCCCTGAGATTCTCCAGGCAAGAACACTGGAGTGGGTTGCCATTTCCTTCTCCAATGCATGAAAGTGAAAAGTGAAAGTGAAGTCACTCAGTTGCGCCCAACCCTCAGCGACCCCATGGACTGCAGCCTTCCAGGCTCCTCCGTCCATGGGATTTTCCAGGCAAGAGTACTGGAGTGGGGTGCCATTGCCTTCTCTGTCTCTTGGGTATATACCCGTAAGCAGAGTTGCTGGGTCACATGGTAATTCCACATTTCAGTTTTGAAGGAACCGTCGAAGCATTTTCCACTGGCTGCACCATGTCCTTTCCCTCCAGCCATGTATGAAAGTACCAGTTTCTCCACATCCTCACCAGCACTTCTTTTCCATGCCTTCTTTTTATTCTGACTGCCATCCTAGTGAGTGTGAAGGTATCCTAGTGTGACTCTGCATTTTCCCAGTGGCTGATGACATTGATCATCTTTTCATATGCTTGTTGGCCATTTGTGTATCTTCTGGGAGAAAAGTTCATTCAAGTCCTTTGCCCATTTTTAAAATTTAGTTGTCTTTTTCTTGAGTTGTAAGAATTCTTTATGTTTTCTAGTTACTAGACTCTTATTAGATATATGATTTGCAAATATTTTCTCCCACTCTGTGGGTTGTCTTTTCGCTTCTCAATAGCGTGCTTTTTGTTGTTCAGTAGCTAAGTCATGTCCAACTCTTTGTGACCCCACGGACTGCAGTACACCGGACTTCCCTGTCCTTAGCTATCTCCCAGAGTTTGCTCAAACTCTTGTCCTTTGAGTCAGTGATACCGTCCAACCATCTCATCCTTTGTCACCCCCTTAGTGTCCTTAATTTTGGCAAAGTCTAATTTATGGGGGATTTTTTTTCTGGTTGTTGTTGCTTGAGCTTTTGATGTGACAGCTGCCATATTATGAGCCCACTCCATAAGCCAGGGCTGTGATGAATCCTCACAGCAGTCCTACATGGCATGAACCATTATCCCCATTTCACAGATGAGGAAACGGAGGCTCATGGAGGTGAAGTTTCTTCCTCCAAGTCACCAGATAGAAACTGAACTGGATCTAGCGTCCTTCTCTCTTGAGCTGTTTCCCTGACACATTCACTATTTAAAGTGCAGACGGGTGAGATTATTAGAAATTCATAATCCTGGGCCCCACACAAAACCAAGCAAATCAAAAATCTACATTTAGCTTGCTCTTTTTGTGGTTCACTGCTGCACATCATAGATTGAGAAGCACACTATGCTACACTCTATCTGTACCAGTGGCCGTAACCTTGACCTTCCTCAGTTATCGAGAGAGTAGTACCCTGTTAGATTCTCAAAAGTCCTGACTGTGGCCAGGAGAGTACAGGCTGCTCACATTAACTGAGCACCTACTATGTGCCAGGCCATGAGCCATGTATAAACAGGATACTGGGAATAAGAAAAACATCGTTCCTGCCCTCCAGGCATTTGTAGTCACTAGAATTGAAGATGCAAATGAGAGCTGATGGTAAATTCTGAGATTTAATTATTGCAGTATTGTTCTCTCAAGGCTGTTCAGAATTTTGTGTGTGTGTGTGTGTGTGTGTTTAAAAAAACAAAAGAAAAATCCAAACCATAGGGCAGTTGGTCTCCATGCCTCCCTCGAGTTAATTTTTATCTATGTATGAAATCAGAGAGGAATTAAGCCTCAATTTGTGCTAAGAAAGATGGATGGGGAGCCACGGCTGGCAAATTGAAGCCAAACAGAGTCATCAGTCGGCTTAATAAGGCAAGGAAGGGAAGCAGAGAGGCAGCAAATGAGCAGCCGCTCAGAGAGGACAGATGGCTGGAGCCCCCCACCAGGGACAGCTCGTCCATCTCCTTGGCCCCTGAGCTGTAGGGCAAGGAGGCTGCCTGCGTTCTGAGCACCTACTCTGTGCCAGGGATGGCGACAAGCCTTCTCGACGCAGTGTTTCACTTCTCATCTCAGTCCATAAGGAGGGTGAAATTATTATTACCGCTTTACTAGAGGTTCAGAGAGCTTCCGTGACTTGTCCTGGATCTACAGCGGGTAAGTGACACCGGGCAGACTTGAACCTCCACTTTGGGACAGGAGGCAGAGTGCAGAGATGGAGGAGCCGGTACTCTGTCCGTGGTCCTGAAAAAAAGTGCAAGTCTTCCTAGCAACATCTTTGCTGTAGGTCACAGCAGAGTCCAGAGCAGGCAAGGGAGCTATTGGCCTTTCTCATCTCTGCAATTTTTTATTAGTCATGAAGTCATTCAACAAACATTTAATGAGAGCCAAATATCTTCTAAGAATAAAACTGCCTCCCAACATTTGCAGAACTCTTCTCAGTTCACAAACCATTTTTTCATGTATGTTAGATTTTTATGATAAAAGTAATATATAACTCTGGTTTTTAAAAAATGTATTTCCAAGAAATACAAAAGTGCTGAAGAGTCTGACAAATCACTTTTATACCCCTGATCTCAATTGATCTTTGCATATAGCTCATTGAAATAGGTATGGCAGACCATTTTCTAACTTTTTTTTTCCCCCACTTAAAATATAGAGAGCATTTTCCTATACTCTGAAGTACTCTTTGATAACAAGGTTTTTAAAAACTATATGAATGGCATGCATCTCACCAAGCGTTTGTAAGTGGACATTCGTGTTATTTCTCAGTGTTTTGCTCTTAGAAGCAATCAAACAGTGAACATCATCATTCATACATTTTTGTGAAACTCTCTAAATCTTTTTTTGACATAAGTCCCCAGAACCTTAATTACCAGGTCAAAGTGTTTAAACACATTTTCCGTATTTTTCATCAGATTTCCCTTCTGAAAGGTCATAGCAATTTGCATTCTAACCAGGCCTGAATGGAGAGCAACCATTTCTCATCACTGAAGATGGCGCTCCCCGTTTATTGCTGCTCTTTATCTGGGCCAATTAGGTGGACGGAGATAGAATATAGTTTAGATTTGCATTTCTTTTATTGTTAGGCTGACTTTTTTGAGTGCTTAGCTAAGTACTAAAAGCAGACTTCTTCTTTGGAGAACTGCCTGTTTATGTCTTTCTTGATTACCATTTTGTAACTGAGAACCAGGGCACAGCCAGTGCATTAAGGCACAGTCATTCATTCCCTGCCGTGGATGCATGGGGCAGTGGTTCCGGTCGTGGGACTGGATCTCCTGTCAAACAGAACGAACCTGTCTCCGGAGGAGGGGACTTGCCCGCGGTCTTCCTCTTCCTAAGGGGTTGGGGTCAGAGAAGGATAAAACACTCACTTATCCTCCCCTCCACCTCTCTCTCTCTCTCCGCGATCCTCTCATTGCCCACCCACCCCTACTGTCTGGCTCCAGCCCCTTGTGGAGGGGCTGTGCACAACGCCACCATCGGCCGCGTCCTGTCCCCAAGTCACTCTGCAAATGCCAGTGGGAGCCAGTTCTGCGTGTGGACGATCGAAGCTCCAGAGGGCCAGAAGCTGCACCTGCACTTTGAGAGGCTGGCACTGCACGAGAAGGACAGGTAAACCCCTGAGGGTCCCCAGAGGCCTCATGCCTTCCCAGACTGTTAGGATGTGGCTTGGGATCTGGAGTCTTGAAATGGCTAAATTGTTGGCTCACGGAGGTCGAGAAAGGAAGAGCTGGGGAGGGAGGCGAGGATATTAGAAACCATCAGTTTTGATCTCCTCCTTTTACACATAAGGAAACCAGGGCATACAGAGGGGAAGAGACTTGCCCCAGTCACACAGCAGGGTAGGGGGGAGAGGCAGGAAGGGAGTCCCCCTACCTTTCACTGCCTCGTCCCTTCTCCTGCACATCCCTTTTTGCAGTGGAGCAAGGAGAGAGCGTTTCCTGAGCACCTGCTCTGTGCCCAAATTATGTATTGGCCTCAAAGGAGAATGGGAGAGAAGAACGTTGATTCCTGGTGTGACAGGAAATTGAGATTCAAAAACCAGATGTATGCACATGAAGGAACTTTCGATAACAAGACAGGATTTAGCTAAGAGCACATCTGTCAATGCTAAGTAATAGGCACAGAAGCCAGAATCGGAAAACTTTGATAAGCTGAGACCTTATTCCAGAATATTCTGAAACATTCTAGAAAATTAGGATCTTGGCTGCTTAGAATTGCTGTGTTGGAATGGGTTCCCTTGGAAACAGACAGGATGACAATGGTGTGAGAGAAAGTGGTTTATTTAGCAGCTGATCCTAGAAAGCACCAGGAAAATGAGCAGAGAAGAAAAGGGAGTAGATACAGTGTGTGTTAATAGTCAGGTGTCTTATCTACAGGGGTCCCCCAGGAAGCTGTATTTAGCATGGCTCAGAGACTTCCTGTCAGAGGGCAAGGGAGCTGGGGTATTTATCTACCCACTCATCCACTGTGGAGGAGGGGTGCTCCTGGACACACTGACTGCCCAGCATTGCTCTCACCCCTTGAGCTGGCTGAACTGGCTGATTCTCAGAGACTCTGGAAACTGGCCAAAACTGGGTGAGCAAAGAGTGCTGAGGGGTACGGGTAGGGCACCCACAGAATGCCAGCACCTTCAAGTCCTGGAGTCTGTCCGACTTTCAGCTTAGAATTATGGTGTCCTGGCTTCTTTGAAGCTTCAGACCTAAACCATTAACCTCTGGGAAAGGATTCTGAGAAAATACCAGACAACTGAATAATTTACCCAACTCTGGAGTCCACTTCCCTCCAAACTGTTCAGCTTTATCCTGAACAACTCTGTATCAATAAATCACTGCCTTAAAGTACAAGGTGTCTAATAGGGGCTTCAGAGCGTGGATTCTCTGTAGCATCAGAATGGCCTCAGGAACCTTTAAGAAAAACAGATGCCCAGTCTCTTCCCCCTGGAGACTCATTGAGAAGCAAGACCTGGGAGCCCTCAGTGATGAATGCTTTTTAACATTCAGACCTCTAGTTTGCCTCTTCTGAACAGTACTGGGAATAAACCAAGTGTACGTTTAGACCAGACAGTGAGAAGCAGAAAGAAAAATTAACCAAAATGAGTATTTTCTGAAAGTTTATGAAATCCTGATAAATGAGCCGACAGACACATGGACACTGTAGTTTCACTGGGTGTTTCTGTGGAGCCCTGCAAAGGTTTATGAAAGGGAGGTGTTGACAACCACCAGGGAAAACCAGTGCTCAAGTGTCTCTAGGGAAAGAAGTTTGGGGTTGCTCATCAAGGTCAAAGCATACACACACACACACACACACACACACACACACACACACAGGAGCGAAGGTACTCGCTGTGCTAAGAAGAAAGGGGAGCTTTATCTGTCCATGGACTTTATTGAGGGAAAACAGCTTAAGTACCACAGTTGCAAGAGCTTAGAGCTAGAAGAGAAGGCTCCATGTAAGATATGGGACCTTGATCTAAACCTTAGAGATTCACTCAGGGAACCCAAAATACGGTGAGTGGATGGAGTAGCTAGCCCAAGCAGGGAGAATAGGAGTGGAGATGGACAAAGATGAGGAGGTAAATGTGGGCCATCTTCTGAAGGGCTTTGGCTGCCAGATGCTTCTAGAAGCTGTAGAGAGTCATGGAGGGATTTTGAGTAGAGGAGTGAAATGAAATTTTAAAGATGATTTCCACCCCCCCAAAATGAAGTCTTTCTAAACTCCAGTCCCATAATATGCAGCATAGAAAGTGGGTTCTCTGGTCAAATATGTTTGGGAGACACTATACCCAGGCTCTATCTTGGTATCAAGGCACATTCACTGGCAAAGGCACTGACAAGTCCTGCAAGGGAAGAAAATGTTTAATTTTCATTTAAATTTTCCAAGCCCATTTGACCAGAGACTATACATAGATTTAAGATAAAACTCTTCACTATTTCAGACATTCTAGAGAACATAGCTAGAAAACTGCTATCTTGGGAAGAGTCATTGACTGTAGAGATTTTGAGATCCTGAGGATTTGCCCTGGAGCAACCTTTGTTGCCAAAGGCTTCAATTCTCCTAAACAAGAGTCCTGGGAATGGCCCCAAAGACACAATAAAGTCAAGAGGGATTAGAAGATTGTGAAGAGGCCCTTGGCCTCTACCCCAGCCCCCTCCTTATCTGAATCACAGTGGACACAAGGCAGAATAAACCGACTGAGACTCCAATATTTCTACATTTTGATGGCATTAGAAATTCATATGATAAACGCTTTATATGGGTCATGGTAAAAAAAAAAACTTGAAAAATTAAAAATGCCTAGTTATGATTCCATCCATAAAAGTAAGTGATCCAATTTGTGTACTGGTTCCTTCCACATCTTTGCATAACTTCTTTAAAACTGCCATGGCTAGCAAAGAGTCAAGTGCCAAAGGGTTTTAATAACACTAAGAATGTCAACATGTCTGATACCTTTCAGTTTTCAGGGTGCTTCATCTTTTCAAAGCCCCCCTGGAAGACAGATAGGAAAGACTTTGTGACCCCTCCTTTCAGGACTGTGGAAAGTGAGGCCCGAGATGGGTTGAGACTTGTGTAACCTCAGTGGATGGGGAATTGGGGACTGGAAGTTGGGACTCCTCTAACTGCACACGCAGTGTCCTCAGGAGGCAAGAGTCAGTGGCAGAGCCTGGTAGTGGTCCAACACTTGGTTGTCTGACCTGCATACCTGCACACTATACCCTTGGCCTCTAATCCCCACACTCTTGTACCCATTTTACAGATGAAGAATCTGAGGCTTGGTGGGGTAAAGTGTTTTTGTCCAAAGTCCCATAGCTCAGAATTTAAAGGTGGGACTGTGATTACATGTGTATTTGTGTGTGTGTGTGTGTGTGTGTATCAGTGTTTCAAGAATGTTATTAGCCCAATCATCCAACTTCTTAGTGAGTAATAAATACTGCTACCGCTAAGTCGCTTGAGTCATGTCCGACTGTTTGCGACCCCATGGACACCCTGCTTGGCTCCTCTGTCCATGAGATTCTCCAGGCAAGAATCCTGGAATGGGTTGCCATTTCCTCCTCCAGGGGATCTTTCCATCCCAGGGATTGAACCCACATCGCTCTCGTCTCCTGTATTGCAGGCAGATTCTTTACTGCTAAGCCACTGGGGAAGCCCATATTAGTAATAAATAATTGGTAACTATTAATTCAGTGGGTCATTACATCATACACAGCACCTTCCTTACAAGCTCAGAATCCATCCATGAGTCTAGGATAAGCATTGTACAGAAAGGGAGACAAATTTGGTGAGATGATGCAGAGTACCCTGGTGAGTATGGGGTGAAGTCGGGGTGTGAGTCAGGGAATGCGGTCCCAGAGCGGGCGCGCACAGCACACGCCTCCTGCTGCTGCATGTCAGTGGCCCCTGAAGACCTCTCATTGACCCCCATCTCCTTCCGCACTGCCAGGATGATGGTTTACAGCGGGTTGACCAACAAGTCCACTCTTCTCTACGACTCCTTCCAAACCGAGAATGTCCCCTTCGAGGGCCTGCTGAGCGATGGCCACACCATCCGCATCGAATTCACGTCCCACCAGCCGCCGGCGGCCTCAGCCTTCAACATCCGGTTTGAGGGTGAGGGTCCCGGGGAGCGGCCCCCTCTGCTGGGTTGTCGCTGTGGGATTGAGGGAAGCATGGCAGGGCTGGGTCTTGGGAGGCAGAAATGTGACCTGCTAAGACTGGAGAAGAGGCCGTGGCTAGACTGCCCCTTGGACCCCCAAAGGCTGCCTCTTTGGGGCTGGGGAGGCAACGGTCCTTGTTCCCATTTCAGATATGAAAATAAAGCGGTAGAGAGGCCAGGTGAATGGCCAAGGGCCCTCAGCAGGTCAGCAGGAGCTGGAGTGGGGGGTCTGGTACCCGTTTTCCATGGGGCTTCCCTAGCAGCAGGAGGGGCGCCTGCTTTTGTGGCACAGCCCCGCGTGCCTCCCCCGACTCGCGTGAGCACGGCCCTGCACGCCTCCCCCGACTCGCGTGAGCAGCTGCCCTCTTTTGTGTTCTGGCCCAGCCTTTGAGAAAGGCCACTGCTACGAGCCCTACATTCAGAACGGGAACTTCACCACGTCCGACCCGACCTATAGCATCGGGACCATAGTGGAGTTTACCTGCGACCCCGGCCACTCTCTGGAGCAGGGCCCGGCCATCATTGAGTGCATCAACGTGCGAGACCCGTATTGGAACGACACGGAGCCCCTGTGCAGAGGTGAGTGGGTCACAGCCCTCCCTCCAGGGTGTCCCAGGGCCCTCCGCTCCTTCAGATGAAGAGAGCCAGCTTGTGTACCGATTCTAGGATTAGAACCCTTTCCAGGGCTCACTCTTCGTTGGGTCAGGTTTGCTGCTGATCCTTGAGAAAATTACAAAATGGATAAAATTGAAAAGGGGCCCCTTCCTCCGGATACAAGGCCCCATCATGCACAGCTTGGTGAGAAGATCTCTGCATGGAGTTCAGTTCCTACATATGCTGTGCAGACTTGTGCAGTGCACAGCCCACCCAACAGCACATGGCAACCCTGAGTCTAATTAATGATAATGATGATAATAATAGTTGTTAAGAGGAGTGCAAAAAAAAAAAAACTGTGTTGCAGGCACTCTGAGCATTATATGATTTAATCCTCACCACAATCCTGTCTTGTTCAGTTGCGAAGTCATGTCTGACTCTTTGTGACTCCATGGACTATTTGTTACCCACCGGACTCCTCTATCCATGGGATTTCCCAGGCAAAAATATTGGAGTGGGTTGCCCTTTCCTCTTCCAGAGGATCTTCCCAACTCAAGGATTGGACTCTCCTGCATTGGCAGGAGGATTCTTTACTGCTGAGCCACTGGAGAAGCCCACTACCTGAGGAGCATATTATTATTGATCCCAGGTACAGACAAAGAAATAGCAGCTGTGATGTGACATGCCTCAGAAGACACTGAGGGTAATTGGCAGAAGCAGGCATGGAACTCTCATCTCTCTGTTCTCTGAAAGCTGTGCTCTTTGCCCCTTTGGACAGTGTTAGCTCTGTGGAACCCTCAGCTATGTGGACGCCCAATGGCCTGCCCTCCCCGCTGAGCCACTCCAAGCCTGAACTCACGTGGGGAGTGTGGAATAATGAACAGAGCCCTGGCTCCTGGCAGCCGCTGCTCAGATGGCAGTTGGCGTGAAGTCATAGCCTTGCCGTGGTGAGGGATTGATCCCTGTATTAAATGTGCTGGTTTAACAGAGCAGAATTTATTGGTGCTTTGGCCTCTGCCACATTGAGAACTTTCCAAAGCAGCAAACACAGAGTGAAATTTAAAGGGCCAAGTGCGGCCACACATCTCCACTTCCAGTTCGGAGCCAGGGCCCTCCACAGTAACCTTAACTAAGAATTACTGAATGCTTACATTGTGCCTGGCACTGTGCCGTGTCTGACATCCATGAGCTCAGTTAAGCCTCAGAATTATCCAGTGAGGTCTGCACTGGTGTTTCTCCCTGCTGTCCAGAGGGAGACAGCTGAGGCTCCAAGAACTTACATGCCTTGTCAACAGATCCTTTGGTGGCCAAGGCAAGACTCGAACTCAGGTCCACGTGATTCAAATGCACCATCTCTTGGTCACTACACCCCCTGCTCAAGGGGGAGTCTGTTGAAGAGTTCCTTGAAACCTTGGGCTTTGTCCTTGGTCCTGAAAGCCTGACTGCCATCCCTTAGTATCCGCAAGGGACTGGTTCCAGAACCAGCGCTACCCACTACCCCAATATAAAAATTTATGGATGCTCAAGTCCTTATATAAAAAGACACATTCTCTTATACACTTTAAATCATTTCTAGATTACTTATAATACAAAGTAAATACTAGTAAACAATTGCAAGCACCATGTAAATGATACAGGAATGTCCTAAATGCAATGTAAATGCTATGTGAACAGTTGCTGGTGAGTGGCAAATTCAAGGTTTGGTTTCTGAAACTTTCTGGAATTTTTTCAGACTTTGCTTCTCAGTTGGTTGAATCCCAGGGTTGCAGAACCCCCAGTACAATGTCCTTATACCGCCTTTGCCAGCCTTCAGCTGGAGGAGACAGGTGGCGGTCTGAATTTAATCCTTCCACACATGTATGGACTGTCTGGTCTCATAGCCCACACTCCTAGCTGTTATGCCATATCTGTCTCCTTATGCATCATGTCTGTCTGTCTGTGCCTTTTACAGCCATGTGTGGTGGGGAGCTCTCTGCTGTGGCCGGGGTGGTGCTGTCACCAAACTGGCCGGAGCCCTACGTGGAAGGTGAAGACTGTATCTGGAAGATCCATGTCGGCGAGGAGAAGCGGATCTTCTTAGACATCCAGTTGTGAGTGTTTCTGATGGGTGGACCCCCAGGTCTAGCCAGTTGGGGAAGAAATTGCTCCTGCTTGATTGTTTTGACCACTATTAATCAAGCACCTCCTGTGTGTCAGGGGCTGTGCAAATAACTGGGGTCCCTATGGTGGGGAAACAACATACACCCAGAAAGAGCCCCTGTCCTCAGGAAATTCAGTCTGCTCAGGAAGCATGCACTGAATGAGGAGATGCATCAATGTAACTTTGTTAATGCACCTTTGTAAGGAAAGGCACCTGATGCTATGCGATTCTATAATGGAGATCTGACGTCAAGAGGAAGGTCAGCGAAGCCTTTCCTGGAGGATCTGAGAAAGCTCAGAATGTAAAGATGAATTGGAGTGAACGTATTCAAAAGGAGCAGAATCCCCTGAAGGCCCTGTGCCAGAGCAAGGACAGCATTTTCAGAGGCCCGGATGGCCAGGATGGTCAGGAGGAGGAGGGAGTCTAACACACACAGCAGTTCGTTTTCCCGTCTGATCACTCAGCTAGAGCAGAAGGTCCTTGCAGTCAGGACCTGGTCTGATTCATCTCTCTTCCGGCATCTTACACAGAGCCTGACACACAGCAGACGCTCAGACAGTGACTGCCGAATGAAAAAGACATGTTACAGTGAATAGACTTTCCCTGGCTGTGTGTCTGTTTTCCAATACTCAGTGAGGGAACCTGTTAGATGCTCCATCCAGAACTTGCCCTCTCTAAGCCCGCAGGGATCGGGAGAAGGGTACAGAGACAGACAGTGGTGTCTAGAAAAGCAGAAGAAAGGGCTTGCCAGCAGACTCAGACACATGGTTGGGTGCCAAGTTTGGGAGGGCCTCTCTGGATGCAGACAGGACCTCTGGGGGTCAGCTGTCCCCACAAGCCTGAAGTAGAACCCGCTTGACTGGGAAGCAGAACTCTGGGGTTGCCTGGCTTTGCAGAGGAGCCTGGCAAGAGGAAGATGATTTGCAAGACTATGAGTGACTATCTTTGGAGCAGTCCCTTGGAGGCAGGAGTGTCCTCAGAGGCTGCCCTGAGTCATAGATTTGCACGGTTGCCTCTGGTGGCCTTGGGGTCGGGCCAACCTGAGTCTCGTCTCCTCCACCTCCAGCTGTGAGACTCTGGACTTCTCTCTGGGCCTTGGCTTTTCTCATCTATAATGAGATTCCTGGAACATGGGTGTTTTGTGGCTACTGGAGGCAGGAGTTAAGCCTCCCTTGCCCACTGCCTCCCTCCCTCCTCAATGATAAGTCACCCCTTTCTCCCATTCTTAGCTGTCTGACTTCTAGAGCCTGGAATGAAGTGTCATTCATTCAAGACATGTTTTCTGAGTATCTGCTATGAGCCAAGCACTGAAAAGGCTCTGATAGTTGCCAACTCAGCAGTAAAGCTTATACTGGAAAAGAGTGGGTTGACTGGTCTCTATAAACTCTGGGAAAAAAAAAATTGCTGTGCACTTACTGTGAGGCAGCACTAGGCTAGGCACTGGAGATACAGTTGTGAGAAAGGTGGAACAGTCTCCGCCCTCACTGTCTAGTGAATGAGGACATGAAACTTTGTGCAGTGTGATAAGAGCAATGATGGGGAGAGCAGGCATCTGTGTGAAATCATGGAGGGCTTCCAGGAGGTAGTGACTTCTGGGATGGGATGAAAGAAGATATGCAAGTGATGAAGAGAAATGAAGAGGGTCCAGACAGTGAGTTCAGCATGTGCAAAGTCTGGAAATGAGAGAGAAAGTGGCCCACTTAGTGGCTAAACGGGAGTTCAGTGTGTCTGGAGTGTGGAGGCTGGGTAGGGGTTACATGTATCGTTTCACATGCTTTTCCATTATGGTTTATCGCAGGATATTGAATACAGTTCCGTGTGCTCTACCATGAGCCCTTGTTTTTTATCCATCCTATGTATAACAGTTTGCATCTGCTAATCCCGAACTCCCAACCCTTCCCTCCCCCACCCCCTTCGCCCTCGGGAGCCGGAAGTCTGTTCTCTGTGTGCCTGTTTCTTCCTTGATGCATTTGTTTGGGTCGTGTTTTAGATCCCACATAGAAGTGATGTTGTATGATGTTTGCCTTTGACTTGCTTCACTTACCATGGCCATCTCTGGGTCTAGCTGTGTCACTGCGGGTGGCGGTATGTCGTTCCTTATCGTGGCTGAGGAGTGTTCCCGCGTGTATATGCACCACCTCTTCTTTATCCGTTCACCTGTTGATAGACATTCACATTGCTTCCATGTCTTGGCTGCTGTGAACACTGCTGCAGTGAGCATTGGGGTGCATTTATCTCTTCAAATTATATCGGTAGGTTTGTCAGGCTGTGTGCCCGAAGTAAGGTTGCTGGATCGTATGGCAGCTGTAGCTTCAGTGCTAAGAGGAGCCTCCATTCTGCTCCCAACGGGACTCACCAGTTTACATCGCCACCAACAGTGTAGGAGCACTCCCTCTTCTCCACACCCTCTCCAGCATTTGTTATTTCTAGACATTTTAACGAAGCCATTCTGACCAGTGTGAGGTAATACCTCATGGTAGTTTTGATTTGCATTTCTCTAATATAAATTCAATTTTTAGAAATAATGCCCCCTCTTTATAAAAAGTATCTCCCTACCAGATTCAGACTTGAGGAACTACAAGTCTAGAGAGTGGTTAAGGTCGTTTCTCATGGAGGTGGTGAGGAAAGCTATTTTTCATCATTGAGTACTTACTGTCTGCAAGGTTATTCTCAAGTGTTAATTAATTTGCTCCTCCAAGTAATCCTAGGTGGAATATCCAGCTATTATATAGCTCACCTTATTTCCACCTGCTTTCTCACCTCTTCACTTCGATGTCCAAGAGGCATCTCCAGTGAAGTCCCCAGACTTAAACCCCTTGATTCCCTTTCTCCAAACCTGTTTCGACTCATCTTCCCATCTCAGGAGGGAGTCGTCCATCCTGCCAGCTGCTCAGACCCGAAAGACATGGGGTTATTCTAGAGCAGGAGGATGCTGGTCAAGGTTCCACAGTGGCTTTTCTTGGCTGGTGGGCTGGGGAGCAGCTCCCCGATGTGCAGCATTTGCCAATTTCCTCGATGTAAATACTTACGCTGTGAAACCAGTTTCAAGCAATCAACACAACATCAACAGGCTCACCAAATGCCTGGACCCTTAACAATCAGCTCGTATGACCCAGAAGGAGCCACTGGTTCCAGCACACTGCCTGTGAACTGTAACAGGCAGAAGATAGGCAAAGATGGAGGGAACAGTGTTCCAGCCAAAAGGAACAGCATGTGCTAAGGTCCAGAAGCAGGAAGCGTGACTCTCTTATTATTCATCCATAACATGGAACATATGCTGAGCATTTACTGCATCCCAGGCATTCACATCCCTTGTGAACAAACGCAGGCAGCAAGTCTGGTGGTTATCTCCACTCTACAGATGAATAAACTCATAGAAGTAGAGGGCTTCCCAGGTGGCTCAGTGGTAAAGAATCCTCCTGCTGATGCAGGAAATGCGGGTTCAGTCCCTGGATCGGGAAGCTCTCCTAGAGAAGGCAGTGGCAACCCACTCCAGTATTCTTGCCTGGCAAATCCCATGGACAGAGGAGACCGGCAGGCTACAGTCCATGGGGTTCACAAAGAGTCAGACACGACGGAGCGACTTAACACACACACGTGCATAGAAGTAGAACGGTGACTGTGATCACATGGCTGGGATTCAAACTGCTTGCCATGTCTCCAGGGCCTGGGGTCTTCGCCAGCCTGTGAGAGGACCTAGCCTATGTGTCTGGAGCTCAGAGATAGAGGGGGCACGACACCAGTGAGGAAGCCGTGGGATCAGGCAGGGCCTTGAAGGCCACATCAGGGAGTCTGGACGTGCCCAAACCAGGCAGCAGGGGAAGGGGTTCAGGCAGCTAACAGGATTAAAGCATGGCAAGAGGGAGCTGAGCCCTCGGGGTCACCAGCCCGGGTCTCTCCACGGCAAACCCCAGCACACACTTGGCAGAGCGGTATCTGGGCCTGGTGCCCGCTTCCTCCCACGGAGGGAAAGAAAACAGCATCTCACTAGCGAGGAAGCCACGCAGCCCAGGAGCTGCTGGCTTTAATTTATCTTGCTTGGTTTCCGCTGACAGTTTTAGTAAACCAATTTGGCTGTGATAGAAAAATAATTCCATCCTCAGGGCCCCTCACGTGGCCTAAGTGTTTGCAATTGTTATTTATCACATCGGGGAAGGGGAAGGAGTTTGCACTGCTGGACCAGCTGGGTAGGTGGCCTGTAGTAGGTGCTGGAATGTTTGCTGAGTCATGAGGTCCTCAGCCACCTGTGGCCCGCGAGAGGAGACTCTTCTCCCCCTTGTCTTCTGGGCCCATCTCTTGATGCTGTGGGCATTAGGATAGCGGCTCTAATTAGTCATCATTTATGAAAGACCTACTGCGTGCCAGGCCCTGAGCTGCATCATTCATCCCAGAGAGCGATAATGAATGTGAACGTTATTACATGGAGATAATAATTACATAATTTAGTGCTAATGTGAGCAGAGATAATTGCAGAGGGGTAATTACCCAAATTTAGAGATAACGTACGCAGAGCACATCACATGGGGCCCGGCATGTAGTTGGCGCTTCATAAATGAGGACTCGGAGAAGGCAATGGCACCCCACTCCAGTACTCTTGCCTGGAAAATCCCATGGACAGAGGAGCCTGGTGGGCTGCAGTCCATGGGGTCACGAAGAGTTGGACATGACTGAGCGACTTCACTTTCACTTTCCACTTTCATTCATTGGAGAAGGAAATGGCAACCCACTCCAGTGTTCTTGCCTGGAGAATCCCAGGGACGGCGGAGCCTGGTGGACTGCTGTCTATGGGGTCGCACAGAGTTGGACACGACTGAAGCGACTTAGCAGCAGCAGCAGCAGCAGCAAATGAGGTCTGCAGGTGCCAGGGACCCTCGTGAGTCCATCTTGATCCCCACTGCTTCGTGGATTTGGGAATGACACCACAGAGAGTGAAGCGGCTGCCTCAGGTCACACAGCTAGGGAAAGACAGAGCCAGGGTTGGTGTGCACACCGTAGCGTCCACTTGCATTGACTTGAACAGCCTTTTGGGGGCATCAGCTATATGTCTCAGTGATGAAGCCAGAAGGCTCCCAGGCCTCCAACAACTCACAGGTCAGGAAGGGAAGTAGGACCATAAACAGACAACCCCACAGAATACAGGCACAGTGCTGTGGCTGGAGGGGGTGGGTTGGGGCACTGGGGTTATGGAAATGTCACAGAGAGGGTGGCCTCCAAGCAGGATTCTGAGGAGTGTCCTTTGGTCAAACTGTAATGGCAGAAGGGCATTGCCCGAGCGGCCCCTGTGAACAAAGGACTCAAGCAGTGTTACAGGATGCCCTGAACTGCAGCAGTTACCCTGTTCAGTTCAGTTCAGTTCAGTTCAGTTCAGTGGCTCAGTCCTGTCCGACTCTGTGACCCCATAGGCTGCAGCATGCTAGGCTTCCCAGTCCACCACCAACTCCCAGAGCTTGCTCAAACTCATGTCCATTGAGTCAGTGATACCATCCAAGCTTCTCATCTTCTGTCGTCCGCTTCTCCTCCTACCTTCAATCTTCCCCAGCATCAGGGTCTTTTCCAATGAGTTGGCTCTTTGCATCGGGTGGCCAAACTATTGGAGCTTCAGTTTCAGTATCAGTCCTTCCAATGAACACCCAGGACTGATTTCCTTTAGGATGGACTGGTTGGATCTCTTTGCAGTCCAAGCGACTCTGAAGAGTCTTCTCCAACACCGCAGTTCAAAAGCATCAATTCATCAGTGCTCAGCCTCCTTTATGGTCCAACTCTCGTATCCATACATGACTATTGGAAAAACCATAGCTTTGACTGTTTGGACCTTTGTTGGTAAAGTAATGTCTCTGCTTTTTAATATGCTATCTAGCTTGGTCATAGCTTTTCTTCCAAGGAGCAGCAGTAATTAGAACCCTCTAATTGTGTTGTCAGTATCATGGGTAAGAAGGTGGGTGAGATGAGTCAGGAGCCCCCAAACTGTACCTCCTTCACACCCAAAATACCTAGTCCCTGACCCACCTTGTACTTCCCAGTTCCGTCAGGAATCCGCTGCTTACCCTAAAGTGCGTCTGGATGTGAATCTTTTAAATCCTTCAGAATTTTTTTTTAATATATTTATTTATTTATTTGGCTGTGCCAGGGTCTTAGTTGCAGTACACAGGATCTTTGGTCGTCTTTGCAACACATAGGGTCTTACCACAGCTAAGAGACCTAGTTCGCTGAGTGGGGATTGGACCCTGGCCCCCTGTGTTGGGAGCATACAGTCTCAGTGACTGGACCAGCATGGAAGTCCCTGAATCCTCTCTCTTCTTTCTCCTTCTTGCTCTCTCAAAACGTAAAGCATAAAACAGGGAATAAAGAAACTAAGGTGTGCTTGGAGAAGAGGCTCGAGGATGGAATACCTGGCAGGAGGCCCAGAGAGGGAAGGTGGTTTGCCCAGCACTGCACAGCAAGTTAGAGTTAGGCCCTGAAAGACAGCCTGAGCGTGGCTGCAAGAGCTGAGCCCTGGGGCCACAAGCTTGGAGGTGCCGCCTGCCAGACACGAAGCTTCTAGAGGCAAAGAGTTATTGTTCAGTAGCTAAGTCGTGTCTGACTCTTCAGGACCCCATGGACTGCAGCACACCAGGCTTCCCTGTCCTTCATTATCTCCTGGAGTTTGCTCAAACTCATATCCATTGAGTCAGTGATGCCATCCAACTATTTCATCCTCTGTCTCAGCCTTTCCCAGCATCAGAGTATTTCCCAGTGAGTTGGCTCTTTGCATCAGGTGGCCAAAGTATTAGAGCTTCAGCATCAGTCCTTCCAGTGAATTTTGAGGGTTGATTTCCTTTAGGATGGACTGGTTGGATCTCTTTGCAGTCCAAAGGACTCTCAAGAGTCTTCTCCAGCACCACAATGTGAAAGCATCAATTTTTTGGTGCTCAGCCTTCTTTATGGTCCAACTCTCACATGCATATATGACTATTGGAAAAACCGTAGCTTATACTATATGGATCTTTGTTGGCAAAGTGATGTCTCTGCTTTTTAATACTCCGTCTAGGTTTGTCACAGCTTTTCTTCCAAGGAGCAAGCGTCTTTTAATTTTGTGGCTACAGTCACCATCCGAAGTGATTTTGGAGCCCAAGAAAGTAAGATCTGCCACCGCTTCTATATTTCCCCATCTGTTTGCCATGAAGTGAGGGGACCAGATGCCATGATCTTCATTTTTTGAAGTTTGAGTTTGAAGCCAGCTTTTTCACTCTCCTCTTTAACCCTCATCAAGAGGTTCTTAATTCCTCTTCACTTTCTGCCATTAGAGTGGGTATCACCTCTTTTAGGGTCAGAGGGAGCTCCTTTCAACCCTGACTCTGCTGCTTACAGACTCTGCATTTTCAGGAAGGTGACAGAAGGTGGCTGCCTTGCAATGGGATATTTTGTTTATATCCCCAGGGCCTGGCACACAGTAAGTGCTCAATAAATATCTGTTGAATAAAAGAGAGGAGACCTTGAGTGTGTATGTTTATTAAACAGCATGCGAAGTTCTCAGGAAGGTTTCTGGCATCAAACTGGCAAACAGTCGTCCCTACTATATGCCAGACTTTATGGCAAACACTTGGCAGGAATTATTTCATGAATGATGATGGCAGTTATCATTGGCGTCAAAATCAGTATCTAAATTCATTGAGCACTTCCTGTTTGCCAGCCACTAAGTGCCCTTCACGTCATTTACCTCTCACCTGAGAAACGTGTGTGATCACGTTGTGATTGCCCCCATTTTACAGATGGGAAAACTCAAGAGGCTCAGAGAGGTGAAGTCACTTGCCCACGGTCACACAGCTAGAAAGAAACCAAGCGGGATTGGAACCCAGGTCTCTGGGGCCAAAATCCAATATTATAACCGCACAGTAAATGGTAATGAGGTGTTCAGCAAAGGAGAAATCCCTTGACTCATTTTACAGAAGGAAAAAGTGAGGCTCAAAGAGATGCCCTCCTCCCTTTTCCTGGACACCTACTTCATATATATATATATATACATATATATTTATTCGTGGAAAAATGAAATTTCAGCCAAGCTCCAGTTTGCTTTTCTTGGGTCCACAGTGGAGCACAGCCCCAAATCTCTCCCTGTTATGGACCCCAGCACAATCCATCAGCCAAGAAATAAAAGAACCTAATAACAAACCCCAGTAACCATATGAATGATAGCTATGGAATATGTCTCTTCAGCTGCTGCCAACCCGTTCTGCGCTAAGTCAATTCCAAGCCCTAAAAATTAAGTGCCTGTCCAGGGGCACTCCTGTTCATCAAACAGATATAGCTTCTTTGCGCGGTGAGAACTCAGCCCAAAAGCCAAGCAAGAAGGGAGAGCTGAGAGTTGAGGGCAGGCACTTCCCTGCTGGTCCAGTGGTTAAGAATCCACACTGCAATATGAAGGACAGGGTTACGATCTCTGGTTGGGGAACTAAGATCCCAAGTGCCACCACTGCTGAGCCCAAGCACTCTGGAGCCTGCGCAGCACAACGAGAGAGCCCACACACTAGAGAGTCCACACACCACACCTAGAGAGTTCACACACCACGACTAGAGAGACCACAGCCACAACTCGAGAGCCCACACACCACAGCTAGAGAGTCCACAGCCACAACTAGAGAGCCCACACACCACAACTAGAGAGCCCACACACCACAGCTAGAGAGTCCACAGCCACAACTAGAGAGCCCACACACCACAACTAGAGAGCCCACACACCACGACTAGAGAGACCACAGCCACAACTCGAGAGCCCACACACCACAACTAGAGAGTCCACACACCACAACTCGAGAGCCCACACACCACGACTAGAGAGTCCACACACCACAACTCGAGAGCCCACACACCACGACTAGAGAGTCCACACACCACAACTAGAGAGCCCACACAACACAACTATAGAGTCCACACACCACGACTAGAGAGACTACACGTCACAACTAGAGAGTCCACAACCACAACTCGAGAGCCCACACACCACGACTAGAGAGTCCACAGCCACAACTAGAGAGCCCACAGCCACAACTAGAGAGTCCACACACCACAACTAGAGAGCCCACACACCACAGCTAGAGAGTCCACACACCACAACTCGAGAGCCCACACACCACGACTAGAGAGTCCACAGCCACAACTAGAGAGCCCACACACCACAACTAGAGAGCCCACACACCACAGCTAGAGAGTCCACACACCACAACTCGAGAGCCCACACACCACGACTAGAGAGTCCACACACCACGACTAGAGAGCCCACAGCCACAACTCGAGAGCCCACAGTCACAACTAGAGAGCCCACACACAACAACTAGAGAGCCCACACACCACAGCTAGAGAGCCCACACACCACGACTAGAGAGTCCACAGCCACAACTAGAGAGCCCACACACCACAACTAGAGAGTTCACACACCACAACTAGAGAGACCACAGCCACAACTCGAGAGTCCACACACCACACCTAGAGAGTCCACACACCACAGCTAGAGAGTCCACACACCACAACTAGAGAGTCCACAGCCACAACTAGAGAGCCCACACACCACAACTAGAGAGCCCACACACCACAACTAGAGAGTCCACACACCACAACTAGAGAGTCCACAGCCACAACTAGAGAGCCCACACACCACAACTAGAGAGCCCACACACCACAACTAGAGTCCACACCCACAACTAGAGAGTCCACACACCACAACTAGAGAGCCCACACACCACAACTAGAGTCCACACCCACAACTAGAGAGTCCACACACCACAACTAGAGAGCCCACACAACACAACTAGAGAGTCCACACACCACAACTAGAGTCCACACACCACAACTCGAGAGTCCACACACCACAACTAGAGTCCACACCCACAACTAGAGAGTCCACACACCACAACTAGAGAGCCCACACAACACAACTAGAGAGTCCACACACCACAACTAGAGTCCACACACCACAACTCGAGAGTCCACAGCCACAACTAGAGAGCCCACACACCACAGCTAGAGAGTCCACACACCACAACTCGAGAGCCCACACACCACAACTAGAGAGCCCACACAACACAACTAGAGAGTCCACACACCACAACTAGAGAGTCCACACACCACAACTAGAGAGTCCACACACCACAACTAGAGAGCCCACAGCCACAACTAGAGAGTCCACACAACACAACTAGAGAGCCCACAGCCACAACTAGAGAGCCCACACAACACAACTAGAGAGTCCACACACCACAACTAGAGAGCCCACAGCCACAACTAGAGAGTCCACACACCACAACTAGAGTCCACACACCACAACTCGAGAGTCCACAGTCACAACGAGAGAGCCCACACAACACAACTAGAGAGCCCACACACCACAACTAGAGAGCCCACACACCACAACTCGAGAGTCCACAGTCACAACTCGAGAGTCCACACACCACAACTAGAGAGCCCACACACCACAACTAGAGAGCCCACACACCACAACTCGAGAGTCCACAGTCACAACTCGAGAGCCCACACACCACAACTAGAGAGCCCACAGCCACAACTAGAGAGCCCACACAACGCAACTAGAGAGTCCACACACCACAACTAGAGAGCCCACAGCCACAACTAGAGAGTCCACACACCACAACTAGAGAGTCCACACACCACAACTACAGAGTCCACACACCACAACTCGAGAGCCCACACACCACAACTAGAGAGTCCACAGTCACAACGAGAGAGCCCACACAACACAACTAGAGAGCCCACACACCACAGCTAGAGAGTCCACACACCACAACTAGAGAGTCCACAGCCACAACTAGAGAGTCCACACACCACAACTAGAGAGTCCACACACCACAACTAGAGAGTCCACAGCCACAACTAGAGAGCCCACACACCACAACTAGAGAGTCCACACACCACAACTAGAGTCCACACACCACAACTCGAGAGTCCACAGTCACAACTCGAGAGTCCACACACCACAACTAGAGAGCCCACACACCACAACTAGAGAGCCCACACACCACAACTCGAGAGTCCACAGTCACAACTCGAGAGTCCACACACCACAACTAGAGAGCCCACACACCACAACTAGAGAGTCCACACACCCCCACTCGAGAGCCCACAGCCACAACTCGAGAGCCCACACAACACAACTAGAGAGTCCACACACCACAACTAGAGTCCACACACCACAACTCGAGTCCACACACCACAACTCGAGAGTCCACAGCCACAACTAGAGAGCCCACACACCACAGCTAGAGAGTCCACACACCACTACTCGAGAGCCCACAGCCACAACTAGCGAGCCCACACAACACAACTAGAGAGTCCACACACCACAACTAGAGAGTCCACACTCCACAACTAGAGAGCCCACAGCCACAACTCGAGAGCCCACAGCCACAACTCGAGAGTCCACACACCACAACTAGAGAGCCCACAGCCTCAACTAGAGAGTCCACACACCACAACTAGAGAGCACACAGCCACAACTGGAGAGTCCACACACCACAACTGGAGAGTCCACACACCACAACTAGAGAGTCACACACCACAACTAGAGAGTCCACACACCACAACTAGAGAGCCCACAGCCACAACTAGAGAGCCCACAGCCACAACTAGAGAGTCCACACACCACAACTAGAGAGTCCACAGTCACAACGAGAGAGCCCACACACCACAACTAGAGAGCCCACAGCCACAACTAGAGAGTCCATAGCCACAACTAGAGAGTCCACAGCCACAATTAGAGAGACCATGTGCTGCAATGAAATATCCTGCGTGATGACACAAAGCTCCTGCATGCCACTAATATATATTTTTAAAGAGTTGAGGGCAGCCCCCAAGAAGCACAGACACTCAGTGTGTTAGTCGGTCAGTCGTCTCCGGCTCTGCCACCCCGTGGACTGTAGCCCGCCAGGCTCCTCTGTCCATGGGGTTCTCCAGGCAAGAACACTGGGGTGGATTGCCATTCCCTTCCCCAGGGGATCTTCCCGACCCAGGCATCGAACTCAGGTCTCCTGCATTGCAGGCAGATTCTTTGTCATCTGAACCACCAGGGAAGCCATATCCACACAGCAAGCATAAATCATGAAGAGAAATGGCCACGATAGAAAGCAAGCCCTCCAGTCCAGTGGTGGAGAGAGAAGGGATTTTTTTCCAGAGCCAAACACTCTAGGGAATCTCGAGCAGCACAGTTCATAGAGCCCGAATTTCACCCTGTTTCACATGAGGAAACTGTGGCCCAGAGATGGGGAAAGACTGTTCCGAGATTGCCTTCTCAGTCAGCTATTGCCATATAACAAACCCCTCCAAATTCAGTGATAAGAAACAGCAAGTTTGTGTCATGTCTCATGAGTCTGCAGGTCAGCAAGGAGGGTTCTCCTGGTCTGAGCTGACTCCCTCCTGTGTCTGTGGGCAACTATGGACTAGGGAGGTGGCCCCGTGGGTCCACGGCTGGCCTTACGTATTTGGGGTGGGCTGGCTGTCAGTCTAGGCAGCCGTAGCCTTGGATGGCTCACCTCTACTCTGTGGGTCTCTCATCGTCGAACAGCTGGCTTGGGCTCCTTCCTGTAGCGACTGGCCAGCATTCCACAGCCATGAGCAGAAGCATTCATGGCCTGTTGAGTGAGCCTAGACCAGGAATTGGTGTGACATCGTTGGTATCCTATGGCAAATCACAAAGCAAGGGCCAGACCAGATTCAGGGGATGGAGAAGTGGACTCCATCTCTTGGTGGCAGATGTTTGAGAGCCTCCCTACAAAGGGTCTGGACACAGAGGGGCCCCCATAGCTTTGAAATCATTTCTGCAGTCAAGCTACCACACCCAACAAAGAGTAGGGGTGAGAACTCAGGTCTCCTGGTCCCAGTCCGAAGCTCCAAATGATATCCCTGTGCACAACTGTCCCTAGGAGATGACTATCATTGTCCCCATTTTACAGATGAAGAAACTGAGGCCCAGAGAAGTGAAATAACTTGCCTATGATCCCACAGCTATAAGTTCTACCCAGGGCTCAGTGCCTGGCATAAAGAATCAGAAAATGTTTCTTTCTCCACCTGACGCTTCTTAACATGTGGAAGGCACTCTCAAAAGATCCTGAGACTTTTTCAGGAAGAGGAAAAGGCTTTCTTTTTGCCTGTCATAGAGGATGGTGACTGCAGCCATGAAATTTAAAAATACACTTGCTCCTTGGAAGGAAAGCTATGACTAACCTAGATAGCATATTAAAAAGCAGAGACATCACTTTGCTGACAAATTCCATATAGTCAAAGCTATGGTTAAGCATATTCAAAAGCAGAGACATTACTTGGCCGACTAAGGTCCGTCTAATCAAGGCTATGGGTTTTACTGTGGCCATGTATGGATGTGAGAGTCGGACTGTGAAGAAGGCTGAGCACCAAAGAATTGATGCTTTTCAACTGTGGTGTTGGAGAAGACTCTTGAGAGTCCCTTGGACTGCAAGGAGATCAGCCCTGGGATTTCTTTGGAAGGAATGATGCTAAAGCTGAAACTCCGGTACTTTGGCCACCTCATGCGAAGAGTTGACTCATTGGGAAAGACTCTGATGCTGGGAGGGATTGGGGGCAGGAGGAGAAGGGGACGACAGAGGATGAGATGGCTGGATGGCATCACTGACTCGATGGACGTGAGTCTGAGTGAACTCCGGGAGTTGGTGATGGACAGGGAAGGTGGAACTCCTGGCAAGGGCCTGACACCATGCACACACTCAGTAGTCCACTTGGCAGCTGTGATGATGATGACAATTAACTCCTTCCATGATGTGTGTACAAATTGAGCTCTATTATACAACTATACACACACACACACAAATGTTGCCCCCAACTTCGGGCACTGAGGAATGAAGAAGCTTCATCCTAGGGCACTCCCCAGACGTCCTGCCTGGCTGATCACTCCCCTTCCCCTGTTGTTGGTGTGAGTGGTAACGGAAACGCAGTCCTAGGACAGGTCCTCCCCAGCACATGCCCTTTTCCACTCCTCGGCTGTGCCAGCTCTTCGCAGCCTTGGCATCTGCAGCCGCGGGACCGCCCCCCTCCACCCCCCCATCTCAAGCCTGGCCCCTGCCTTGCTGGTGCTCACCTAGGAGCCCACGGCATTCAGATGCAGTTAGATCTGACGTCCCACGAGCCGCACCGCTTGTCTGATGTGCAGTGACCCTGGCACTTCCTCTCCAGCCGGTGCTCGGTGAGGACCCACCACGTGCCTGGCGTTGCATTAGCTTATCAGAGGCTTGGAGAAAGCACTCATTTACTGCACGCTAAACTCTTCAGAGTACATCACCTCTGTCAACTTGGTTAATTCTCTAAACAACCCACAAGTTCACATGGTGGGGTCTGGCAGCCAGGCGGGGGCAGAGGCTCCAAGCATGGTCCTGTGGCAGCCGGGGGGCCCCTGTGCAGCTATGTCACACCTCCAGGGGGAGCCCGGGGGAGCCCTCGAGGTTCCCAATGGTTGGCTTTTTCCTGGAGGACCATTCCTGCCCTCCCGGAGCCTGCCCTGGGTTGCACGGGATGTGTTTTGGCAGCTGAGATGAGCCACACCAGGCTGTATGAGGGGGTGTCTTCAAGAGGGTGCGTCATGATGGGGACTCAGTGACAGCAAACAGATCCGGCAGCTGTCAGCTCCCGCTGTGACAGCCCGGAGCATCTTCCTCCAGCGCCGCGGGGCCCAGGTCCGCGACTCTCTGCACAGGAATGTGTGTGTGTGTTCGCACATGTGTGCACTCACATACCATGCACGCACGACCACACAGATACATGCACACCCCACATGTCACACACGTATACAACACAAACATCACACACCACATACAGATCACAATGTGCACACCACACATATCACACATACCCCACACACACTACACACGCAACACACCACACACACTGCACACATACCCCATACACACTACACACATACCCCATACACACTACACACACACCACACACAGCACACCACACACACACAACACAACACACATACTACACACACTATACATACAACATGACACACAACGCTACACAGACACCACACACACTACACACACACCACATACAGCACACCACACACACTACACACACAACACACCACACACAACACAACACACTACACACAACACACACTACACACACAACACACACACTACACACACCACACACACACACACCACACCACACACACTACACACATACCCCACACACACCACACACACAACACACTACACAGACACCACACCCACTACACACACAATACACACAACACACCCCACACACTACACACATACCGCATACACACACCACACACACCACACCACACACAACAGAACACACACACTACACAGACACCACACACACTACACACCACACACACTACACACATACCCCACACACACTACACACACACCACACACGCTACACACATACCCCACACACACTACACACACTACACACACAACACAACACACACACTACACAGACACCACACACACACACACTACACACACAGAACACACAACACAGACAACACAACACACACACCACAAGTCCCAACCCACCCTTAATTAAACTCTAACTTATGCTTTAATTATACTCTATCAATTTCAGCTCTTTTACCCTGACTCAGAGGTCCTAAAATGAAGAAGGCCTCTGGTCCCACCCACTAACTATATAAATGTGGAGAAACTCCTGTCCAGAAAGAGGGAGCGATGTGGGCATCTGCACACAGGAAAGTCTGAGAAGGGCTACAAGGCCGCCTCTGGCCACCCTTGGGTGTGGGAGACCCAAGCTTCCCAGTCTGTATTTGAATCCCTGAGTTCTCAACCCCATCCCTTACCTGCTAGTGATGGAGAGGGCAGGGAAGATGGGGGCCCGACCTCCTAGGGAGAAGGAAAGCATGAAGCAGAAGGAAATTGTGGCTACTTAACAGTGGCCACACTTTCTTGCTTTTTGTTTCTTTTTTTTACAATTGGTGCTTTCTGAGATTTTCATATAGAGAAACTGAGGCCTGGGCTGGGCAAGTG
Source organism: Budorcas taxicolor (assembly GCF_023091745.1). Taxonomy (NCBI): domain Eukaryota; kingdom Metazoa; phylum Chordata; class Mammalia; order Artiodactyla; family Bovidae; genus Budorcas; species Budorcas taxicolor. Next base: position 66,230,152 of record NC_068926.1, read on the forward strand.
CCTTGTCCATAGTCACAAAGCAAAGAAGCAACAGGGGGAGGGGGGGCTCTCAATGATATCTCCTGACACCACAACCCTCTCCCCTTAGCAGGCTGTATAATTCATTATGAATATATTTTTTTCACAGACAAAAAGAAACATGCTCTGTTAATTGAATTCCTGGCATTGATTATAATGTTCACAGCTTTCAACAATATTATCCCTATTTTACAGGTGAGGACACTGAGGATCAGTGAGATTAAGTCACTTTCTCAAGGTCGCCTAGCTAGAAACCAGCACACTGAGGACTTGAACCCAGAGTTCATTCTCTTCACACTGCCTCTCAAGATGGAGCAAAAAACGCCAGGGTGGTTACAGACTGATTTCTCTCTGCTTTCCTAGCAAGGCAGCTGAGAAGTGTGGGCTTTGCCACTGGTCCGCAGCGCTGGGAGTGATGTGCCTTGTTATTGATCTTGCCAAAGCCTTGCCTGCCGTGTTGTGAATCAGCTCAGCCCAGGGATGTGGCAGGTTAGCCCGTGGGGTGATCCCAGAGGAAAGGCACGTTCAGTGAGGCGGGGGGTGTCTTTCTTCTCCTCATTGGAGATCCGAGGGGGAATTGGTCGAGGCAGGGAGAAAAGTGGAGGAAAAGGAGGAAAGAGAGGCAGAACAGAGGTGGGGTCTCACCCACATCGAAACCTCCAGGGCAGCAGCTGTCAGTCCCGGCTGCCAGCACAGCCTCCTGAGGAACTTCAGTGACACTGATGCCCGGGACCTGCGCCCCGAGATGCTGAGGGTCCCGTTGACCTGGAGTGCAGCCTGGACATCATCGGGAGTTTTTAAATCTCCCCAGAGATTCTGTTGTGTAGCCGGGACTGGGTGAAGGCCGGGTCTGAGCCCCACACAGACATGCTCTTGGTGAGCATCTGGAAGCGAAAGGAAGAAAAGAAAGCAGAGAAACGGGGAAGGACAGAGAAGGAAATGAGAGACCTGCTCACTTTTTATCCTTAATGGGTCTTTTTAGGGAGCCAGAGAGATTGGTTTTCTCTGCCCTCCCCGGAGGTAACATGGTTTCTTGTCCCACCTGCTATTTTATCAAATTAAATTGAAACCAAATTAGCCCTGGGCCAAAGGGTCCCTCAGCAATTCCACGGTGCCAGAGAGCGCCTGGCACCCGCCGTGTGGCTTCGTGAAGGAGCCGAGGCCTTGGGATCCGGGCCTCTGTGGGCTCAGTTTTCTCCTCTGTGAAATGGAACTTCATTTTCTCGGGTCTCCTCACCATGTGGCTGAGGGGATATGAAGAGAGAATGGATACAAAAGAACTCTAAACAAGTCTTTTTCTCAAGGCCTTCAGAAAAAATATATGTTTTATAAAAGTTGTATTGCATTTACAACTGCGTCTCTGGGTTCTGCTCCTCTTTCTTCCCTCATTTCAAGTCAACGGTATATTTGATCACCCATCTCTGTAGTCCAGTGGAGGTCCTGACTTGATTGCAAGGTGGTGTTTTCTTGAGAAAGTCATTGAATCCTTCTGAGCCTCAGTCTGGTCACCTGAAAAAAGCAGAAATGAATTCTCCATCATTCATCTGTGTACATGGCATTTATTTCACCTTTGTGAAGCCCTGAGTTTGGGCATGTCCCTTCAGGGAGCTCACAGCCTGTCATGAGAGCTGACATAGGCAGGTAGAGTCCCACGGTTCAGTGCTAGAATCACGCCTTCTAACTACGCGGCTCTCCCGTATGACCAGCCGTGTGAGCTTTAGCGTGTTTCTTCACCTCTGGGGGCCTCAGTTTGCTTATCTGTGAAATGGGTAAGAATAATGCTTCTTGGAGAGTTCATCTGAGGATAAACAAAGGGGTGTGCGTGTGAAGTGCTAAGAACAGCTCCTGGCTCTGAGGAAGCCTTCTGAAAGCCTTGGCTAGCTATCATACGGCCATAAGTGCAGGAGGGTGTAGGAGTGCAGAGGGGCCTATAAAATGACGTCAGGCAGAGAGGAGAGGCATTCCAGGTTAGAGGACCAGCCTGGCTAAGGCAGGTCTTGAGGCCGCAAAGGATCTGGTGTCCAAAGATGTTTGAGACAGAAGAGGTGGGCTGCCTGCCCCTCCCCTGCCCCATGGACCCCGTGGAAGTCTTGGAAGGCTGAAAAACTTAGTGGAATTCTGTGGGCTAATTTTTGCTATTTCCACAGTCCAATTCTATTACCAGCTGCTTTTTATTTCCCTCCTTAAATTGGCTTGCCTTTTTCACTTGGCTTCCTCTAAGCAAGATAATGTCCATGAAATGAGACATTTGATGTGCAAACTGTATATTTATATATTTTTCTAATTCACATTTAAATAAATACATAACCATTAGACATTTCCAAAGATGTTTGTCTACCGCAAATCATCTTGTGAATACTACTCAGGAGAGGCTTTTAAAGGCGAGATTGCTAAGCAAAGGTCAGGTGTTTGTTAGGAAAGGAATAGGAAACGCAAGGTGGCTTGCTCATCATTTCTTTCTGCGCCTTCTATGGAATATTAACTACAGCTCAGCAGTTACAAAGCTCACCTACCACCTTCTCCCCACTTGCAGGGTCCTGGTTTGTTGGAGTGAGGATGGGGAGATGGGGTTGCCCTGCAGGGGAAAGAGATGCCTGTGTCTCGCTTAAGTGCACACTGCCCTCTGCTGGTCAAGAGGAAGTACACTTGCTAATATATGTCAGATTCAAGTTTGCATTCTATCCTCACCTCTTTGGCTCTCTAGACCCTTCTGGAAGCTATGATGAGGGTCCCTCGGGCTGTTTTTTAATCCTTTGTAAAGAGGTAAAATACCCACATGATTCAAACCCCAAAGGTACAGAAGGGTCTACTATGAAAGTCAAGTTTCCCGCCCTTCCCCGGCAAACAGCCCCCTCCATTGAGGCAACAGCTATATCCGTTTCTTAAGCATCTTTTCCAGACTCTTAAAATATTTGCAAAACTGTAACAAATCTCATTCTACTAAAATAAAACCACCCAGACCAAGTAATCAGTTTAACACTGACTTTATCACATACTCTATTATACGCCATCAGCAACAAGATGAAACAAATTTGTGACCAAGAAATGTAAAATGTTTAGGAGACGAAATATTTTTTACATGAGGAGTCTGTAGAAAGAAGAACTATTCAAATGAACTCTAGTGATGACATCATATGAACCAAAGGCATATTGGGATGCAGGGGCACAGTGAAACAAGGCTCCCTCATTCTGCAGGTTTTACTTGTAACTGTTAATTTGCATTTTCTGAGATAAGACAGAACCTGAGCATACTTTTTCTTTCTTGTTTTTATTGAAGTGTTGTTGAATTAGTGTTGTATGTGTTTCAGACATACAGCAAGTTGATTCAGTTATACATGTTTTTTCAGATTATTTTCCCTTATAGATTATTGCAAAATATTGAATATAGTTCCCCATGCTATACAATAGGTCCTTGTCTGGGTACACTTTTGGGGCACGTCTGTGTGGGACTTTCGTGGGATGTTGTATGAAACAGTGGTTCGTATCTTGGGCTCTGACAGACCTAGGTTTGATCCAAGGTCTGATTCATATGTGACCTTGGGCAGATGACTTCTCCTGGCTGACCTTCAGTTTCTTTCTCTGTGAGGAAATGGTAATACGTCTTAGCTTGTGGGGTTGCTGTTTGAATGGGTAATACTGAGCCGGTAGCGTTACTTAAATGCTAAGTGAGGTCCTGTCCCCAGACACTTTTCATGGTTGAATAAGATTCCATTGGGTGAATAGACCTCGTTTGCTCCTCTATTGAACTGTTGAGGGAAGGCGTCCAGGTGTGTGTTTGGGAAGGATTTACCTGACCGCTGCTGGGAGAGGAGTGGGAGCCAGGGAAGGACGGAGTCAGTAAGCCTTCAGATCGCCCCACAATCCAGCTGAAAGGTGGAGAAAAGCCAGTGGCAGAGACTAAGGAGAAAGAGATGGCTTGTCATGTCGAAGGAGACGCAGAGGCTGCGATCTTCTGGCAGGAGCTCAAAACCCCTGTGCCCAAGGAAAGCCTTTCCCTCTGACACCTAAGGGGGGCTGGCGCAGGCGGGGGCTGGCCGTGGGGAGCTCTGTCTTCCCGTGGAATCCTCCCTGCGGGGGACCTGCTACACCCGATTCCAGTCAGATCAAACCCACCTGCCTGCCAGCACCTCTCCATCTCCCGTTGGCGCTGGAGTCAAACTGACATCCTGATTTCTCGGCGCCTCCTCGGATTGTATCTAGCTGACATCTCTCTTCTATCCCCTGCTGAAAGCCCTGCTCTGCCCTGTGGCCAATCTGCCCGCCGTTAAGTCTCTGCGTTTTCCTCTCGATTGCTGGGGGGTGGCCCAGCGGCAGGGGCCCTGGATGAAGTCAGTGTATCAAACACAGCTGAATAGGCAAGCAAAAACACAGGCTCGTCTTTGGATCAGGAGGGAAAATCAATTACCAGCATTTGTGTATATCATTGGAACCAGCCTCTCAAAGCTGGATCCAGAAGGACAGGGAAGCCTAGCGTGCTGCAGTCCGCGGGGTCACAGAGAGTCGGACACGACTGAGCGCCTGAGCAAGAAGGACGCAGGAGAGAGTACCTCCGTTCTTTCTCCCGCTGTCCTCCATGCACCTTCTCCATTGTTTCGCTTCTGTGGTTGAAAGCTTTGTTTTCATGGGCCTTCTGGTCTCAACAAGTGTAGTTGAGTCTAATAATCATATAGCTCTAAACATTATTTGTTGTAAAAGCTCACCCCTCCCTCTACAGGGCTTCTTGGGCTGGGAATTCTGCAATGAGAAAGGGGCTCTGGGCTGCTGCTTTCTCACAGGAGAGCCAAATGTCACCACCCTGTTACATTATGGAAGGTATAGAGTGCTACTCTTTTTTCCTCGCCCTTACGGGGTGTACTTGATATTGGCAGAGCCTGGATGGTCTGGACCTTGCCCGCTGCTGGATTCTATTGCCCTTTCAGGGTGGGACCATTTTTGAGGAGATGCACAGGGGCTGCTTTCATCAGGGTTCACATCCAGACCTGGGAAACATCTCTGTTCTTGCCAGTGATGGGCGGCTCACTCCCAGTACCTCCCCTTTCTTCCTTTGTTCCGCCCCCAGGGAGGCAGGCAGCTCCAGGCTGATTTTTGTCATTACTGTTTTCTTGGTAAGCATCAAAGGGGGGATTGTGATGGTGGTGGTGTTGATGGTGGTCATGATGGTGTTGATGGTGGTCATGATGGTCTTGATGGTGGTGGTGTTGATGGTGGTAATGATGGTGGTGGTGGTGGTGGTGGTGATGGTGATGGTGTTGATGTTGATGATGGTTGTGTTGATGATGGTGTTGATGTTGATGGTAATGATAATGGTTGTGATGTTGATGGTAATGATAATGGTTGTGGTGGTGTTGGTGATGGTGATGATGGTGGTGGTGATGATGCCCATAATAATATCACAACATGACATAACATTCAAATGAACAGACTTTGCTCAGGTGCTATCAGTGAACCTAGAATCTGATCCCAGATCTCTTGTATCCCTTACCTCACTCTGAAAGCCCATGACATAGACTGGAAATGGTAAGCCCAATTCATAGGCAAGGAACTTCAGAAAAACCACACGCCCTCCATCAAAGTGTCAAAACAGGAATCAAACCAGACCTTTCTGGTTCCCAAGGCTGTGTGCCCTTCTCAGAGCACTGTTCCTTCCTATTTTAGAAAGAACAGACAGTTGCTCTTGGGTTTTCGAATGAGAGGTGTTTGCACCCTAGAAGATGCTTCTGCTGCACTGAGATCATTGAAATGAACGATAGAATAAAGCGAAGTCATGCACTGTCTGCAAACTGTTACCAGCGAATGGGCTGTGAAGTCGGCTTATGGAATAAACATCTCCACTCTGCTGTGTTTCCTACTGGCCTGACCCAGCGCTTTCATGAGCCATTGATGTTTTCATGGTACTTAGAGTTAAGAGGCTTTTCCATAGTTCAAAAACTGACATTAACCCTACTATTTCTGTTGCCAAATAGACTCTCCGGGAGGCTCTCTCATAGCATAGCATCTACTGAGCACCTACTGTATGCAGAAGAAGGTAGTGACTCCAGAATGTCAATGTAATAGGGGTTTAGAGGTTGTCATCTAGTTGGAAACTGGCAGGGGATAGGCAGAGTCTGGGAGCTTAGTCTTAAAGCCCGGTGTGCAAAGCAAGCACAGAACTCTTTTTCAGGAGAGGATGTTCTGGGGAGTGGTGCAGGGGAAGCTGAGAGAGGGTGTGGGGGCAATTAGAATCTCCCTAAGCCACTCGTTGAAACAACCAGACGTGAGGGATCATGGTGGATAAAGCACGTCCCCTGCCTGCTGGAAGCCAACCTTCAGCAGCGGCCCTTGTGCTTGTGCTTGTGCTTGTGTTTGTGTTTGTGTTGCTTTGTGCTTACCCCTTGAAGCACCACCATGGGCAGTTTTCTTATCTCCTCCCTGCTCCCAGAGTGGCAGCAAACACTGCCCTCGGGCATTGGGTGAAGCTTGTGGTGGGGGCTTGGCGGGGAGGCTGTCATCATTCCGCATCAGTTCCCAGAACTTCACTGAAGGCTGTTTCCTGGAACGCCTCTCCTCTGGCAGTGAATTGGTCCGTCAGGATGCTCCTGTTTAATATCCTTTCATGTCTTCCATCCCCTGCAAGGTGACACCCAGGTGACCTAAACTTGGCTCTCTAAATCCTTCATGGTCTAGTCTTCATTCCCACGTCTGTTCCCAAAACTGGGCACAGGGACCGCCAGGTGTGTCCCTTCGGGAGTCGTGCGTGACCCTTCTCCCTTCCTCCCTCTGCCGCAGGCACTGCCCTCTTTGCCTCTCCTGCATGCCTGCCTTGTGGTCCCCTTCTCTTTCTTGAGGGTCCCAAGCAAGTACCACCTCCTCCAGGGAGGCTTCCATGCTGCCCCTCCTACCCCCCGTCTGTGTTAGACTCCCTTCTCTGCACTTATGGTGCTAACTCCTGCCACAGTGCCTGGCTTTCTAGTCTGCCTGGCTCTCTAGCCAGAGACCACTGCTCTGTGACTCCTCCTGTCTTCTGAGCACAGCACAGTGCCTGGCACATGCTGCCTGCATGCTAAGTCGCTCCAATTGTGTCTGACTCTGTGTGACCTCCACGGACTGTAGCCCGCCAGTCTCCTCTGTCCATAGGATTCTCCTGGCAAGAATACTAGAGTGGGCTGCCATGCCCTCCTCCAGGGATCAAACCCGTGTCTCTTGCATCCCCTGCACTGGCAGGCAGGCTCTTTACCACTCGTGCCCCCTGGGAAGCCCTAACACATAGTAAATGCTTGGAAATATTAGGGAGGGAACACAAGGAAAGGGGGGGACACAGTTGGGGCTGCCTTGATTGATGCAGCCAAAGCTGAGTTATCTGGCGTCCCTACAATCAGAGATCGGTTTTGTCCAGCACGCCTGCCACGGCACTGGTTTCTGGGCCTTATTGAAGGGCTTCCTGGATTGTTAACTGTCCTTCATCAGCATTCTGTCTTGTGTTTAGGTCTTTAAAAGTGTGTCATCCCATGCTGCTATGAATAGTGACGGCAGGTTGGAGCATCTTCCATGCATCTTTTGTCTTTCTTCACCCCACCCGCGGTCCCATCCTCTAAACATAATAGATAACCTGGCTGATTTTGAGGCATTTGCCACATAACAAGTGGAAAGATCATTTCACTTAATATGAGGAGGCAGGATATAATTAGCAAGCAGTCAGCTTGTTCTGCGTCAGAGAAAAATGGAAGACCCATGTCACACCCCCCAGCAGGCGGCTCAGGGCCCAGCACTTGTTTACCCCAGGGAAGGGTTGTTAGTGACGGGGGTATCGAAGGCAATCCTACTGGCTCTGCAGCGCTTGGCTCTGCGGTGACCTCTCGGCAGGAATGGTCCTTTCATGAATGAGTCTTCAAAAGCCCAGTCCACCCGCAGATCCATTCCTGCGTGCAGGAAGGACCAGCACGTGCCATTTACAGGTTCAGCCTGTGGCTCCCTCGCCCCACCCCCCCCCACTTCTTAGTTTGGGCCCTGACCACATAGCATATCTCAAGAAAATAAGTGCTGCCTGGAAAAAAAAAATAATGGTCTTATTGAATGCCTGTAACTTGGCTTCTCAAGACGACCTCCTCTTCTCTCTGTCCCCCAAGCCTGAACCTCAGCAATAGTGACATCCTGACCATCTACGACGGTGACGAGGTTATGCCCCACATCTTGGGACAGTACCTGGGAAACAGCGGCCCCCAGAAGCTGTACTCGTCCACGCCGGACCTAACCATCCAATTCCACTCGGACCCCGCTGGGCTCATCTTTGGGAAGGGCCAGGGATTCATCATGAACTACATCGGTAAGTGTTTCAGCCAGCTACTACTTGTCTTTGTGTTTAGATGCAAGCCAAGACCATTCCCTCTAGATGTGTCTTTTGGGGAGTGTTGTACTATGTGAGTTTTTTTAATATATTGTCATAGGAAATATACATTTTTTTTCATTTTTTTAAGAGGTAGGCTCTCTAGTTGGAAGGACCAGATTCGAGTCAGTACTGTCATCAATGGCTGTGTGACCTTGGGCAAGTCACTTGACCTCTCTGAGCCTCCTTGTTGTCATCTGTAAAATGGAAATAGTGATGCCTCTTCCACGGGGTTGATGCCAGGACTTAGTAGATTATGACTTTAACACATTATTGACCTGGAGATTTCTGCAGGAACTTAACTCCTCCTGTGGCCATAATACATCTCCAGTCAGTAATCTTGCCTGAACAAGATACCATGTCTTTGGTTCTTCCCATTGGCTTGAAGATTTGCCCATATTCAGCCAATGAAGTGTTCTCTTTGTACCTTCTCTGGCCTCCAGAATACAGCTACTTCCCTGACCATTGGCTGTCTTAAGGAGCTTCCTGTGTCTTAAAATGAGTCCCTTGCACTTGTTTTGTGTTGTTTGCTTGTTGTTGTTGTTGAGGCAGGGAATATGACTTTATTTGGGCAGCTGGCAGACAGAGACGATAGCAGAATAATGTCTCAAAATAGCCCTCTTGGTCCCCTGCTTTTTACTTCCAGCTGGTGGACACTCCCCATCCCTTCCCTGCTCTGCATGCATCTCTCAGAAAAGCAATCACAAGTGTCTGTCCTCTTTTTTATGTGTCTCAGGGGCCTTTTTACCCTTGATTGCAGTGCTGAGTATTTCAGAGTGTTATTGCCGCCACTTTCCATGCCTTCTTTACCGGCCAATGCCCTGGGCAGAGGCTTTCCCAGCCAGGTGCCCTCCGGAGTCAGCTGCCTTTGGAGGGAGAGTTTCTGGTGACTCAGCCTCAATCCATCTCCTTAGACCTTCCTTCCCCACCTCCCTCCCTCCTGGAAGATGAGGTCATAGCTCATTTGTCTCCTCTGGTACCCAAGTCAATCTTCCAAAATTGCATTCAGCTTGATGATGGAAATCTGACTCTCTCCAAGGCTGCCTGAGGTTGACCAGAAAGTCCAGCCAGTGTTCAGTTTGGCAGTACCTTGAGGAGGAGGTGTTGTTGTTAATTGATGCCGAGAAACTCAGATTTGTGTGACGATTTGAAATTGGCCAGCGCTATTATGTGTATTATTTTATTTCTTCTTCAAATGCATTGTCTCTGTTTCCAGAGAGTCTGGTTCACAAACTCATGCCAGGCCCTGTGCGAGGCATCAGGATATAGAAACAAATAGAATTCTTTCCCTGCCCTTGAGCCAGTTAGTAAAAATGGGAGAGTGAGTGCCATTAGCAGACAATAGCAGGACCATATCCTGATGAGCATAGGATTCCAGCAAGTGCTTCCCTGGGGTGCACAGCCTGGCTCATGTAGGTAACACAAAAAGAGAGAACAGTTTCGTTTTTTCTTATTTCTGTTAAAGAAATACATAGCTAATTTCTGTATTTAATTTTTTTAACAGGTTTTCTTTTTTTTTTTGGCTGTGCTGGGTCTTGGTTGCTGCAAATGGGCTTTTCGCTAGGTGTGGCTACGAGAGAGGCTACTCCCTAATTGCAGGGTGCAGGCTTCTTGTTGGTGCCTCTTCTCTCATTGCAGAACATGGCCTCTAACTGTACCCCTCAGGAGTTGTGGCGCACAGGCACAGTTGCTCCATATGTGGGCTCTTCCAGACCAGGGATCAAACTGGGGTCCCCTGCATCACAAGGTGGATTCTCAACCACTGAACCACTGAGGAAGCCTTGTGTTTAATTTTGATGTCAATCAATTGCTCATCACTACCTGGCCTGAAGACCATGTTGACTTCAGAGGAAGCCAGGTCTGAAGTCAGTGGAAAAGGGTGCCGTGATTGATTAGTGATGTCTGTCATGGGCACGGGAGAGGTGTTTGCTACACTGGGTCTAGATTTAGCTAGACGTAGATGCAACTCCCATCCAGTAGAGGGGTCCAACGGGAGGGTTGGGGGTTTCTCTGGTCATCTAGAGGATTCTGAAGCTCCTAGACTGATCTCAAGGCCTGACCCCAGCTCTGCAAGGTAGCCAAGGCCTATCTTCCCTGGATGCTGTCAGAACTGTCCATGGGAACCCTGAACCTACATGGTTCTGGCTTCCCATAATTCTTCTCTGCACAGACAGAGGCAAAGACCCAGTCTCCTCATTGCTTCTTATGTTTTGCTATTGTCTGCGGCCAAGCATATGGGAGGGAAGGGAATTAAAAAGCAGAGATGAGTAAGCAGTGTTTTGCAGAGAGATATTGGTCACTTGTGTGTTTATTCCTCTAATCCCAGGATAATAAATAAGCTCCATATTGTGGGTCAGCTCCAATCAAATGACTCTGGCTCCCTGGAGTGTTGTGTGGAAAAGGATTGGGAGGTTTCAGCTTGACCCAAAGAAAGAAGTTGCTGTGATTGATTAGTGATGTCTGCTAGCGTAAGACTGGGAAGTGGTGGCATGTACTCAATACATATTTTGCCAAAAATTGGACCGTCGTGCTGATCTTGACCGTGAAAATGGAGCCGTGGCTTCAGATCGCTAAATCCTGGCGCCTGCCCCAGGGTAGGCACTCACGTCTTAGTCAAAACAAATCACTGAATCCATATGTCTCATATTAGTATTATTTTCATATCCTGCACATTAATTAGTTTCCACCTTGCCTCTAGGGATAGTCAGGGTCATGATTCTCGTCTCCACTCTATGACTGAGGACAGTGAGGCTCAGAGATATTTATTGACGTGACAGGCATCACACAGCTTCTAAAAAACGAACGATGACAACAAAAAATTAGAAGGGAAGTTACGTGACTCCTAGGCAAGTTTAGCAAAGTTAACGAAGTTTCATAGGAACAGATCATGCCAGGACCTTCCCCCAGGATGTTTGGTGAACATGTAGATTCCTGAAGCAGGGTCTCCAGAGGGGGTCTCCTGAATCTGAAACTGAAGTACAGAAGGTTACGTGACTGGGCCAAAGCCACCCAGTTAGTGGACCGTGGGGCCACACTTTGAGCCAAGGCCCTGGGGCATGGTGGCAGCGCTGAGCAATGGCAAACATGATGAGTGCCCCGGAGGAGACGGGAGGCCCTGTGGAAATGTGTAGTCGTGCCAGCTCACTGAGAAGTCACACACATACATGGAATCTAGAAGAAAGGCACTGATGAAACTATTCACAAGGCAGGAGCAGACATGCAGACGTAGAGAGCAGATACGTGGACACGTTGGGGCAGGAGAGGGAGGGACGGATGGAGCGAGTAGCATGGAGTGAAATAGACAGCTAGTGGGAAGCTGCCGTCCAGCTCAGGGAGCTCCACTCGGTGACAGCCTCGAGGGGCGGGAGGGGAGCGGGAGGGAGGCGCTTGAGGGAAGGGATATATGTGTGCATACAGCTGATCACGCTGTTGTACAGCAGAAACTAACGTGACATTGCCAAGCAATTGTACTAATTAAAGTATAAATATTTTTTTAAAAAAAGATGCAAAAAAATAAGTCAGGCAAGCAAATCGTTCTCAGTCTCAAAACTCTTGGCACGAGACAGACCGCAGATTCCGTCTTTGCCCCCATTTCTCCTCTTTCATCCAGAGTCTGAGCTTTTGCAGCTGTGTCCCAAATCCAGGGCTTGGATGATTTTTCAAAGGCCTAAAAATAGAGGCTTCTGCTCCCCACCAGGCAATTCTAGAAGCCGTTTCCCGCTCCCCTCCTTCTCACAGACACCCAGGAGATCTCCTTCCCTCAAATAAAATCATGATGAAATCCCAGGGAAAAACCATTGCTTGTTTCTCAGAATGACTTTCCCGCAGACAGAGGAGGTGCTCTGCTTCCCCCAGAAGCACAGAAGAGCCGCAAATTAATTATATGGTGTAATTAGCTCTTGTCTCAAAATCTATGCAGTGGGCACTCTGAAGCGAGAGGCATAGTAGTGGGCTTTGGACTGCTACCTTAGTAACGAAGGTTGGCAGGAGGAAAACAGAGTTACTCTGGAGGAAGACTCTGTGATGATAAGCTGTGTGTAGCATTTTCTGGAGTGTGGTTAATGTTCACTGATGGCAGGCAATGGGATTTGAAGAATGCAACCAATAGTTATTTCTATCTTAATAGTTATGTGTTTGTCTCAATCTGCAGTACAAAAAATGTGTATGACTAATCCATCAAGCCCATAGATCTATGGACGTTTCTTAGGACAAGGTTGAGGCTATGTACATATATGCACGCTTAGTCATGTCCAACTGTTGTGATCCTGTGAACTGTAGCCCACGAGGCTCCTCTGTCCATGGGATGTCCCAGGCAAGAATTTTGGAGTGGGCTGCCATTTCCTTCTCCAGGGCATCTTCCCAACCCCAGGATGGAACCTGTGTCTCCTGCGTTGGCAGACGGATTCTTTACCACTGAGCCGCCTGGGAAGCTCAAGGCTGAGGACAGGAGCAACCTACTGCTATGTAACAGAGGACTCCCCGTGCCCGAATTAGCCATAAGCGTTTACTGTCTCACAGTTCCTGTGAGTCGAGAGTTGAGGAGCTCACACTGAATGGCCTGGAGTTGGGATCTCTCGCGAGGCTGTGGTCAGGGTGTCAGCTGGAGCTGCCGTCATCCGACGGCTTGACTGGGGTCGGAGGTCACACATCCACAGTGGGAAGAAGTCATTGTAAAAGCCCCCTCTAGAAGACTTCCTGCAGGTTAAGAGTTCCTGCCAGGTTTCAGAAGTTGTATTGCTTACTTCCAGAGGCTTCCTCATCTTCTATTTGCTCTTCCTTCTGACATTCATAAAACAAACCCCCAACAGAGAGGCCACCTTCCCATCTAAGGATGACATTTTTATTTTAAAGAGGTGTCAAGGAACGACTCCTGCTCTGATTTGCCCGAGATCCAGAACGGCTGGAAAACCACTTCTCATACGGAGCTCGTGAGGGGGGCCCGAATCACCTACCAGTGTGACCCCGGCTACGACATCGTGGGGAGTGATACCCTCACCTGCCAGTGGGACCTCAGCTGGAGCAGCGACCCCCCATTCTGCGAGAAAAGTAAGAGCCATCCTGGTTTTTGTTTCCTTTAGGTCATCAGACCGTAAATCCCTCCATTACAAATACCCTTAGGTGCAGTGTGCAACCTTGTATACGGGTCCTCGCACCCTGACGCAAACATTTCTCGGGGGCGCCAATTCTTAAAAGCGAAATTGAAATCAAGTCTCTTTTGTCCTGGCCTGTTCCCCAGCCACGTGCATTGTCTTTCAAAGGAGGAAAAGACGAAGTGGGGAAGGGTTCTAGACTGTTCTGTAGTTCTCAGCACACCGATGGTCGTGCGGCCCTAACGCCCGCCTGGTCTGATCTGTCTTGCACAGTCATGTACTGCACCGACCCCGGGGAAGTGGACCACTCGACCCGCTTGATTTCGGACCCCGTGCTGCTGGTGGGCACCACCATCCAGTACACCTGCAACCCGGGCTTCGTGCTGGAAGGGAGCTCCCTCCTGACCTGCTACAGCCGTGAGACCGGCAGCCCCATCTGGACCTCTCGCCTGCCCCACTGTGTCTGTGAGTCCCCTGCGCTGACTGGAGCCCCCGGGGGACTCCGCCGGGAGGGCTGGCTGCCTTTTCCTACTGGTGGAGGGCTGGGCTGTGAGGAGGCAGCACCCACTGTTGGGAGCATTTATTATGATTATGACCTATGATCTATGATTACCATCCTAGGACCACAACTCACAGGATTGAGGGTGCTGCTACTCCAACATTTATGGTAAACGTCAGCACATGGTTAAGATTTACAGTGAGTTTATCAGGCACTGTGCTGAGTCTGCCTGCAATGCAGGAGACCCTGGTTCGGTCCCTGGTTCTGGAAGATCCCCTGAGAAAGGAATGGCAACCCACTCCAGTATTCTTACCTGGAGAATTCCGTGGACAGAGGAGCCTGGCGGGCTATAGTCCATGGAGTCCCAAGGACACAGCTGAGCGACTAACACACAAACAGACGCACACACACACACAGACACACACACACACAGACACACACACACACAGAGACCTACACACACACACACACTACAGCCCATGGAGTCCCAAAGAGCCTGACATGACTGAGCAGCTAACATATACATACACACACACACACACACACACACACAGACCTACACACACACACAGACACACACAGACACACACACACACAGACCTACACACACACACAGACACAAACACACACAGACACACACACACAGAGACCTACACACACACACACAGAGACACACACACACAGACACACACACACACAGACACACACACACACACAGACACACACACAGAGACCTACACACACACACACACACACACACAGAGACACACACACACACAGACACACACACACACACAGACCTACACACACACACACTACAGCCCATGGAGTCCCGAAGAGCCTGACACAACTGAGCGACTAACACACACACACACACACACACACACACACACACACACACACACACACACACACACACACACTGGTTGAGTCCTTTCCCAGGATTCCCTCTCTTCCTCCTCTAGTCGCCCTGTGAGCACAGCAGTACCGTCTCCGTCTTCTGAAGAGGATGCTCAGGTTCAGAGAGGTGAAATCGTTGCCCCAGCTCACACAGCCTAGTTAGTTACGCAGGAGGCCAGAGGCAAACCCAGACCGGCCTGACCCTGCGTACTTAAAATCAAGCAGCCCACAGGGCAGTAAGTAGAGTGGATTTAAACTCTTTGGCCTCCTCTACGGAGCCATCAAAACAAATGTTTGGCGTTAAAAAAAAACTCTTTGGGGGGTTTCTCTACCATAAAAACTCCAAAAAGGCTCCTAAGGTCACTCTGAGAATGGAAGGGTAACACCATATCCTCACCAGACAAAGGAGGTGGAGAGCAGGGGTCTGGAGGTCTCAGCCTCAGGAGCGCATGGGAATTGTCTAGAATGTCTGAAAACTCCCTGGAGATCTGGATGCCGTAGGTCTGGCGTGTAGCCTGAGTTTCAGAAGCTCCCCAGGGATTCTGATATGCTGAGAGGTATGGGACCCATTGCTTAAGGACAGCCTGAGGCTCTGCAGAAGGCTCACAGCCTCACGCACCGTCCGGGGTTCAGAAGCGTCGGCGACACTGCTGTTTGTGTGCTGTCTTCCGTGCGTGTGTTTCTAGCAAATCCACAGCCAGCCCAAGCTCCCAGAGCCACACTGAGGCCTCTGGTAGTATCGGAGAATCTAGAGTTAGAACAAGAAGGCAGATGTTGATTATTCATGTTTACTGGAAACTCATCTACTTCTAGGGGCTTCCCTGGTGGCTCAGCTGGTAAAGAATCTGCCTGCAATGCGGGAGACGTGGGTTCAATCCCTGGGTTGGGAAGATCGCCTGGAGAAGGGAAAGGCTACCCACTCCAGTGTTCTGGCCTAGAGAATTCCACGACTGCATAGTCCATGGGATCACAAAGAGTCAGACACGACTGAGCGACTTTCACTTCACTTCATCTACATCTGATGCAACGAGCTTACGGACATGGCTTTCCCTCCAGCGGCTATGTTTTATCACTTCTCACGAATCTTCCAAACAGGCTTCATGGACTTTTTTCATGCCACACAAACAAGCAGTGCTGCCATTCAGACGGGTAAAAGCCGTCGCCGTCGGAGGACAATTGGAAAGCCAGAAAATCCTTGTCCTCTTCCATTGGATAAACAGATACAGGCAGACCTTGGAGATTACTGTGGGTTCGGGTCCAGACAACCACGATAAAAGCAAGTGTAGTAAAGTGGAGATTTTGGTCTGAGATGGAGACAGAGATGCTGGGAGAGCGTCCCGTGATGACAGAAGCAGAGATGGGAGTTTCACACGTGCGAGTCGAGGGTGCCAGGAACAGCCACAACCACCAGAAGCTGGGGAGAGGCAGGGAAGCACCCACCTTTGGAGCTTTTAGAGGGAGCAGGACCCTGCTGCCTTCTTGACTTCAGGCTTCTCTCCTCCAGAGCTAGGAGACAAGGAATGACTTTTGTCCTAAGCCCCCTGGTTAGTGACCTTCGTTACAGCCGCCCAGGAAGCAAATACAGATCTCATGCCCCCCCACCCCCCCGCCCCCCCGCAGTGACTGTGAGTGAGTGAAAGATGCTCAGTCGTGTCTGACTCTTTGCAAACCTATGGATGTAGCCCGCCAGGCTCCTCTGTCCATGGGATTCTCTCCAGGCAAGAATACTGGAGTGGGTTGCCATTCCCTTCTCCAGGGGATCTTCCTGACCCAGGAAGTGAACCCAGGCCTCCGGCATTAGCAGGCGGATTCTTTACTGCTGAGCCGCGAGGGAAGCCCCGAAGGTGAACCGCACCCAACGTGGGAGGGGGTGGTGGAAAGCATCTTGAGTCATGCAAGCTGCTGAGACCTACAGATGAAAAGCTAAAAATAGATGCTGATTTAAAAATACTGAAGGCTGGAGATATTTTTTAAAAAGAAAGGAAAGGCCCTTTACTCATCAGGCACAGTCTTCAAAGCCCTCTGGGCTGCAGCAGCTGCTGAGCTTCCCTGAAAGCAGCCCCCTGCCTAGGGGCTGCTGCCTTTCCCGGGATCCGCAGTGCTCTGGTGAGAAGGCATCCCTGACACCCGTGCTAATGAGTTCACGAGTCAAGCTGGGTGTCAGGAGACACGCCGTCCTCCTGCTAGACGCTGGAAGAACCTGGCGTGGGGTTCCAGCATCGTTCCAGGCCCAGCGAGGCCGACAGGAGATGACATGTGAGATGGGAGGATGGTCAGAGTCTAGCAGCGAGGTACCCAGAGTGAGGGGGAGGCTACATCCCAGTTCCGCGATGAGGATGAGGTTATTGAACCTAAAGCAGCCCTAAGCGGTTTCCTCCACTGAGCCAGGGAAACAGCCCCAGTTTGATGGGCACTGTGGCTGTGCCCAGCCCTTCCCCAACATTCACACGTTTAACTCACAAAACTGCATGAGCTGTGTGTGTCCACTTGAAAGCAGGCTGAGAAGGCGCAGAGAGGGTGAGCACCTTTCCTAAAGTCACACAGCAGGCAAGGGAAGCACTCAGGATTCCAGCTCAAGCCTGATTAACCCCCAAAGCATCATCTTCCCACCTCACCTCCCTGCAGTCATAGCTCCTCAGCAGAGCTCCAGGGCGCTGCTGTTGACCAAGATCTTCCACCAAGAGAATTAGGAAGCAGACGGCAAGTTGTGTAAGCTCGGGATGTCCGCAGCCTCTGTTCACAGTCACTTGCCAATGCCATGATTTGGTCAGGCTGGGACTCAAAGCCATGTCTTCTCACTCTTGGTTCCTTTATCCCAGGCCTCTTGAAGAAGAGACAGATCAGGAGAGAAGGAAGAGTCGGGTTTGCCATCAGACCCATCCCCGGCTCTGCTGGGTGACCTTGGGCAAGTAGGGGACCTGGGCCTCGGTCCCTCATCTATGAAAAGGGGATTACTACTTCCTACCAGGCAGGGTTATTGGATGTAGCTCAGTCATTGAACGAGTCCTCTTATATGCAAGCAGATGCTGACACAGAGGCCCCCAAACTTTCTCAACTCACAGAATCTCTAGAATGCCAGGACTGTTTCATAGATTTCCCAGGCTAGAACACTTAGCAGTTATACTTATTAACCAGTTAGGTCCAAACCACTTAATAAGTAGCTATATCCTGACAACTTAGTAGTTGCTTGAAAAAGTAATGCCCATGAATTCAGAGAAAGGATTGTATTTTATTTCATTCTTAAATAATACTTATCTATAATTAATAACACAGTTACTACTGTGGGGATGTATGTGCCTTTTGGGTTCTCCCAAACGTCTCAGCCTTTTAGAATCAGGCTGGGCTCTGCCACCTGCATTCCCTGTTCCACCTTGATTTTGTCACAGCCGTTGATTTTTAGCAGAGCAACCAGAGAAAACCTAGCATCATCAAAAAGGACATAGCTCAGTCTGGTGTTAAAATTGTGAGCTTCCTCAAAGTAGGAGTTCACATGGGTCTGGAAGGTGTCACCGTGTCTCCTCCACATTTTTAAAAAACCTCACAGCACCCTCATGAGTTCATGGTGACACCCCGGGGCACCACGATACATAGTTTGGGAATAGTGGTGGTAGGTCCTGAAAATACAGCAAAAGACACAGCGATATATAAACAGACACAATCCACATAGTCAGGAAGCCTGGGATCTACTGAAGATGTGGGAAGAGACACAAGTCGGTAAAAGGAATAACAGTGAATCTTCAGCATCACCTCCTCCAGGAAGGCCTCCCTGCCCGCCTCGGCGAGGTCACGCTTCCCTCCTCTGTGCTCCCGCGGCTCCTATAGCCACACAGCACTTGCTGCAGCTGATTGAAATGACCTGCTTTTATGTTCAGAGAGTCACACACTTACTAGGAATGTATCCATTTGGTCGTGTCCCTCGGTCCCAGCAGACTCAAAAAAATGACAGTATTTGTTGCAGTTACTGTCTTTGTCACGGTTAGCAGTACTAACGTGGTCTTTATTGCACTTTGCGGCTTCGTTGCAACCTCCCTTCTTTGGAGGCAGCGTGGTAGGTGGCTCCTGGGAATCCCATCCAGAAGACATAAACCACACCACGAAAAGTCATGAGGACCTGACACAGTCAGTGAGGGTTTTCTGGATGGAATCTCCAGGGAGGCTTGCAGGGATCCCCCAAGAGGCCCTGGCCCTTCATAGCCCAGAACCCACAAATACGAGACCTGGAAAGTTCCTGACCTGAACTGAACCCACATAGCCAAACGGTGGCCATAGTAAAAGTTTCCATTGATGAATTGTCCCCAGCAGCCTCACCTCAGGCAGCATGCCAGGCTGCAGCAGGGTGCCTGTCTTCGTTTAGAAATTCCTGTCTCTGAGAAAGCGATGTGTACGGTGCTAAGTCACTATGCTGCTGCTGCTGCTGCTGCTAAGTCGCTTCAGTCGTGTCCGACTCTGTGCGACCCCATAGACGGCAGCCCACCAGGCTCCTCTGTCCCTGGGATTCTCCAGGCAAGAATACTGGAGTGGGTTGCCACTTCCTTCTCCAATGCACGAAAGTGAAAAGTGAAAGTGAAGTTGCTCAGTAGTGTCTGACTCCTCGCAACCGCATGGACCACAGCCTACCAGGCTCCTCCATCCATGGGATTTTCCAGGCAAGAGTACTGGAGTGGGGTGCCATTGCCTTCTCCAAGTCACTATAGTCATGTTCAAATCTTTGCGACCCAACAGACTGTAGCCCGCCAGGCTCTGTCCATGGGATTTCCAGGCAAGAGTACTGGGGCCCGTTGCCATTCCTTTCTACAGGGACTCTTCCCAACCCAGGGATCAAATCTGCATCTCTGACATCTCCTGCATTGGCAGGCAGGTTCTTTACCACCAGCTCCAACTGGAACGAACCTTCACTATAGCAGAGCCATCAAGTGCACAGGACTTCGAACCCAGCAGGTCAGGTTTGCCCTGCCGCTTGTCAGCTGCGTGACTTAAACAAGCCAAAGCTGGTGTCCTCATCAGAAAAATGGATCATGACAACGATAGATACAGATGCTCATAACCGTGTGTCTAGCATATAATAGGTGTTCAGTTAACACCGGTTGCTAATTACCACTCAGTTTCAATGCTCCACTACTGTAGAGTGTGTTATAAACCATTCATAGCAATAAGCAAGCAACCTGATTTTGAGCATTTTGCCCACATGTGCTCCATAAATGTACATTTTTTCCTGTGCCGAAAGAGAGAGAGGAGTGGCTGGGAGGGAATGAGGGTAGCTTGGTGGTTATGTCTATAAGCCACGAGTCCAGCTCACTTGAATTCCTGGGAGAGGTCAGGATGACATCACAAGGATTACCATCAGAATTGTTTAGACCTCAGACGAGTGATTCTCAGCTGGGCTGAATGTGCCGCCCAGCGGACAGCTGTCAGTGACAGTTTCCAGAGGCATCTTCGGTTGTCGTTGGGAGAGGTTATGCTGGCATCTAGTGGGCAGAGGCCAGGGATGCTGCCCAACATCCTGCAAGGCTCAGGACCACCCCCCTCCCACAAAGAATTACCCAGCCCAAAAATGTCAGTAGCATCTAGGTTGGAAAATACCTGCCTTAAACAATCTTATTTCAAAGTGTGAGTACATTCTCACAGTGGGAATGCCATTGTCCAGCCACATCTCAGCTCACAGATGAGGTCTTGGTCCAGTCCGTTCACTTAACAGGCAGGAAAAAAATGAAGTCCAGAGACGTGAAGCGAACAGCAGAGCCTGGCCTCCAGTTTCAAATTCAAGTCACTTCCCATGTCACTTTCCTGCCATCTTCTGGGAACTGGAGATAAACACAGATGTCTTCAAAGACGGTTGGCTTCTACCAGGGATAGAATTCCATGTGGAATTCTTCTCACTGTTACTGATGATTGGGTCAGAATTGAATCGGACTGACTCTGGAAGCAGAGAGTCAAACCACAACTCAGCCACTTCCTTCTTGTGTACCTTTCGTAAGAGACCTTTGCCCGAGCCTCAGCTTCCTCATCTGTAAAATGGGCTCTCTGGAGTAGTGATTAACAGAAGATTAGGACCACTTGGATTTGAATCCTGTCTCTCCCACTCACTGGCTTGACAGGTTACCCAGTGGGATACCCCAACAGTTCTTCATTTGCACAGATATAAAATGAGGACAGCCATAACAATGTGTCTTGGGGTTGTTGTAATAATTAAAAGAGGTGGTGCTTAACGTAAAGAATCTGCCCACCAATGCAGGACACATAAGAGACTCAGGTTCGATCCCTGATTTGAGAAAATTCCCTGGAGGAGGAAATGGCAACCCACTCCAGTATTCTTGCCTGGAAAATCCCATGGACAGAGGAGCTTGGCGGGCTACAGTCCATGGGGTCACAAAGAGTTGGACACAACTAAGTGTTTAAGCATGTAGATAGAAAAACTCCAAATAGTGCCTGGCTCATAAAATGCTCTCAGTACATGTTGGCTATTCTGGTCAGTACTGTTATCATCTTTAAGGATTTGGGGGGAAATTAGAAATAATGTTTGCAAATCATCTGGTACAGAATGGGTGTTTGACTATTTTGGAAATTAATGGATTAAGTGGTTAATTTCTTAACCATTCCAAGACACCAAAGCAGCAGCTCTGAGTCTAAACCGTTCAACCCTAAAGTTCTGGCTGGATGTTAAAGTCTATTTCTATTTTGTAAAAACATTTATTTGCCTCATTTTTTAAAATTCTACATATAAGTGATACCATATGATGCTTTGTATAATAATCTCTGGATCCATCCATGTTGCTACAAATGGCATTATTTCATTTTTTCTTATGGCTGAGTAATATTCCATGGTTGGAGGAGGGCATGGCAACCCACTCCAGCATTCTTGCCTGGAGAATCCATGGACAGAGGAGCCTGGTGGGCTACAGTCCACGGGGTCACAGAGAGTCAGACACGCCTGAGTGACTGAGCTCAGAATTCCACGGCTTGCATGTAGGCATGCCTGCTCAGTCACTCAGTTACTCCTGACTCTTTGCAACCCCGTGGACTCTAGCCCACCAGGCCCCTCTGTCCATGGAATTTTCCAGGCGAGAATACTGGAGTGGGCTGCCATTTCCTTCTCCAGGGGATCTTCCCAACCCAGGCATCGGACCCGTGTCTCCTACATTGGCAGGCAGGTTCTTCACCACTGCACCACCTGGGAAGTGCTAAATGTATCACGCCGTCTTTATCCGTTCTTCTGCTGATGGACGTTTAGATTGCTTCCATGTCTTAGCTGTTGTAAATAGTGCTGCATGTATCTTTTTGAACTAGACTTTTCTCCAGACGTATGCTCAGGGAGCGGGATTGCTGGGTCCCACGGTAACTCCACGTTTAGATTTTTTAAGGAACCTCCATACTGTTCTCCATAGCGGCTGCCCCAATTGACATTCCCACCAACAGGGTAGGAGGGCTTCCTTTTCTCCACCCCCTTTCCAGCATTTATTATTGGTAGCCTTTTTGATGACAGTCATTATGACTGGTGTGAGGTGGTCCCTTATAGTTTTGATTTGCATTTCTCTAATAATTAGCGATGTGA
The DNA here is from genome assembly GCF_023091745.1 of Budorcas taxicolor. Classification (NCBI taxonomy): domain Eukaryota; kingdom Metazoa; phylum Chordata; class Mammalia; order Artiodactyla; family Bovidae; genus Budorcas; species Budorcas taxicolor. Next base: position 66,252,567 of record NC_068926.1, read on the forward strand.
AGCATCTTTTCGTGTGCCTCTTGGCCCTCAGTATGTCGTCTTTGCTGGCTGGATTTTAGAATCACCTGTGGAACTTTAAAAAGAATGCTCTGGGGGACTGATTAAAATACCTTAGGGAGCAGAGCCAGCTCACTGAATAACCCAGCGTAATTCTCAAATGAAGCCAGGCGAGAACAGCTGGACACACCTCCCTCTTCTCTTCCTGCTGGCTGTATGGTCCTTTGCTTCCAGGTCCTAGAATTTGTCCTTTGTCACTTGCTATCTCCCCAGGGCCAGGAACAGTGACAGGCACATAGAAGGTGCTCAGTGAATTATTTTGTTATATTCATTAATCCGTTCATTTATGAAAGAAAATTCCAGGGGAAGTTTGTGGGCGGGGAGTCTTCTGAGTTGCCAGTGCCCCCTGCTGGCCATTCTGCCGCACTGCAGATACCACTCAGGAGTCAGGGGGACGGCTTCGCTGGGTTCCCTGGTTCGTCTTACGGCTCAGCACGGGAAGGAGCTGCTTCCCAGCTTGCGTGGTTGATGGAAGCACTCAGTTCCTTGCTGCCGTCACCCTCAGTGCCTTGCTGCATGGCCAGTTGTTGCTCCGAAGACAAGAGTCCGCAGCACGTCAAAACCATTCTTTGGTAACATCCTCACAGAAGTGACAGCGTTTCTCCTTGTGATTTTATTGGTTGGAAGTGAGTCACAGGTCCTGCTACAAAGAGCATTAATGTAGCCGGTGAAGATTGTTGAGGTCTGTCTTAGCCTTTCCACTGTACTCTCCTTTACATAGGAAGGGGAAGGGCATTTCGGGCCGAGGGAACAGAATCAACAAAGCACAAACAGGTGAAATAGTGTAACCCACCTGGCCCAATACGACCAATTCGATGTGAAGCCAGGAACCAGCCAAGAGGAGGGCAAGAAGCCGATGCACAAAGCTGTGACAGCCCAACCAGGAGAACCTGCCTCTTCCCCCAGTGGAACAGAATCACCAGCTATGAAATAATAACAGACCGCCTACTCCATGTTCTAAGCTGAGGGCCTGAAGGGTCAGGTTGATGACAAGCTGGAGAATAATACCACTACGTTGTAGAAATCACTCAGATATTACAGGAATCCTTCAGGTAAAAGAGACAGCATGTCATCTCTTCCGAGAAGTTTTGCTAATCAAATGAGCACCGAGAGCTATTGACAGAAGCTGGTTTCTCTGAAACACGGATGGCAGGTGCAGCCGTGATGTGTAAAGACCTGGATCTTTGTACAGCAAAGCAAGATCTAGAAGGAAAGAAATGTTTTAGGATTTGGCATGGAGAAACTGAAACCTTTGTTCTCTGTGCAAATGCAAAGGGGTATTGCTCCTGTCGAGAACGGAATGGAGGTTCCTCAAAAAGTTAAACCTAGAATTACTATATGGTCTAGAAATCCCACTTCTGGGTATATATCCACAGAATTGAGGGCAGTGTCTCAAAGAGGGGTTTGCATACCCATGTTTGTATAACAGCATTGTCTCACAGTAGCCAAAAGGGGAAGCCGTTCAAGTGTCCATTGATGGGTGAATGAATAAGCAAGATGTGGTCTCTCTATACAATGGAATATTCAGTTCAGTTCAGTTGTTCAGTCATGTCTGACTCTATGACCCCATGGACTGCAGCACGCCAGGCCCCCCTGTCCATCACCAACTCCCAGAGTTTACTCAAACTCATGTCCGTGGAGTTGATGATGCCATCCAACCATCTCATCCTGTGTCATCCCCTTCTCCTCCCGCCCTCAATCTTTCCCAGCATCACGGTCTTTTCCAATGAGTCAGTTCTTCGCATCAGGTGGCCAAAGTATTGGAGTTTCAGCTTCAGCATCAGTCCTTCCTAGGAATATACAAGACTAATTTCCTTTAGGAAGGACTAGTTGGATCTCCTTGCAGTCCAAGGGACTCTCAAGAGTCTTCTCCAACACCGCAGTTCAAAAGCATCAATTCTTTGGCACTCAGCTTTCTGTGGGGTTGCACAGAGTCAGACACGACTGAAGCGACTTAGCAGCAGCAGCTTTCTTTATATTCCAACTCTCACATCCATACACGGCTACTGGAAAAGCCATAGCCTTGACTAGACGGACCTTTGTTGGCAAAGTAATGTCTCTGCTTTTGAATATGCTGTCTAGGTTGGTCACAACTTTCCTTCCAAGGAGTAAGCATCATTTAAGCATCATAGTCCATGGACTATGACTGAGCCTTGAAAAGAAAGAAGATTCTGACACCTGCTGCAGCAGGGATGACTCTTGAGGACATCATGCTAAGTGCAATGAGCTAGTCACAAAAAGACAAACTGTGTGATTCCAGTTACATACTGTTCCTAGAACAGTCAAAGTCATGGAGACAGAAAGGAGAATGGTGGTTGCCAGGGGCTGGTTGGGAACGGTGATGGGGCGTCAGTGTTCGATGGGGACAGTTTCCATTTGGGAATATGAAGAGTTCTGGACATGGCACAACAGTAGGAGCGTGTTTGTCACTCCTCAGCTGTACACTTACAATGGTTAAGATGGTCCATTTTATATTATAGATTTTACCACAGTCTAATTTTTTAAATAATGAACGTGTTTTAATGTTTCAGGATTTGTAGTCTTGTATGCAAAGCAGTTTTCGCTGGGTGTCCATTCCATCCAGGTGCTGAAAAGGAGCTGGCCCTGGAATGGGTTAAACCAGCAGTTCAACTCTCCAATCATTCTTAAGCTAGTAGGCATCATTTACAATGCTCCTACTGTATCTCTTGAGGTCGTTTATGCTGCTCCTTCTGTATACCAGGCCCTGAGCTTCAAGTATGCTTTAACAGGGTTCAGGCATGCCTTAACAGGCTCATCTCAAGTGAGAGAGACTGTTATTAAATACAGTACAGCATAGGCAGTGTTGTGGTGGAGGAAGAACCCAAGAGACTAGTGACTCAATTAGGGGTAGGGGGCATCAGGGAAGGCTTCCTGGAGGAGGAGACATGAGAACTGCGTGTTGAAAGACAAGGCTTACCCAGACTGGTTGAGCAGGTGAGGTGCAAGTTGAGAAGCAGGAGGAATAGTTCATAATTTACTGAGTCCATCGTTTACTGAGTACCTCCATTTCAAGGGCATGCTGAGCACTTGTACACATGATCTTATTGAATCTTCCAAATCCCTGTGAGATAGGTACTGCTACTATTTTACCATTGAGAAAACTAAGGCTCAGAGAGGTTGTGGCCCTTTCTGGAGGTCACACAGCTAGCAAATAGCAGAACCCAGATTTTTAACCCAGATTCCACAGCTTAGTACATTCTACTGTGCCCACATGTAACCCAGGCCCAGAGGTGGGAGAGGAAAAGGTGAATTTCAGACAGTTCAGTGCGAGGCGGGGCTACAGAGAAATGAGGCTGCAGAGCCTGGCCTCAGATCACACGCTCTCTGAATGGGAGGCCCCAGAGCTTTGCGTCCTCTCATCAGAGCTCCTTTTGGCTTGCACTTCAGCGGAGGAGTCCCTGGCCTGTGACAACCCAGGGTTACCGGAGAACGGGTACCAAATCCTCTACAAACGGCTCTACTTGCCTGGAGAGTCCCTCACCTTCATGTGCTACGAGGGCTTCGAGCTGACGGGCGAAGTGACCATCCGCTGCATCCTGGGACAGCCGTCCCACTGGAGCGGGCCGCTGCCCGTCTGCAAAGGTAAAGAACCCCGCCCCCTCCCACAGTCATGGGGACCGACTTGCAGTGACTCTAAATTTGCTTTAAAAAGCCGAGCTACTTGCGCTACAACTAAGACACCGCCGCTATTTTCTGCACCTCTGAGAAAGGAAATCGCTACCAATTAAACTATGACACCGTGCCTTCTCCGTGCTTAGCGTTTTTGTTTCTACTTCCTAAATGAGCTTCGATTTTTATCATAAAGGAGAGGCTGCCTGTTTTTGACTCCAGCTTGGACAGCATGGCTTAAACATTTCCCGCCGCCTGCAGCCCCTTCTCACAACCACCTGTTTCCCGAGGGTGATGGGTATTCCCCTGTCATCTCTGGGGTGTTCCCCTGAGATGCTCACCCCCATCTCCGAAGGGTCCTGGACTGAAGGCTGCACAGGCGCAGGCATCGTGAGCGCCACCTGGTGGCCCTGATTGTAACACCCCTGTGATTGTAAGACACCCCCATCCCCAAGATGGGTAGAAGAGGGGAAATGTATTTTAGAATCAGTGAACTCTTTCTAACCATTGAAATTAAGTTATGACGCACCTAGTGAGATTTGGGTCCACTTATTTGCATCTTTGAGGTGTGAGATTCTTAATCGTATCCTAAATAGATTCAATGCTGTAGGCAAGTGGATTTAACCTTTTAAGATATTAATACCGTTTTTGAGAATCAGGCAGAAATTCTCTGAGTTCTCTCCCCAGGGGAAAAGAGACATACAGTTCCACATTTCTGCTTGGGAACCCATAACTTCAGCAGATCCCCAAATGCCTGTTCATGAAGTTCAGCATTAGGGCTTAAAAACACTTTCCCTGCCAGAATTTCCACTTCTTGGTATAGGCACAGAGTAAGTGAAAACAGGTATTCAGACCAACACTGGCGCAAACGACCAGAGCAGCATCATTTACAAAGGACGAATTTGTGTTTGAGATGACGAAAAGGTGTTAGAACTAAATAGAGGTGATGGTTGCACAACATCGTGAATGTGATCAGCGCCCCTGAACTGGACACAGAATTCAGGTGGTTAAGTTTATGTGACTTTTACCCATAGAAAAAAGATTTTCCCCGAATCACCTCATGGAGGCCTCATGACTCTACTCTGAGATCGGTGAGCCATTTCACAAAAGGGGACCGAGAGGCTCAGAGAGGTTAAGTGACTTTCCCCAAACCACACAGCTGGTAACAAGATAAATCTAGGATTTGCACCCACCTCTGCTAATGGTGAATTCCTTGCCTTTGAAACCCCACCAGGTTTGAGTTGGTCCTGGCCCCTCAGTTGTGACAGACTGCCCACCAGGAAAGACACTGCCTTGGGAGATAAGTGCCTTTGTCTCTCTGCTCCATTGCCACTCTTGAGACCTACCCCAAGCTCTGTAAGGAAATAATAAATCACTTCCTCTTCCCCAAATATAAGTGAGGTTCATCACTTATGGTCTGGAGTTGGAGAAATGACTGAACACCAATATAAAGCCACCCCCTGGGACTTAGGGACCCAGGCTCCAGCCTGGCTCTGCCCTGGACCATCTGTATGACCTTGGGTGAGCCCCACACCCCCCACCTCCGACCTTGGTTTCCCCTTGTGTGAGATAACTGGGTGAGCCCAAGTCGGGGCTTCTAAAAGAGATCAGTCCTGAGTGTTCATTGGAAGGACTGATGCTAAAGCTGAAGCTCTAATACTTGGCCACCTGATGCAAGGAGCTGACTCATCTGAAAAGACCCTGATCCTGGGAAAGACTGAAGGCAAGAGGAGAAGGGGATGACAGAGGATGAGATGGTTGAATGGCATCACCAACTCAATGGAGATGAGTTTGAGTAGACTCCGGGAGTTGGTGATGGACAGGGAGCCCTGGCGTGCTGTGATCCATGGGGTCACGAAGAGTCGGACACAACTGAATGACTCAGCTGAACTGAACTGAGGTCAGGGCTTCTAAGGGAGAGTCAGTGGCTGGGCCAGCAGCTTCAGAATCCTGGGGAACTGGCAAGAGTTTCAGACATGCACCCCCAAAGACGCCACCCTGGCAGGTCCAGAAAAGAGCCCAGGAAGCTGCTTTTGGGCATGTGTCCCCGCCCCCCACAAGGCCACTGATCACACTTGGCTCCACATCTTCCATTTCTAAGGTTTCATGGAAGCTTACGTGCCCTCCCCCAGACACGCAGTCAAGGCCCCATTCATGTCTTGGGTGGAACACATCTGCCTTCATCTTTCCGTTTTCCTAAAGCCCTGGCTCCAGAGATGGCTGGAGTCAGTGAATGAGTTAGTACACTATTTTTTTCAGCTGGCTTTGTTATCATCACTTGGTAATGATGGAAGTCAGAGTCACTTTGGCCAAAGCTCTAATTAGGAAGCCTTGGTATTAGGTAGGACATGAGGATCGCTGAGCCTTTGGGGGGTCACCGCTTCTCATTACCTTATCATACAATCTTTTCATCAAAGCCCTTCACTCTGGGGGTTTTCATCCTTGAACCCCACCTGTGTGGGTATATTTTTTAAAGAGTTTTTTTGATGTGGACCATTTTTAAAGTCTTTATTGAATTTGTACAATCTTGTTTCTGTTTTAAGATTTCACTTTTGGGGCACAGGGCACGTGGGATCTTAGCTCGCCAGCCAGGGATCGAACCTGCAACCCCGACATTGGAAGGTGAAGTTTTAACCACTGGACCACCAGGGAAGTCCCTGTGTGGGTATATTTTTGTGCTCAGTTATCAGGATGACTTAGATGCCTAAGTGTGAAGATGCCAGCCTCCAGCATCCTCAACCTCCAGAGCAGTTGTACAGTGAATAAACAAAGTCCAGAGAGTTCCAGTCTAAGGCAGTGGATGAATGAAAATACGGAATATAAATCCTATATTCCAAATCAATACAAAAGAACAATGAAATTAGAAAGGCTCACATAAATGCATATTTTCAAGCAGGAGAACAAGTTCCCCTCTGGCTGGGCTGAGGACTGGAGATTTCTGTCTCACCCCTCACCATCCGCCAGCCTTTGTTGGACACAAAAACACTGAAGAGATCAAAACTGTGTCGTTAAGGGCAGAGGCCGCAGGAAGCCAAGCAGGATCAAACCTTGCCTCCATCGCTTAGAAGCTGTGTGAAATCACTTCCCTTCTCTGAGCCTCTGTGTGCTCATCTGTTAAATGGAGATGATAATAGTAAGCACCTAACGGGATTGTCATGTTAAGCACAAATATACATAAAGTCCTTGACGCCCAGAATCTGACACGTGGTGAGTATTCAGTGATTTCTGCCCTGTTCCTTTCATATGTCTCATTTTCTCTAAGGAACATAGGGAGGGAATGAGGCCAGGCATCCCCACTAATTCCAGTAGCCCAAGATTTCAAACAAACAAATACAGCACTAACTTCAGCAAGGCAGGGCATGGACTTATGCACTTAATCGGGGGGCGAGGGGCACCTTCGTTTCATACGAGCAGAGTGAATTCACTTGACACCAACCAGTGCTCTAATTTTTCTCTTTCAGTTAATCAAGACAGCTTTGAACACGCCTTAGAAGGTGAGTCCCACGAAGAAAAACACCTCATTAACCAAGCTAATAGCAGAAAGCAAGGGAAGGCCCTTGGAAATCCTTATCCAGGTGCTTAAAAAAAAAAAATTAAGCAAAAATTCTGCCTTCACATTGCTGAAGCTAATTTGAAAACAAATGATACTGTAAAGAAAAAAAAAATTGCGTTTGCAACTTATGGTCCTAACCATGACCCAAAAGAGATCAGACGCCAGTTCTGTTCATGATGCCGAGCAGAAAACATCTGGGGGTCCACATGCCTGAGAAAGACCTGCTCCTCTTGTCAGACTTTTCAACCATGTGGTGCTATTTGAGGAACTAAATCCAGGAAAGCCTCACTTTTCATGCTGAGCAGGCTCCTGGTTTCAGGAGGGAAACCTCTTCCCTGGGGGATGCTCTGTGACCTGGTTCTCCCTCCATCTTTTTCTTCCCCCAAATATAGCTATCCCTGGGCCCCCCACCCCACCTCACCCCCGCCCCTTGTGTGTGTGTGTGTGTGTGTGTGTGTGTGTGTGTGTGTGTGTGTGTGTTTCTGATTGTGGCTGTGCTGAGCCTTGTCTGCTGCACGCGGGCTTTCTCTAGCTGCTGTGCGCGGAGGCTGCTCTGCGGTCGCGGCGCACAGGCAGCTCGCCGCGGTGGCTTCCCTTGCTGCGGGACGCGGGCTCTAGGGCGCGCAGCCTCGGTTTTATAGTTGTGGCACACGGGCTTTGTTGCCCCACGGCAGGTGGGATCTTCCCAAACCCCAGATAGAACCCTGGCCCCTGCGGCCCCTGCACTGCCGGGCAGATTCTTAACCAAGGGGCTTCCGGGGAAGTCCCTGTTTTCTCTTCTTTGGTTAGAAATTACCAAGCGAGACTTATTAATGGGGAACAGATGTTAAAAGTGATACAGGATTTTGTCTTCTTTTCCCTTTTCAACCCCTCTCATATGTTAAATGTTCTGTTCTGTATAACCTTTATCTGGTTTGGTCCAAAACCACTCAAGTCAGGAAAACTAATAATAATATTTTGTTAAAACATAAAAATAAAAAGTGCTAGGGCTTCCCTGGAGGCTCCGTGGTAAAGAATCCGCCTGCCAGTGCAGGAGACACAGGTTCAATTCCTGATCCAGGAAGATCCCACGTGCCCCGGAGCAACCAAGCCTGTGCACCAGGGCTACTGAAGACGGTGCTCCCTAGAACCCGTGCTCCACAACAGGAGAAGCCACAGCAACGAGAAACCCACACGCCGCAGCCAGAGAAAGCCTGTGCAGCAGCGAGGACCCAGCACAGCCGAAACGAATTACCTATCTTTTTAAGTTTAACCAACTGGATGACTTATAAATTATTTTTGGAGCCGCTTGTCTTTCTGACTATACGCAGTTCACTTAGAATCTGGGGCGGTAGGAATTACATGTCATGAGTGGCACTCTCTTGCAACAGATGACATTTTTAATCCACGCAGATGGAACTGGGGCTCAAGTGTGTACAGGAACAGAGGCTGTATTAGCCAGTCCTCTGGAAAAAGAGGGCATTTATGCTGTCAGTCTCAACTCAGGCCCTCTCTTTGCTGTCTTCCACCAACCGGTGAACCGAGAGAACGTCTCAAACGCCTGGGGGCATGATGTTTGGAGGGCATGATGCCATTGTGATGTTCTGTGCTCACGCATTTATCATAGGTATTAAAATTGATTTTTCAGGCCCAAACAGTGGCAGTTAATGGATTATAGATTGGCATGCAGGCGAGCTCTGTTAGACGTGGCCACAGAGAATGGCAGAGGAAAACGGAGGTCAAGTGTCCAAAAGGGATGCGGGGCTTTGCTGGGAAAACACCCCCATACCCCCTTCACCTCCACACTGAATTATGATTTTGTCGTTGTTCAGTCGCTCAGTCGTGTCCAACTCTTCGCGACCCCATGGACTGCAGCACGCCAGGGTCCCCTTCCTTCACTATCTCCCAGAGTTTGCTCAAACTCCTGTCCCGTGGAGTCGATGATGCCATCCAGCCATCTCGTCCGCTGTCAGTTCTGATAGTTCTTGTGATTTCTGCAGACTACTGGGAGGTAGTGGGGGGCTCCAGGTGAGGCCGAGAGGGTTACTTGGGAGCGTGCAGCCGCGGCCTCTGATAATCAAACCCGAGCTGGCACAGTTGGGGTGTCATGAGACGTGTGGGTACCGCGCACTGACCTGGCTGCCCAGCGCCCTCTGCTGGTGAGTCTGATTAAGCAGGTCTTGGGGGGATCCGCCATTCTAGACATAACCCTGTCTTCTCCATTGAAGTCGAGCAAATCTGCCTTTCCAGTTAGCACATTGCGAGTTTTCTGCAAGTCTTCCCTTGGATTGGGTTTTAACCAGATTGTAACTTTTAATCACCTCGCCCCTCCCTGGAAGAAACGAGTTGAAAGTGAAAGTTGCTGAGTCGTGTCTGACTCTGCAACGCCATGGACTGTATGGTCCATGGAATTCTCCAGGCCAGAATACTGGAGTGGATGGCCTTTCCCTTCTCCCAGCCCAGGGACCGAACCCAGGTCTCCCACATTGCAGGCAGATTCTTTACCAGCTGAGCCAAAGGGAAGCCCAAGAATACTGGAGTGGGTAGCCTATCCCTTCTCCAGGGAATCTTCCTGACCCAGGAATCGAACAGGGGTCTCCTGTATTCCAGGCGGATTCTTTACCAACTGAAGTTAAAAGAATGTAATTCTCGGTGGTGTCTATGACCACCCCATCCAGGGTTGAGTCTGGGCTCTGTTGCAAAGGACCAGCCCCGTTTCCTCCGGTCTCCGCCTCTTTTCCCTTCTGGAGACAGCTGTCCAGGGAGGAAGTCTTTCACCCACTCTGGCATTAGCTCCTGGAGTGGGTGTAGGGCTGGGAGGGTGGGGCCCCCATGCTGGGCGCCGGGTACCCTTACCAGTTGTGTGTTTAGTAGCAGAAGCGGCAGCAGAGACATCTCTGGAAGGAGGAAACATGGCTCTGGCTATCTTCATCCCCGTCCTCATCATCTCCTTACTGCTGGGAGGAGCCTACATTTACATCACCAGGTTCGGCGGGGCTCCGGGTGGGGATGGGGGCTCTCAACCCCCCAACAACCAGCAAGCTGAGGTCTCCTTGTCCAGGAAAAGTCACTTCTCTCCCCTTGACGGCCTCTCTCCAGGTGCCGCTCCTACTCCAACCTCCGCCTGCCTCTGATGTATTCCCACCCCTACAGCCAGATCACCGTGGAGACCGAGTTCGACAACCCCATCTACGAGACGGGGGTGAGTCGGTCTCCCTTCTCTCCCCGGGATCTCCCTCTTTGCTCTGAACTCATGGACATCAAAACAAGAGGCTTCATTTCCTCTTGCTCACGATGCCACTGACAGAAAGGCATGGCCAGTGGCTGACCCCCACCAAGACCCCAGAAGATTACTCGGGATTTGCAGCATCAGAGCCCTTCAGATTCACTGTGTGATGGCGTACAACTGTCTCCCAATATTTGGGGGGCATAAACTTGACTTGTTCCTTGTCCCTGCTGACCTTCTTGCACTCCCACTTACTCTGAGCTCCTGCGCTGGTTATTGATTGATGTGTGACAGTATTATTGCAAATTTAGGAACCTGAAAAGGCACCCATTTATTACTCCGTAGATTGTGTAGGTAAGGAGTCCAGGAACAGCTTATGCAGGTCCTCTCCTCCAGGACTCACAGGCTGCAGTTAAGGTGTCAGTCGAGGCTACATTCTCATCTGAGGCTTGACTGTGGAAGGACCACATCCAAGTTCACGTGGATGCTGATGGCATCCAGTTCCTTGCAGGTTGTTGGACCGAGGGGCTCAGTTTCTTGTAGGCTGTCAACCTCAGTTCTTTTCCATGTGTCCCTCTCGTAGAACGACTCACAACATAGCAGCTTGGTTTTTCAAAATCAGAGAGAGAGAGGGTCCCCTTGTAAGAGGAAGCCACAGTCCTATATAATATAAAATATGGGCGTGACATCCTGACACCTTTGTGTATTCTGTTGCTTAGAAGCAAATCATAGGTTCTGTCCACAGTTAAGGGGAAGGGATCATACAAGAATGTGAAAACCAGGAGGGTGGGGATCATGAGGACCACCTTGGAGCCTTCCCACCACAGTCTCATCTACCATGAAACAGACAGAATTGCTTATCTGTGTTGACCCAGTGGGAAATACAGACTTCTATTAAAGCATATGACAGCAACCCCTTCCAGGTCCAAGTCTCTAACTTCCTGTATCTCCCTTCTCTGCCCTGGGAGCCTGGAGTGTATCACACACACTCAATGAATATTGGAGAAATGGAACTGATTGCTGCCTACATGTTGTGGTCATTTTAGATTTGCCACTGGTAAGACAAAGTCATATGTCTTATGTCATATGTAGCTTATTTCTGAATCCTCAAAGAAGGTCAAGTGGGCGAAAAATAGTACTTTAGAAAGTAGACCCTATTAAGGCTTATGTGTATCATTGTGTATATTAGACTTTTGTGTATCAGTCACCTAGAACTATGATAATTCTGAGTAACAAACAGCCCCTAAAGTCAGTTGGTCAGACCAAAAAGCGTTAATTTGTTCATCGATCCGTGGGACAGTGTTTTTGGCTAGTTTCAGCTGGGCAGTAGTCCTGGCTCAGCAGCCCTTACGTACACATCTGGGACTGGCTTGTTGGCCGATGACCCAACTCTGCTGTCCAGAACTCTCATCTTCTCCTCAACATCTCGATGGTGCTAGAGGCCATCAAGGCATGCTCTGCTCCTGTTGATGGCAGAAGGGCAGACACAGGCAGAAACACACACGCACTCTTCAAGCCCCACCTTACCATAACCCACCGGCAAAAGCAGGTCAAGGCCAGAGCCCAGAGCTCTGCAAAGTCCTCTGTCCAGTGTCGGGTACAGGGAGGAGTGGAGATCCAGAACCACGCCAGGACCTCTCTGCCACACGAGAGGTCACCAGATCTGTGCTTCTCTGTCTCGCAGGAAACCAGAGAGTATGAAGTTTCCATCTAGAGGGAGCTCCATGTGAGACGGGAACTGAAAAATACGAACTCAACTACAACCTCCTCGAGAGACTCATCCAGAGACCATGTGGCATTTGATGGAAACCCCGGAGTGTTGGCTGGCTTTCTTTAGACTCTTTACTGGAGACTTACTGTTTTCTTCGCTGTATTTATTATATTTAAAATCGAGTTTAGGTGTGTGGTCGGATGTATTGCAGCTGCAGCCAAATTCGTGGCACGGCCTCAGTCATGAAGGCGGGTGGAGGACCTGTAAAATGGCAAACGCAGCAGCTGAGGGAAGAGGGGAATAAATAGAACACAGCAGGCTGTCTCTCCCATAAGCAACTATGGCTGCATCAAATTGCATGCATCTTCAGGATCCATGCCCATGGTGTTTTCGTACAAATCTAAGTCCCAAGGTTAGGTTGGAAAGGGGTATTTCTTGTTGGATTAACTGGGGTTGGAATTTGGCATGGAGACTTAAACTGCTCTGCTCCAAAATCAGTCTGCGTCCTTCCTTCCAATTTCCTGGGCTTCTCAAAGGACTTGCCCCAACCTCTTCCCCCCTGGCCCCTCTGAGGGCAGCAAAGTTGTTACATGAACATTCTCTTTCACCACCCCAGCCTCCCTGGCTGCTGGCAAACTAAGAAAATGTTTTCTTTCTATAAAGGTGACAGGTGACAAAGCAAAGTTTTCAGAGAAGATGAGCGATTTGAGTGAGTTCCAGTGAGGAACTGGATGAGGGGGATCGCTGGGTAAGGGAATGGAGTGGATAAAAATTTCTTTTCCATGACACTCTTCCAATGATGAAAGAGCAGGTAATTTATGCCCCCAGGGCCAGAATCGATCACTGTGTTCAGCAAGGCCACCCTCAAGCTGTGATGATTGATCCGTGTGCTTTGGAGGCATGAGGAATGTTGCCTGCATAGCTAAAAGGGTGTGGAGTTGCATGGGAGGAATCCAGGGATGAGCTCTGATTCCCTCCCGGGATGCTAGAATGCCAGAGCCCTTAAAATAGTGGAGATTCAAGCAAGGTAGCACCTTCAGAAGACCCTTACATTTAAGTATTTTCGAGGGAGGGTCCCATAGGAAGAAACTCCTTTTCTGTTCTCTGAAGCTCTGCCCAGATGTTGAATGGTGGTGTGAATGCTTGACCATGAAGGTGCTTAGGAACAGGAACGGGGATTTAAAGCCCCCATGGCATCCCATCATACGATTTGCAATCCAGGGAGGAGGGAAGGAGAAATTGCAGGCCAGAAAGGGATTCTCAGCAGCTCATTAATCCTGTGAGCATCCTGGTATTTTATCGGGGTCCTTTGCCCCACCCCAGTAGGACTGGGGAGCGTGTGATTATCTGGAAGATTTTTTTTTCCTAAATATAGGTGTAAAGAGAAGGCAAGGGGTAAGGGTGCTTGGAAGTAATAGTCCACGTGAGGCTAGTTCATCTCCCAAGTGATGGCCGATGGCTCAGAGAGGTGTACCAGCCTGGTGGCTTTGGGGGTCCTCTTTGGCACCTTCTCATGCTCTCTAGAATTGTTTTAAATCAGCCAGTTTTCAAACATAAAAAGGCTTTTTGGGCTGCCCTGCCTTTGGGGCAATGGCCTGGAGTCCATGTCTTGGACGCTTGCTTAGAAAGCCTCTGAAACAGAACAGAGCAGTTGGCTTTGCAGACACAGACACACACACCCTCCTCCCAGCAGGACCGTGGGCCTCAGTCTCGGGGGGTCTGAGGCCCACTATATTTTCCTTCTGCCAGAAAAGGATCCTGCACACTTGCTCCTTCCAGCGTGCACTTGTGATGCACAGCAAGAGGCCATAAAGCGCTGCCTTCCAGCCACCCAGAGTCCACCCCATTTGATGAAAGAGCCAGAGGAGAGATGTTCCAGACCGTTAGTGAGCAACGTCATGTCTGGAGAAACAGCAGCAACGTAAATAATGCAAACCCTGTAAAAAAAAGAAGGGGGGGGGCAGAATCCAGTAGTTGCTTTGATATCTATTTGTGGCTGATTTAGCCCTAACCCTGGGTCATCCAGAATGAAGAAGTCTATTAATGACATTTAATATTAGAACAGACTGTGGTTATGTGAACACTAAATGTTTGCCTTTCATACAGACTGACAAAAAATAAAATCTTTATTCTAACCCCGTTCCCTAAAACTGGCCAAGCCATGGCCTAGGCGTTCTTATTGGCTGTTGGAAGGAGTAGAGAGGTGGAGTTTTGTTTTCTTTTTTTTTTTCAGGATTCCAATGTATCAGTTCTGTCTTAGTAGTACAGCCCCTGTAACCATGTTTTCAAAGTTTGTTTAAGCTGAAAGTTGGATCGTGCAAGCTTGACAAGGTACAGTGTGATTGAAGGACAGGTTGGTGTCTATTTTTCTTTTTCAAATATCTGAATGTGTCTTTGTAATATGTAAAGGTGAAACAAATCATGATAATCATGCCAAAAATTTACCAGGCATATCACCTCAGTTCCTGTCCTGTCTGTTTTTCTAAGATCAATGTTAAAATCTGCTGGGATTAAATGTTTTTGAATAGGCTACAATCCTGAGAAACTCGAGAACAGACTGAACCTTCCTACTAGCTACCCTTTGTAAAACATCGGGGAAATACGTTTACAGAGATTTCGAGCTTTGAAGAATGCATGTGATGGTGTGTATTACATGCTAATTCGTATAAGCTGTATCTGCCAGCTACCACCTTGTGCTTTAAAAGGCACACACTCAATCCTCTTCAGCTTGGAACTCATCCTTCTGCTTTTTTCAGGGGTAGAGTGTAGAATTATTTAGTCAAGATAAGTATTCCGGTTGCTACTTGATGGCCATCCTTACTTAGTTCCACAGACATGCTTTAAAAAATTATCTTTTGAAGCCAGCTCCTTGGAGAGCCTCAGGCTGATAGCTTTGGAAACTGCCAAACAGCCTAGCAGGATACGAAGTGGCCCTGTGACCCAAATGGTTGTTTAAGCAGATGGGACTTGGCAAACACATGGGTAGATTGAGGCTGAGGGTGAGCCTTAGGTAAAAATGACCTTTTCTTTGGGGTCGACCCAAAGGGTCTGACTTTCCTATGCTTTTTGAGGTCACTGGGTCATTTGAGGTCAGGTTTTATTGAGTTGTTTAGAGGCCCCAAAGGTAGGTAGGCTTTCTCCTGGGGAGTTTTCATTTCCTTTTTTTTTTTTTTTTTTTTTGCCCAAATTAAACGCAAAACAAACTTTCTAAGCTAAAATAATAAAGTCATTTTCCACTTTGTATATATTGATGCTAATAAAACAAATGAAAAAGAGTCAAAGCTACGGGGGTTTTGTTATAAACACTCCAGGATGGCACCGAGGGAACTGTTTCCTGCTTCTGGGGATTTGATTGGGGTGACACATATTGACACTTTGATGCCAAGGCAGGACTGCCAACTCGGGAATGGTTCTGGGAAGGTGCAGAACTGTGCCCACTGCCATCATCAGACACACCACCATCCAGGACACATCAACAGCATCCATGTCCAAGAGCAGCAGAACAGAGACGATCCACCTCAAGCCCAGCAAATTCTCCCATCCTCCGCCTTTTGTTCTCTGTGGATTGGAAGATGCCCACCTGACTAGGTGGGGGTGATATTCTAACTCAGTTTCCCAATTCAAATGCTAATCTCTAGGGGGGACACCCTTACAGACTCACCTAAAAATGAAGTCTGGCCAGCTAGCTGAGCATCCCTTAGCCCAGACAAGTTGACACAAACAGTTAACCATCACTAGCCTGTCTCCATTTGACAAAGCGATGCTCCAGGTGGTACCCAGAAGAAGGTAGAGAAATCCTGATAGATGACCGCAAGCCACGATTTGTGCCAAGAATGACAAGTGCCGGCAGGAGCCAGGTGTGGAGGGGGTTGGGGGTGACCGATCAAGGAGGTGATTTTAGAGGAATAGAGGCACACCGGGCTGTTGGGGAATCCTCGGGGCAGAGGGAGGTCGACGGGAGTTTGTCCTCTTTGAAGGACAAAGCAAGTGTGGCTGGAAAGTGGAGCGAGGGGGCTGCTTGGCGGGAGAGGGGCAGAGAGGGTGGGAGGGGGCAGACGCCAAGCAGGGAGACCGGAGTGGACTCTATGTTTAACGTTCACTCTGGCGGCCACGTGGGGAATCGAATCCAAAGCTTAAGCAATTCTCAAGGATTAGGGGAACAGGGTCTCCAAGGTCGCTCTAGGGCTGGGGAGGCACGCGTGGCAGCATCCCTGTGGTGGTGGGGGCGTGCTCCTTCCTCGCAGCTGTCCAATCATCTTCCGCGATGAAACGAAGGGGCGGGGCTTCTGATAGGTCCTCTGGGGAGAAGCTTCCTAGGGGGCGGGGCCGCTGGCCGGACCAGGGTGGGGCTGACTCACCCATAGGCCTGTCGCTATCAGTCCTGGAACAGAGGCGCGGAAGGACAGACAAGATAAAGAAGACAAGGTGGTGTGCCTAGGATACTTTCGGAAGCCGAGAGTGTTTCCCAGGCCCGACTGCCTGCAGGTTTAGAACAACAGTGGAGAGACAAGAACTCTCCTGAAACTGGAACCCACCCGCACCAGTAAATGTGCTTCAGACAAACAGCAGCATGGGCTACCTTGGGCCAGGAGCAAGACAACCCTAAGGCAGTGACCAATGAGACCCCTACCAGGATAGTATAGCAACAATAACCATTATAGTAATAGCCACTAGCATTTGTTGACTGCGTGCCATTTCCCTTTTTTCTACATTTTAAATTTGTTGTTGTTTAGTCGCTGGGCTGGAAGAAACACAAGCTGGAATCAAGATTGCCAGGAGAAATATCAATAACCTCAGATATGCAGATGACACCACCCTTATGGCAGAAAGTGAAGAGGAACTAAAATGCCTCTTGATGAAAGTGAAAGAGGAGAGTGAAAAAGTTGGCTTAAAGCTCAACATTCAGAAAACGAAGATCATGGCATCCAGTCCCATCACTTCATGGCAAATAGATGGGGAAACAGTGGAAACAGTGTCAGACTTTACTTTGGGGGGCTCCAAAATCACAGCAGATGGTGACTGCAGCCAGGAAATTAAAAGACACTTACTCCTTGGAAGAAGAGCTATGACCAACCTAGATAGCATATTCAAAAGCAGAGACATTACTTTGCCGACTAAGATCCATCTATTCAAGGCTATGGTTTTTCCAGTAGTCATGTATAGATGTGAGAGTTGGACTGTGAAGAAGGCTGAGCGCCGAAGAACTGATACTTTTGAACTGTGGTGTTGGAGAAGACTCTTGAGAGTCCCTTGAGAGTCCCTTGAGACTCTTGAGAGACTCTTGAGACTCTTGAGAGTCCCTTGGACTACAAGAAGATCCAACCAGTCCATTCTGAAGGAGATCAGCCCTGGGATTTCATTGGAAGGCATGATGCTAAAGCTGAAACTCCAGTACTTTGGCCACCTCATGCGAAGGGTTGACTCATTGGAAAAGACTTTGATGCTGGGAGGGATTGAGGGCAAGAGGAGAAGGGGACGACAGAGGATGAGATGGCTGGATGGCATCACTGACTCAATGGACGTGAATCTGAGTGAACTCCGGGAGTTGGTGGTGGACAGGGAGGCCTGGTGTGCTGTGATTCATGGGGTCGCAAAGAGTCGGTTACGACTGAGCGACTGAACTGAACTGAGTCGCTCAGTACTGTCCAACTCTTTTGTGATCCCATGGGCCGTAGCCCGACAGATTCCTCTGTCCATGGGATTTCCCAGGCAAGAATACTGGAGTGGGGTGCCACTTCCTTCTGCAGGGGATCTTCCCCACCCAGGAATCGAACCTGCGTCTCCTGCATTGACAGGCAGATTCTTTACCACTGAATCACCAGGGAAGCCCTCTCTCTTTGGGGTTTCCTAGGTATTTGACGCCCTTTAATCTCTCATTTGAGCTCTACTCTTAGTAAAATTATTGTCATTCTCCTCCTACAGATGTGGCATCTGAGGCTCAGAGAGGCCAAGTCACCCGCCCAAGTCCACACAGCTCGTCCATGAGGGAAGGGATGCAGGAGGTCCGGCTCCTGGTCCATGTCCAGGGTAGGAATGCCTGCAGGCCAGCCTGAGCAGTGCCGCTCCGTCCTGGAGCACCAAGAACCCAAGCAGGCTTTTATCCCGTGGACGCCCTGAACGCAGCGTCAGCCTCACTTGGCTTTGTCCCAGTGGGTGTTTGGCTGGACTCAGCAGTGGTTAGGAGCTAGAGCTCCGAGTCTGAATCTTGACTCAATCAATGATAAGCAGTGTATTGGGGTGAGGGACCCCAATAGGGAGGAGATATCTTCCTACGTCATTATGAAGCGCCCTGGTATGGGGCTTCTATATCCCTGTGTGTGGGAGGAAACGTTACTGTCTTAAAAGTGATAGAATGTTGGGGCAGATACTGAAAGTCACCCTATCCAATGTCTGTTTCTCTGCTCTCTGCTAACAGAACCTCAGTTTTGCTCAGCAACAACAGCAGCCATGAGCCCATCTTCCAACAACAGGTCACGGTTGGCTTCAATTATGACAGTCCTGTTACCCATTTCCCCAGCCTCCTTTGGCGTTAGGGTTGATCCTCTAACTCCTGGTTAATGAGCATTAGCTGAAGTTGGCTCTGTGTGTGTGTGTTTCTGGGGAGGGAGGGTTGTCTACGAAAGTCTTTGCCTTCCTGGGAAGAGGGGACAGACTCGGCTGATAGAGCACCAACAGCCCTGCTGCCTGTTTCCTCCTCTCTGAGCCCAGTCATGATGCTTCAGGACTTGAGTGTCCATCGTGCAATGAAAGACTCCAGCATGAGGACAAAGGCAAGACGCTAAGAATGGACAGACACTACGTGGATAGAAAACTCTGGGCCTCTGATGGCGCCAACATCCACCTACCTGTCCCAAGAATAATAATACAGGAAACCAGCTCCATGAACACAGGTGATGGTTCTGTATGTTCAGAAACTGTATAAACAGAGAAAATATTTCACCCAAGCAGAACCTAAAAGCGAAGATAAGGTATACATGCCACTTTCTGGAAGTTCTATCAACGTTTCAGCTCCTGTGCCCCCACCAACCTTCCATTCCAAGTCTCTCACCTCCTTCCCTTGTTTTCCCTCTTCTCCCCATCTTTCTGGCTCCTTGTTATGAGCCTGTCCAAGATTTACTAACCTTCTGACCTAAAAGATGGCACAGGACAGAAAAAGTAGTTTTAATATGAATTTCATGGCTTACAAGTTTTAAAGACCTATTTTTTATTTCCTCACATTTCTAAGTTTTTATTTACATTCAACTAAGAAATACCCATTTTAATTATTTTTTAATGCACAACTTAAAAAAAAACAATAAAAATTTATCTATTTTTTTTTTTTGGCCACACCCTATGGCAGACAGGGTGTTAGTTCCCCAACCAGGGATGGAACCTGTGGCCCCCTGCATTGGGAGGGCAGAGTCTTAACCACTGGACCACCAGAAAGTCTCAGAAATTCCCATTTTAAGACAATGCTATTAATACTACTGTTGGCAACATTGTTGCCTGACACATACAAGCATTCTTAAATATTTGTGAAGAAAGAATATCAACCAAAGTATGACTGGTTGCAAGGGTCTGGGTAGCTTTCATCCACCAGGTGGCAACCTCCGCCTGGCTTTAGTTGAAGGTCTGCCTAATCCTAAAGAAGTACAGGCACGCGTCACTGCCTGTGGGTCATTCCCTTTGGACAAAGTCATCAGATTAGATGCATTGTTTCTGATACAATGGTTTTCAATTTGAAGGATGAGTGCACTGCCATTGACTCTTGACAGAGAAAGAAAAACAAACGTCCCTGGTTGTTCCTCCTTGCCCACGAGATAGACCCGGACCAAAGGTGTTATGGTTAAAAAATGGGCTCACCTTGGACCCAGGGCTCATGTAGTTTCATCCTCAGCCACTCTAAGTTCACAAAGTGTTAGTCACTCAGTCGTGTCCAACTGTTTGTGACCCCAGGGACTAGCCTGCCAGGCTCTTCTGTCCATGGGCTTCTCCAGGCAAGAATACTGGAATGTGTAGGCATTTCCTTCTCCAGGGAATCTTCCCAACCCAGGGATTGAACCCAGGTCTCCTGCATTGCAGGTGGATTCCTTGCCATCTGAGCCACCAGGGGAAGCCTGGTGAGAATCGAATTCTATTGACGGTCCCTCAAGGGAACTGAGGGGGAGGCATACCTGCCAAGGAAACTTATTTTAAATCCTCGGTCTCCAGTTCTGTCCCCAAGAGTCTCACGTTCCTGGGCACCTGTCCTCATCGCTCTCCCTCCCCAAACTTCAGCGTGCTCTCCCCCTCATAGAACTGGGGCCCGCTGCTCACCACCCCTACCCCATACCGGACACCTTCCTTCCTTTCACATCGAGTCGCCAAATTTAGAAAATAAAACTCTAGGACACCAGTTAAATTTGAAAATCAGATTTCTAAATATATGTAAATCTGTAGTGTAAGTAAGTTCTGAGTCTGTGAGCACCTGAGTACCCTCTGAGCAATCAGCGTTTCCTTGATTAGTTCCGAGATGGTCGCATGACCCAAGCTGAGCCAGTGGGAAAGTGCAGTTAGGGATATACTTATACTAAAATGTACTCATCCTTTATGTGAAATTCACATTTAACTGGATATTTTATCTACCAACCCTACCACCCTCTTCTGCAAAAGCAAGATATGCCTGTTCATTTCCCCAACCCCCAACCTGGACCTCCTTCCTTAACTGTTTCAGAAGTGGGGGTCAGCAGAAAGGGTAGAGTTTGTTACTTTGAGGTCATTCATAAATGCCACATATTTGTTTCTGTCTTTACATTTTTGCTTGCACGTGAAATATATACGTGTAAAAAAATAGCCCAGGCAGATTAAAACAATTCGCACAACCCACCAGACTAGCAAGTGAGCTAATAAGCTTCTCGTCTAGTCCCACATCCTTAAAACAGTGATATTCACGATGCGATGGGTTTCCTGCCACGCCATTCCCTTCACTCCTAAAAACACAAAGGAGAGATTTCATTTTCCTCAAAAAAGAGAAAAAATTCTGCACCTTGCTTTTTAAAAATCCCCCTTGATAGCGAGAGGACATATCTATCCTGAGCATCTCGCCAGGTCACATTACACAAAGCTCCAGCTCATTCTTTCTAAAGCTGAGTTATAGCCCATGGTGTGCGACACCATAATTTATTCCACTTATCCCACAGAAATACAAGGCACCAGGGGTGGAGGATTTTTGTACAAGGTTGTTTATTGCAGCAGAATGGCGTGTCACAAGCTAAGAAGAATGTGAAGGACAATCAGTAGGGAACCGCTGCGCTTATTTATCTGAAAGACTCTGCCAGCAGTTCCAGAGTCTTTTTTTCTTATCAGTCGGACTTTAACCCGCGGTACTGCAGGATCCCTCCTGGAAGGAGACTCTTCCATCTGAACCTCTTCTCTACAATGGAGATGTACTCAATCTGCCTCAGTTTCCCTCCCCCACAGTCCCTCCTTCCTGACTTACAACTATTTTCTACTGGAGGTTCCTCTGGGAGGTTTATATAATCAAAATGATTTCATCAGCTTATGAGGCAAGAACCACAATTTTATCCCCAAATCATGGGTAACCAACTGTTAATCTCTTAAGAAAATGCTGGTACATTTTGGTCTATATCCCAACATTTTCCTAAAGGAAAGTTCCTTTTACGTGGAAAGCACCCCACACGCTGGTTGTAGTGGAAACCCAGGATCCCTTCTCTTCCTAACAGCTCGCCATTTTACTTTGGGAAGCCACTTGGAGAGAGAGGATCTCAGTCCACGTGCTTGGGTGGAGCCACCCTACAGCCTGACTCTTGGAGCAGACCACAGCCTGGCCAATCAGAGATTCCAGGATTAACTCCGAGATGATCACATGACCCAAAGTGGGCCAATGGGAAACAGGCTCAGTCTCCATGGGGAGTTGCCAGGTTGCAAGAGGGATGCCCAGACCTGCTGGCAGCCATCTTGCTTCCACGTGGGACAAGCTTGGCTGACAATGAAAAGAAGACCAAGAAAAACAAGGCCCAGAAGTGGAAAAAAAGACACGATTCCTGGTGAGGTGGTTGAGTCTCTGGGATCCGATTGGAGTGAAAGTCAGACCCACTTCTACTGGCCTTTGGAATCATCTGAACCAAACCTTCTCTTTGGGATGAAGCCAACTTGAGTTGGGTTCTATCCCTTGAAACTAAAAGTTATAGTACTAAATGGAACATTATTTTTATGTCAAGTAGTTGAGAAAATAGATCTTGTGTTCCTGCCTCTCCCCCCAAACATACTCAGGCAGTCATATTCACAAAGTGTAAACATATATCTGAAAATTTGTAGTATTTTATATTTAGTAATAACTCGTATACTGAATGTCAAGACCCACAGGTAAGAATCACACGCTCCATGTGGCTTACAGGGCATCTGGATGTGCTAGAGAGATACACCTGGGAGCAGCTCTCAGCCAATGAGGGATGGAGTTGAGGGATTAATATCACAGTTCTCACTTCCCTTGGGAGGAATAACTGAGGTATGTTCTATGCTGGCCCCAGAGTTCCGAGTGCTCAGTTGTTGTTCAGTGGCTAAGTTGCATCTGACTCATTGTGACCCCATGGAGTGCAGCACGCCAGGCTTCCCTGTCCTTCACTATCTCCTGGAGTTTGCTCAAACTCATGTACATTGAGTCAGTGATGTTATCTAACCATCTCATCCTCTGCTGCCTTTTTCTCCTCTTGCCCTCACTCTTTCCCAGCACCAGGGTCTTTTACAATGAGTTGGCTCTTTGCATCAGGTGGCCCAGTGCTCAGAACACACTCTTTATGGTCTTCCTTCCCCTCTGAGGGTTACTTGCCTATTGTCCTTCAGATGCTTCCTGGAATTGCCTCGCAAACAATCCCTTTTAGTGTCATTTTTAGTAACTGAAAGTCAGGGTCCAGCTGCTCACAGCTCAAGAGCCATTGAAGGGATCAGGTTGGTGGAAAGGAAAGTTTGCTTTATTTTGCATGCTGGCATCCAGTGGAGAGGGTGGATGCCTGTCCAAAGGCAGACTGCCCTCCACTGACATTCAGTGGGCGCGAATTTTTATAGGCTGGGGGAGGGGGGGTACATGCAGAAACAGCACTGTCAGGTCTGACAGCCTCCTTGAAATTAGTCACATGGTGGTCTGACCTGCATCATCTTGACTGCTTTAAGTACAGTTAATCTTCACTTCTAGGATTGATTGGTTTGTTCCTATTTCCTTGAGGCCAAGTCTTGGAATTGTGGCAGCTTATGTCCTGGCTTCCCTGGTGGCTCAGACGGTAAAGCGGCTGCCTGCAATCAGGAGACCCAGGTTTGATCCCTGGGTTGGGAAGATCCCCTGGAGAAGGAAATGGCAACCCACTCCAGTACTCTTGCCTGGAAAATTCCATGGACTGAGGAGCCTGGTAGGCTACAGTCCATGGGGTCGCAAAAGTCGGACACAACTGAGCGACTTCACTTCACTTTATGTCCAGGCTACAGTCCAGTCATCAGGTGGTTAACTTCTTCCGCCAGGTGTGGGTTTCAGTATCAAGTACAGCTCACAGGATATGGCTCAGAATATTATCTATAGCCCTTGAGCAGGAACGGAGGGTCTTTGACTGTGCTTAATGACTAAACAATTACTGTTGTGTCTTGTCTGACTGCTTTTAATTTGCTCTTGCATTTTTCTCATTCCTCTGATTAAACTTATTCTTTAGCGAAAGTTTTTTCCCAAAGACTAAAGACACATTGAGGACACAGCTGAGGGCTGGGGTGGGGAGGGAGAGGGAAGGACCAAAAGGTCTTGACTCTGGATCTGCTTGGGGAGAGTACCCACCAGGAAAGCTACACCCAAACACAGGAGAACCGGAGCCCACTCCTACCCCCAGGCTTAGAACCCTGTTCTGGAGGATAGCCATCAAATGGTGCCCACAGCAGGGCAATCTGATGTGGTGTGTTAGAGACTTCAAAAAACAAACCAGACTTACGAAACTGCAGCTCCTTGCACCTGAGGGTTTCACTGCACATCAAATGCTGTGTGCCTCAGTTTGGGGGGGGGGGGGGGCATTTGTTGCTTCCTGTCAATCCTGCCCATGCCCCAGGGTGTGATAAAGCCTCTGTTTATGTGAAAACACCCACCCCTGTTCAGTCTACTCCCCTTTCCATCGATCTAGTCTCCCTGTTCACCAGAAATCCTGACGCTGACGCACCTTTTTCTTGAGCCTCAGTTTCTGTCTCCTGTCCTGTTTGGAAGAGGAGTAGAGACAGACTGGCCTTGACAGTAAAGAGTGTGGCTTTACCACTTAATAGCTCTGGGACTTCAACCAGTGGCCTCAGTTTCCTCATTCATAAAATGGGGCTGGAAGTAATAACAAGCCGTCTTGGCTTTTTATGAACGAGAATGAAATGAAACAATGCAAGTGAAGTGCTTAGCACGTGAAAAGAGTTGAGAAATGAAGCTGTTTATTGCCATAGTTAAGACTGTAGCCGCAGGCTAGCAGTCTTAAATATCTGTTTCATGAATGAATGAAATCAACAGAGAAGCCCACAGTAGAGTCAGTGCCTCTCGCTGTTCCCTGAGGCCCTGGGCTCCTTCCTCTCCCACTCACTTGCAGTACCTAAATGGGGGTGGTAGGTATCCTGTACTTGGAAGAACCCCATACTTGGTTTACTGCTCAGCTGCCAATGTCTTGAAAGTCTTAATTTTTGAGCAAGGGGTCTGTTTTCATTTTGCAAATCATATGCTCGGTTCCAGCTATGGATGTCTCACAGGTCCTCCCAAAGTCATGCCCTGGGATAGAGCACTGAGTGCCTGGGAGAGGGGTCTACCTCCGGGCAGGAAATGGTGGACAAAAACGCGGGTCCCTAAACTTCTAACACAGCCTGGATACTAGACTGGAGTACGGAGCTTCCACAAGCCTGAGATTATTGCTAATTTAGCCCTCCTACTGGAAGGAAAACACTGGAGACAGATATGGGAAAGGGCCTCTCTGGCGAATCAGAGCCCTCCCACCTCCTTTCTCCCCTCCCCTCAGCTTTTCTCTCCTCTGTGTCCTTTTTCTCCCTAATCTTTGTCTCTTTCTCACCTCAAATTCCCCCTTCCCTTTTTTTCCTCCTCTTTTTTCTTGGCTCTCTCTTTTCTTTCTCTTGAAGTTAATAAATATCCTGTCCTCTCCTTCTTTCTGCCCTCTCTCCTGATTCTGTCTCTCTGTCTCTCCGTCTCTGCTTCTCTCTCTGCCCTTCTCTGTGTGTTTCTGTCTCTCTCTGTGCCTGTCTCTTCTCTGTTTCTCTGTGTCTCTGTTTCCCTCGGTCTCACTCTGTTTCTCCCTCTGTCCCCGTTTCTCTCTTGATGTCTGCCTGTATCCCGCCCCCGCCTCCATCCACCACATCACCCCCGCACCAGCTCCATCTCCCACGAACTTATTGTCAGGCAGTGCACATTTCTCCGGCTGCCTGGAAACCTGCCTCGCACATCCATCGTTGGATTTCTCCTGTGTCCACCTCCATTAAAATATCTTTTGACCTTTGAGATGCCCAACAGAAAGAGCATGGACAAAAACCTCAATCCTAAGCTTCCTGATTTTGAAAGACACACAACTGGAGGGTCTGGGAGGGCCCTGGAGGGCCCGGCGGGTGGGTGTGACCCCACACCCAGGCCCCCCGCCCCTCCCCCTCTCGCCCCCCACTGTAAATCTTGGCGGTGAGCTGAGTTGATCCCAGTTTTGTCCTCTGGAGTTTGTCAACATGTGCCGCAGATGTTCCCAGAAGTTGCTTCTAAATCTTGCTGAGCCATTTGCCACAAAACCTTCTTTTATCACAATTTAGCTGTGAGTTTAAGGTAGTGACAAGAGTTGGGGAGAAGGGGGAGGAGAACTAGGCTGCGAAAGGATCCTGGGGAGGTGTTAGAACACAGCAGGAGAGCCAGACCTCCCTGGGTTCAAGGCTGGCTGAGCCCTAAGGTCTGGATGACCTTGGGCAGAGTGACAGCTAACAAGTGGTAAGCACCCACGGTCTGCCTGGATTTGTGATCAAGTCTCTCAGCTAAGTGGTAAACCAGTATAGATAAGGAAGCTGAGGCTCAGAGAGGCTGGGCAATTTGCCCAGTATCACACAGCTGAGTGGTCACCCTTCAACCATTCTGATTTTTGATGTCTCTAATGCCTGGAGGTCTCTGGGGGTATGGTGGCTCCTGGGACCTCCCTCCCAGTGCCCTGAACCACCATCCATAGTCCCCGTGGGAATGTTTGCCCATCACAGACGGCCTTTGGGAACCGTGAAGCTGCTTCTAATGCTGCTTCCACCCCCTCCCCAACCCTGCCACCATCAAAATGGAGTCTGAGAAGTCTCTGAAAATTTGGGGCCCCAAGAAACCCTGGTCATTAGGGAAGATGGGTGAGTACAGGGCATTTTCTGCACGTGTTGGGGGACACTGGATGGGCTCTCTGAGCCTCCAGAACTGCAGCCAGCATCCTCCCAGCTCATGTCATCCAGTCACTGCTGCTGCTGCTAAGTCACTTAAGTCTTGTCCGACTCTGTGCGACCCCGTAGACGGCAGCCCACCAGGCTCCGCTGTCCCTGGGATTCTCCAGGCAAGAACACTAAAGTGGGTTGCCATTTCCTTCTCCACTTCCAGTCACTAGAGACGAGGAAAAAGGACGTGGCGAATTAAACAATTCTCCCCAGAAAATACCGCCCCACTCTTCAGACAGCTCTTCTCTAGGGAGGCTGAGATGGCCAGCAATCTGAGACATTTTAACTTTCCACAGTTAAAATTTATTTTTATTTTTGGCTGTGCTGGGTCTTCGTTCCTTTTGCACAGGCTTTCCTCTCCTTGGGGGAAATGGGGTCTACTCTGTGTTTCTATGCACCAGCTTCTCATTGCGATGGCTTCTCTCACTGCTGAGCACAGACTCTAGGCACGCAGGTGTCAGTAGTTGCAGCTCGAAGTCTCACTAGTTGGATCCCAGGGGTTTAGTTGCCCCTCTGCACGCGAAATCTTCCCAGACCAGGGATTGAACCCCTGTCCCTTGCATCGGCAGGTGGATTCTTACCCAATCCGCCACAAGGGAAGTCCTTGTTTTCACATGTGCACATTTCTGAACTCAGGGTAAATCTGACAAATGATGCCCTTTCATAACTACTTGGCAGTACTTTCTTTACATAAAAGAACAGTGAAAGTGAAAGTGAAGTCGCTCAGTCGTGTCCGACTCTGCGCAACTCGTGGACTGTAGCCCACCAAGTTCCTCCGTCCATGGGCTTCTCCAAGCAAGAATATTGGAGGGGGTTGCCATTTCCTTCTCCAAAAGAACAATGAAGTAGTACAATTAAAGGCCTTCTACTCTATTAACTTGAGTAGTTCAAAGGCTGGCTCTCATTGACTCAAGCAGATCACGTGCCTCTAGCTGGCCAATCACTGGGACTTTTGTTACGCCTTAGGCAAATGTGTCTCATTGGCCCAAGAAGATCACATGCCTCTGGCTGGCCAATCACTGTGGCTCTTGTTGTTAGGCCTTAACAGGTGCTTCTTCGGTGTTAAGAGTTGGGGTCTGCATGGCTTAAGCAGGAGGACCAGCAAAGGAATTGTGGTTTCCAAGAAGAAAGTCAAGGTGTTGTGGTCAGAAGAGAGGACTGCTATTTCATTCTGAGATTCCGTAAGAATATGTCTGTGGAACAATGGAAGCCTAGTAAGTACTTAGTACTCTCATCTGCTATTATTATTTAAAATGTTGAGATGTTTCACCTGAACCTATCAGGGTTTTAGACAAAATTCCTAGTTTACAGAAAATTACTAGGGTGGACGAACGGGTTGAAAGACCATAAGAAACTACTCGGGCAAATCCAAATTGTTAAAGCTAAGCGGAGGGAACACAGGTGTTCTGGGTTGTGTTTTTGTTTTTTTAACTTTTCCGTGTGTTTGGGAAAGAACACATGGAAAACTTATTGAGTTACTTCACACCCTCTAGGATAGACATAATTTTAAACAGAAAATAGTAAATGTTGGCGAGATTGTGGAGAAGTTGGAACTCGGGTATAACCATGTGGAAATAGTTGGGCAGTTCTTCCAGAAGATAAACACTGAATTATCAGAAGACAAGGCAATTCGGTTCTGGGTGATATAGACCCAAATGAACTTAAACCAGGGACTCAAACCAATACTTATATATGGGTGTTCATAGCAGCACTATTTATAATAGCTTAAAAAGTAGAATGTCTGTTAGTAGACAGATATCTATTAGTAGAAAAATGGATAAACAAAATTGGGTGCATCTATACAATAGAATACTGTTCACCTTAAAAAGGAACTACCTACCTACACAAATACAAATTTGTGCATTTGTAGCTACCTACAAATAGCTGTGAATGGAAAAGAAGCAAAAGGCAAAGGAGAAAAGGAAAGATATACCCATTTGAATGCAGAGTTCCAAAGAATAGCAAGGAGAGATAAGAAAGCCTTTCTCAGCGATCAATGCAGAGAAATAGAGGAAAACAGTAGAATGGGAAAAACTAGAGATCTCTTCAAGAAAATTAGAGCTACCAAGGGAACATTTCATGCAAAGATGGGCTCGATAAAGGACAGAAATGGTATGGACTTAACAGAAGCAGCAGATATAAGAAGAGGTGGCAAGAATACACAGAACTGTACAAAAAAGATTTTCACAACCCAGATAAGCACAATGGTGTGATCACTCACCTAGAGCCAGACATCCTGGAATGTGAAGTCAAGTGGGCCTTAGAAAGCATCACTACGAACAAAGCTAGTGGAGGTGATGGAATTCCAATTGAGCTATTTCAAATCCTGAAAGATGATGCTGTGAAAGTGCTGCACTCAATATGGCAGCAAATTTGGAAAACTCAGCAGTGGCCACAGGCCTTAAAAGGTCAGTTTTCATTCTAATCCCAAAGAAAGGCCATGCCAAAGAGTGTTCAAACTACTGCACAATTGCACTCATCTCACACGCTAGTAAAGTAATGCTCAAAATTCTCCAAGCCAGGCCTCAACAGTATATGAACTGTGAACTTCCAGATGCTCAGCTGGATCATCTAGACAGCAAGAGAGTTCCAGAAAAACATCTACTTTTGCTTTATTGACTATACCAAAGCCTTTGACTGTGTGGATCGCAACAAACTGTGGAAAATTCTGAAAGAGATGGGAATACCAGACCACCTGACCTGCCTCTTGAGAAATGTGTATGCAGGTCGGGAAGCAACAGTTAGAACTGGACATGGAACAATTGACTGGTTCCAAATAGGGAAAGGAGTATGTCAAGGCTGTAAATTGTCACCCTGCTTATTTAACTTATATGCAGAGTACATCATGAGAAATGCTGGGCTGGATGAAGCACAAGCTGGAATCAAGACTGCCGGGAGAAATATCAATAACCTCAGATATGCAGATGATACCACCCTTATGGCAGAAAGCAAAGAACTAAAGAGCCTCTTGATGAAAGTGAAAGAGGAGAGTGAAAAAGTTGGTTTAAAACTCAACATTCAGAAAACTAAGATCATGGCATCTGGTCCCATCATTTCATGGCAAATGATGGGGAAACAGTGGAAACAGTGACAAACTTTGTTTTGGGGGGGCTCCAGAATCACTATAGATGGTGACTGCAGCCTTGAAATTAAAAGGCACTTGCTCCTTGGAAGAAAAGTTATGACCAACCTAGACAACATATTAAAAAGCAGAGACATTACTTTGCCAACAAAGGTCCATCTAGTCAAAGCTATGGTTTTTTCCAGTAGTCATGTATGGATGTGAGAGTTGGACTATAAAGAAAGCTGAGCACTGAAGAATTAACGCTTTTGAACTGTGGTGCTGGAGAAGACTCTTGAGAGTCCCTTGGACTGAAGAAGATCCAACCAGTCCATCCTAAAGGAAATCAGTCCTGAATATTCATTGGAAGGACTGATGCTGAAGCTGAAACTCCAGTACTTTGGCCACCTGATGTGAAGAGCTGACTCATTGGAAAAGACCCTGATGCTGGGAAAGATTGAAGGCAGGAGAAGAAGGGGACGAAAGAGGACGAGATGGTTGGATGGCATCACCGATTCGATGGACATGAGTTTGGGTAAACGCTGGGAGTTGGTGATGGACAGGGAGGCCCGGTGTGCTGCAGTCCATGGGGTCCCAAAGAGTCAGACACACTGAGCGACTGAACTGATTCTGTTCCATTGATCCATATGTCTCTTTTTATGCCAGTACCACACTGTTTTGACTGTTATAGCTTTATGGTATTGTCTGAAGTCTGGGAGGGTTATGCCTCCTGCTCTTTTGTTTTTCCTCAGGATGGCTTTGGCAGCTCTGGGTATTTTATTGTTCTATATGAATTTTAGGATTATTTGTTCTAGTTCTATGAAAAGTGCCATGGGTATTTTGATTGGCATTATGTTAAGTCTGTAGATTGCTTTGGGTAGTATGGTGATTTGAATAATATTCTTCCAAACCAAGAGTATGGGATATCTTTCCGTTTCTTTGAATCATCTTTAATTTCCTTTATTGTAGTTCTCATTTAAGTCTTTCACTTCCTTGGTAAGGTTTATTCCTAAGTATTTTATTTTTTTATGCAATAGAAACCAACACTTAAAAGAACTAATACTTAAAACAACTAATCCAACTTGAAATTTCCTAGCAAGACAGGCTAGGCTCTCTGGGAATGGATTCCACAGGAAGGAAATGCCAGCCAATGGGCGAGTCACGTCCCCTGCCAGAGCACGTCTCCTCTCGCTAGCACTGCGATCACACATGTTTCACAATCCCCACATCTGCTCTGCTAGTGGTTTCAAAGTGGGAGTCCCGAAGACAGTCAGAACGACTTGCTGATGGAGAGAGAAACTGAATCCAGGCCTGGAATGCTGG
The DNA here is from genome assembly GCF_023091745.1 of Budorcas taxicolor. Lineage (NCBI taxonomy): Eukaryota > Metazoa > Chordata > Mammalia > Artiodactyla > Bovidae > Budorcas > Budorcas taxicolor. Next base: position 66,283,534 of record NC_068926.1, read on the forward strand.
GGAGTGGGGATGGGGAATGACTTTGTCATCATTCTGTTTCTCTTTCTTTAGAAGGTCAGGTTGGCTGTGTCAAGGAAAGCCCTAGAAGGTGGTAATTCTGCCTTAGACTTCAGCCGGTAGACTTGACACGCACTCCCCATGGTAGCTGGTTTGTGCTGAACCTGTCACTGCCTCTTCAAAACATTGCTGGTTGCCATGGGAACGGAACAGCACTTACTGAAAGAGCTGCTGGAAATCTCAAAATGTCCAAAACTGTCCTTGTAACGTGTTTTTCTAAGACCTGATTTGAAAGAGAAACAATAGCACAACTTGGCAAAGAAGACAATGGGAGGTGAATGAGAGGAAGAACGGCTTGACACCGGTTGTGGATCCCAGCATGCTGTCTGGAGTCTGCCCTTTAAAAATCAGTCCCAGGGAGGTACTGGCTGAAGCAGATTCCTGATCCACGGGCTCCTGACTTCCGACGTGGCTTTGTTGTGGACAGCAAAGCCTGTTTGCTGTTCTCAGAGCTTAAATCTCCACTGGACAGTGCAGCAGCATAACTGGGAACACACTTGCCAAATGAGCCTCTTGCGCGCCTGTCTACCTCCCACTCTCTGAGCTAAAAAAGAGCTCAGCAACTGGGATGATTATATATCTGCTTTTTAAATCCACTCTGTAAGGCGGTAACGTGAAATGAAAGATAATGCTTTTCTTTGCCCGTTGTCAGGTTGGCATACCAGAAGGTGAGATTTTCCCTTTCATCTCCTTGAATTAACTTTTCAAAAATAGATTCAAAAAAGAATTAGACAAATGAGAATTTTTGGAATTTCTCTTACGATATAAAAACATGTCAACTGCATCCTCCTATTCTGGCCTCTGGGTTTTGTTTGGGTCGTTCAAAACCAGTGGCCTTGTTCCCTTGGTTTTTCCCATGATTCAAATAATGGAAAAACCTCTGCCTTCTCCATTTCGCACATTGAAATTGCCACCTTTCCTTCCAGTTACCCGAGATAGAAACCTTGGAATCAACTTTAATTCCTTCTTCATCAACCTCCGTGTATTAGTCAGCTGAGGCTTTCGTAACAAAGTACCATAGACTGGGTGGTTTAAACAACAGAAAATTATTTTCCCATTGGTTCTGGAGTCTGGAAGTCCTAGATCAGAGTGCCAGCATGGTTGCATTCTGGTGAGAGTTCTCTTCCTGACTATGGATAGGCACCTTCTTGCTCTGTTCTCTCAGGCAGAGAGAGAGGAGGAGGGCTAGCTCCCTGGTGTCTCTTCTTGTAAGAGCACTAATCCCATCATGAGGGGCCTGCTCTTGTGACTTGCCTACCCAAGACCCCCATCTCCAAATACCATTATGTTGGGGGTTAAGACTTCAACATATGAATTGAGGGGGCACGATGCAGTCCATAAGATCCCCATTTCCATCAGCCATCAAATCTTGTTCATTTTGCCTCCCAAATATCTACTGGGTTCGTTTTCTCCTCTCCATCACCACTGCCAGCATCCTAGTTGAGATGCTTATCATCCCTTACTAAGATAATCACAGTTGCCTCCTAGCTAATCTCTCTGCCCTCTAGAGTTGCCCTCTTGAAATCTACCTTCCATGTGGTAGCTTTGTTTTTTAAAAAGAGACCAGGCATTATGGTCTGGAAGCCAGATATCATGAGAAGGCATAGATATAAATGAGAATTCGAGAGGTGGATGGTACTGCTCAGAACTGATGCTCTGCTTCCTGGAAAGCCCAGCCATCATCACCCGTTTCCACGGCCCCCATTGCTGACTTCCTTGCCCCCCTCCACCTCTGCCCCCCACCACCTCCCGAGTGAGGCCGGAATCAGGCACACCGTCCACTGCACTTGCCGTGTAGGAGCCAGAGCAGCTCTGGTACCCAGGTCCGCGGGCACACCAGCCTCATGGAGACTGCGCCTCCCATCATGTCTAGGCTTGGATGAAGCTCTATGTATCAGGACCTGGGATCTGATCTCCCCAGCAGCTTCTCAAGAGGCCTCAATAGGGACTCAAAGCCCCAAGGGATAAACTTTGACCAGTGAGCGTCCAGAGCCAGGAGACAATTCCCATCGCTTCCTCTCTCCAGCGAACTGGCTGAGGCCCAGGGTTTCTGTGCTCCCTGTTCCCAGCTGTCCCAGGTGGGAGAGCACCTGGCTGGGCTTCCCTCAGCCCCTTGTGCTTGCTTCGTCTCCTTCCTGGGCTCCTGGGCCACCCTCTCACGTTCAACTGACTGCCCCTGCACCACTCCCTCCATATCCACTTCCCTCCCTTCCCACCATCCCGGCCCCGCAAGCAAGGTCAAAGTCAGGTGCCTCTTTTCTCTGCTTGCACAGAAATCTGAATTATTGAAGCAATTAGCTTTACTGACTGTTCCCTCATCGCTTTCCTCTACTAGACTGTGACCTCCGCTGAGAGCAGGGTCCATGCTTTTTTCATCTTTGTAATCCCCAGCACCTAGCGCCGTGCCCAGAGCCCTCAACAGTGAGGACTGACTAAACTGAAGCGCCCACTGATGGTCACGCTGTGAGGCCTGGCGTAGTGAACGGGGTTTCTACAGACATGACGATAAAGGAGGGCAGCCGTGGACATAGAGACAACCTGTGAAAATACCTAGATGCCAGAGGAGAGGGGATGAGTATGGCCAGGTTGGTTGGGGCTCCCTTGGAAGGACTTGACAACCAAGCCAATGAATCTGCATATCTTTTCCATGGGTAAATTGTGAGGCTTTGAAACCAGGGATTTTTTGAAAGTGAAAAAGTCGCTCAGTCGTGTCCAACTCTTGGCAGCTGCATGGACTGTATGGTCCATGGAGTTCTCCAGGCCAGAATACTGGAGTGGGTAGCCTTTCCCTTCTCCAGGGAGTCTTCCCAACCCAGGGATCAAATCCAGGTCTCCCACATTGCAGGCAGATTCTTTACCAGCTGAGCCACCAGGGAAGTCCAAGAATAACTGGAGTGGATAGCCTATCCCTTCTCCAGTGGATCCTCCCAACCCAGGGATCGCACCAGGGTCTCCTGCATTGCAGGTGGATTCTTTACCAGCTGAGCCATCAGGGAAGCTAAGAAGTTGCTTTAGAAAGCCGAAATTGTCAGTGATATACAGGGTGAATGGATGGTGGGGATACTGACTGGGGAATGGTGAAGCTGGGAATTGCCACGGTAACCAGGAGAATGGGAAAGAGGGATGCTGGTGGGAGAGACACTGGGGGCCGTGTCCACCGGCTGCAGCAAGCACTTGCAAGGGGAAGGAAATCAGAGTTGGCTTCTAATATTCAAAACAGGGGTGCTGGGGTGGGGGGTGGGTGGTGGGGGCCAGCGATGGAGACAGGAAAGACAGGAGGAGTCTTTGGTTTGGGGTTGGGAGGAATAACTGAAGGAGTGTTGGAAGCATGTTCATGAAAGATCAGACTGTTTGCTGCAACACACACGCATGCATGCGTACATACATACATACATACATACATACATACATACATACATCACCCCCACCAGCAACAACTGACGGCCGGGCATGGTGGGCTTTTAATTATTTTCACCATTGCTTTTATTGTGAGCAACGGGCACAGAAGTAAAATAACATTTCCACACCTGCAGAGGGCCAGAGCCATCTGTCCTGCCGATTTCTGCTGTCAGTGGAAGGTGAGTCAGCAGAGGTGAAGGTATCAGCGCCCCGTGTGTTCTGCCTGCAAAGTTCCAGCTCTCCGAGTCCACCGAAAGATTCACACTGTGGGCATATTTTTCTTCAGGCTAAATGATTAAATTCCTTTAGGGACAGATCACGTTATTGGGGCAGGAAAGAAAGCCAAAGAGTAGGGAAGAAACAGTGAAAGTTACATAACAATCGGAAAATTCCTCTTCTACCAAGTCGCCCGCCGGTCCTCTGGAAAGGAAGGCGCTCAGAGGCTGCACAGCTAAGAAGCTGCTCCTGTTATCGCTCTCATCATCATTTTCACGTCCCAGGCACTTGGGCACTGCCTGGCCGTGGCTGCTACTTGGCCAGTGAGGGAAGAGCACTCACAGAGCATCCTCTCAGACAGCTGGCACTCAGGGAAAGACAGAAAGTAAAAGTGGCAGTCCCTGTCCTCCAAGGGTGCTGTCTACCATGGGCAGATCAGACACAGAAATTCACTGAGAAATAAGATCCCAGAGCCATGAAGTACTGAACAGCAGACAGCTAAAAGTGAAAATAACTAATTTTCATAGTGTGCAGGCAACTAGAATTCGTAGGAAGGAGTGTTTGGGGAGCCCAGGAGCAGCATCTGGGAATGGAGCCATCTGGAGAAAGCTCTCACTGCTTCTTCCTCAAGTTACTCTGGGTGGGCTTCCCCAAGGTGATGGATCAAGATATGTATATAGAAGAGCTGTTAAGGCAAGCGCCTGGATATCACAAAGTGATTCTGAGATGAGTGCAGGGAAGACCATTCCAGGAGGGAGAGCGATGGGGGGAAATCCAGCAGCTTCTAAGGCAAGTCCAGGCTTTCTCAGTGGGACCCTCAAAACATCTGAGGTCCTCAGAACAGTCTGCAGAGCTGGTGAATGCAGTCCCTCAGATTCTGAGTCCCACAGGGCCAAACAATCCCCGTTTGAACCCAGCCCCAGTGATCCTGAGACATCTTAGGTTTGAGAACCATGGCAAATCTATCTCCAGGGTCCTCCCATCCCCACCTATCCCCTTGATGGCGCTCATATATTCAGTCACGTACGTATTCACATGTAGGTACCGAGCCTCTGCAGTGTGCCTAGCTCCGTTCTAGGAGCTGGAGATGCAGGAGGGGACAAGAGAGACCAAGTGTCCCTGCCCTTCTGGAGCTTGTGGAGGAGTCAAACCAATAAATATACAATAAATATGCAATATGGTGGTAAGCACTGGGGGAAGCCAGGCAGGACATCAACTCAAGGGCTGTTGTATGTCCCAGGCCAAGGAGGTCCTCTTTCGTCAGTGGCATTTGAGCAAAAACCCAATCCTTCTAACTGCCCTGAGGCTGCTGGCTGGTTTGCCCATTCGTCAAGAAGTTCTTCATCCTCCCAGGTTCATTCATTGAGCCGTATTGAAGGCTTCCTTCTTGTGTGCCAGGTAGATCTCTCCAGCACTCGCTGGCCGGCCTCATCAGGGCTGTTCCCTGCGATTCTCAGCAGATCCCGTGGTTTTTCACAGCCCTTTCTGATCCCCCAAGTCTCTTCCACGTCCCCCCTCTCCTCTGTACTTCCAATCCATCGCTCTGAATTTCCAATTTCTCAAATCAACATGGTGCTCCAAACATTGCACTCTATAGGACACACCCTTTAGAAGGCTTGGCAAGGGCTCCATGCTGGCTGAAGCTCTGAGGAGTAGTGGAGTCTGTGAAGGGGGATGAACTGCGTGATCACAGCAACTCCTCTGTGGTTAAGCAAGATACTGAGGGCAGCAGCATGGATAAAAAGGGTTGAAATGTAGGAATAAGAAGGCTGGGGGGCAGGAGGATGCTGATATTTTGGATCTGCTCTAAACCTGACCGTATAAGGGATTAATGTCACCCCACTGAGTCCTTACAGCCATACCATGAACTTGGTAGTTAGCCTGTTTTGACAGGTGGACATCTGAGGCTCAGAAAGTTCAGGTAACCCCTGTCTAAGGCCACACAGCCAGTGATGGATGGAGTTGGGCGTTCAAACCTGGATCTGAGTCTAAAGCTCCTTGCTTTTTCCCACCAAGTGCAGTGTGAGTTTGTAAAGGGAAAGAAAAAATCCCAACAGTGCATCTCAGGTTAAGAAAAACCATGACAACTTTGCCATCAGAAGACTCTGAGGAACTTGGAATACACAGCCCTTCAGTTCTAGGGAGGGCGTACGTGTCAACCAGCAGGTTGAGTTGCTACCACGTCGTGACCCAGCCACCCTCCCACGCCACCATGGAATCAGCTAGATAGAATCTAGTGGGGCTGTTAAATGACTACCTCAGACAGGTAGAAGCAAGGGGGAAATGCAGAGCAAAAGACAGCAAAATAGAAGCTTGCAAAAAAAAAAAAAAACCTAAACCCCTGTGCATCTGGTTCGGGCTGTTGCAAACTCCCAGATGCATGAAAACCAAACTCGTTAATAAGAAATGCAAAGATGACTTAGGTCTGAGGAGCCACCCTAGGCTTATTTACTGAGCTGAGCGGGAGCCTGTAACAGTGACCCAGGTGGTTTCCAGCTGTGTCTCCGCAGGCTCACCTGCTCCCTCTAGGAACCTGACCTGAGATGAGGAGACTTCTGCTGTCTGGACTCTCCCAACATGCTGCTCTGCCCTGAAATCCAGGACATCCGGGTGACCTGCAGTGTGCAGAGGGAGCTGGCCAGGCCAGGAAGCTGACGCCAGGTCCCGGGGCCCCTCCCTGGAGGGAGCAGAGGCCTCTCGGGTTGCAGCTGCAGAAAGAGGGAGGAGCCTAGGGGGCCGGGATGGAGGCAGTGGTTTGGACACCACCTCTGTGAGTCATGCCCCGGGCAGCATTTTACAGGAGTTGCAGATTCCAGTAAGATCAGATCGGGGCCCTCACTCCATCTCAGCAGTTCTGAGTCCTCATCCAAGTAGCTTATCTTCCAAACCAGATCCTGAAGGTTTTTTTTTCTTGCTTGCATCCCCGGGCCTCCTGGAACCAGGAGGCATTTCTGCCCTGAAGTTGGAGATGTCTGGCCATAGATAGCCCTTGTCAGCAGACCCTGTGCCTGAGCCTGGCTCCTCATCCACGCTGGGATGTGGTTTCCTTTTCCTGGAGGGTGAACTGGGGATCTTGTGACCCACCTCTCCTCTTCCCCTGCTGTTGGCACCACCCTGACCTGATCTACAAGGACCAGTAACCAAGACTCATTCAAGAGCCTGCGTGGTGTTGAGAAGAACCCAGGTCAGGCCACTTAGAATAAAACCCAAGCTCCTTCCCAGGGCTTAAAAGATCTGAGCCTGCTCTCTCTCCAAAGCCCTCTCCCTCCACGCTCTCCCTCCCTTCCCCCAGCCATGTGGGCCTCCTGCCATTTCTTTCTTTTTTTTCTTTCTTTGAGTGTCACTGCTTTACCCTGTTGTGTTAATTTCTGCTGTTCAGTGAAGTGAAGTCAGCCAGATGCATACTTACATCCCCTCCCTCTTGGTCCTCCCTGCCACCTCCACCCCACCACGCATCTAGGTCATCACAGAGCACCCAGCTGAGATTCCTGACCATATAGCAAGTTCCCACTAACTGTCCACTTTACACACGTCAATCCGCATTTCCCAATTTGTCCCGCCCTGGGCCCACTTGTAAACGTGCCCAGATTGTTCACACTTGTAAGCCTTTTGCACTCACTGTTCCTTCCTCCCCTCTGCTGGCTCCGAAGCTTGTCAAGTTTCATCCTCACTCCTGCAAGTTCTCAGAGGCAGAAATTCATTTTTTAAAGTTTTTTTTTTTTGGCATCGCTGTGTTCTGGGAGCTACAAACTCAAGTGCCTGCGGAACATGTCAGGTAACATAAACAAGGAAGGTGGCCAAGGCTAATAAAAATCATTCAGCTCTCTCTGTCTGGCTTTTGTTTTCCCACTTTTGACAGAGACATGAAAGCAGGGACTAGTTCTTAGTATAAAAACACACCCAGTGCAGAGTCAGTGATGGGAGCAAGCGGCAGTCCTCCTTGGTTTTGGGAGCAGCGACACTGGGGGCTGACTGCAGCAAGCCTCCCACCAGCCTATTTGCTGTTTTGCTGAAATCTTGCCCCATGTGGCCAGAAATCGCCGTTTTTTCAAAATAAGCTGGAAATCCAGGTTTGCACGTGGTGTCTCCTAATTTTTTAAGGTTGACAATTTTTTAAATTGAAGTGTAGTTGTTTACAATGTTCTGTTTCTGGTGTACAACAAAGTGATTTATATATACACACACTTTTTCAGATTCTTCTCCATTATAGGTTATTACAGGAGATTGAATATAGTTCTCTGTGTTATGAAGTGGGTCTTTGTTGTTGTTTCTCTGTTTTATGGACAGTAGTGTGTATCTGTTCCCCTCAAACTCCTAGTTTATTCTTCCCCTTTGGAAACTGTTAAGTTTGCTTTCTATGTCTGTGAGTCTGTTTCTGTTTTGTAAATAAGTTCATTTGTATCATATTTTGGACTCCACACATCATATGTTTTAGATTCCAGGTTTGTATCATGTTTTAGATTCCATTGTATGATTATTTGTCTTTCTCTGGCTTACTGACTTAGTACAATAATGTCTGGGTCCATCCATGCAGCTGCAGTTGACGTTATTCCATTCATTTTGTGGCTGATTAACATTCCATGCGTTCTTGCCTGGAGAATCCCAGGGACCGGGGTGCCTGGTGGGCTGCCGTCTGTGGGGTCGCACAGAGTCGGACACGACTGAAGTGACTCAGCAGCAGCAGCAGCATTCCTCTGTGTGAGTGTGTGTGTATCACATCTTCTTTATCCACTCGTCTGTTGATGGACGCTTACGCTGCTTCTCTGTCTTCGCTGTTGTGAGTAGTGCAGCTATGAACACTGGGGCGCATGTTCCTTTTCGAATCAGAGTTTTGTCAGGATATATGCCCAGGAGAGAAACTGCTGGATCATGGGATAGTTCTGAGTTCAATTTTTTAAGGCGCCTTCACGCTGTTCTCCACAGTGGCTGCACCAATTTACATTCCCACCAGCAATGTGGGAAGGCTTCCCTTTTCTCTACGCCCTCTCCAGCATTTATTCTTGACAGACCTTTTGATGATGGTCATTCTGACCAGTGTGACATGATACCTCACTGTAGTTTTGATTTCTCTAATTATGAGCAATACTGAGCGTCTTTTCACGGGCCCGTTGGCAATCTGTATGTCTTCTTTGGAGAAGTGTCTATTTAGGTCTTCTGTCTTCAGACTGACAATTCTTAAAAGCCCCATGCAGGCCACACTGAACGTACCTTTGTGCTGGATTTAACCCAGAGGCCACCAATACTTGATCAGTGCTGAGTATTCTGTGGACACAGCACAGAGGGTATGTTCAATAATTCTGTGTTGAATAGTCTACTCAGGAAAAAAAAAAGTCTTCTCAGGTGACTTCTCAGAGCTTGGAAGTAGCTGACGGGCAGTACAGTTTCCTGCTGTTGGGAACGTAGAAGAGTGGGGTTCGAGCAAGAAGATGCTTCTCCATTCTAGCTGGGAGCTTTAAGATGTGTCTGCTGCTGAGCCCAGAGGCAGCCTGGATGAAATTCCACAAAGATAAGATTTCTCTACCACTTGGTCTGAGGCTGCTGCAGGTCTGTAGGCATTGGTCTGGCTTTGCCTGTTGTTTTGATAGTCTGCATCCATTCTGATGATTGCTGCTATGGTGTGCTGGTTGTTAAATAATTTTAATATCAACCCCCACTGGGTGCAGAAATGGAAGCCTATGTTGATCACAGTCAATGACCACCAAGAAGGGCTCTTAAAGATGGGAAAGAGAGCAAAACCCACTGAAGTCCATTTAGAGGTTGAAGTCTGTTCCAGGTTGGGTAGAGGGGCTGGTTCTCTTAAAGAGCTTATGAACCCGGTCATGCTTCTGATGTTTGTCTTTCCATCGCAGAGACCGGTAGGTTCTCACACCTACCCTTCAAAGCCTCTGGAGATGGGGGAATGATTGGAGTGGTCCAGATGAAGGCATTGAGCCAGCTCAAGGGTGGGGTGACCCAGTGGAAGACAGTGGTGGAAACAGGTGTTGGCTTTGGGAAGAAATTCTGATGAATTCACTGCAAGTCCAGTGTCTACGGTGAGCTCTCCTGGGTGTCACAAGCGGCAGGCTCACATCTGCGTCTCCCTCTTTGCATTGTAAGTAGGAAGTTCACCGTCTGTTCAGACACAAAGGCGATGTTAGCAGCACTTTATTGGATCTGCTCAAGGTGATTTAAATGTGTTCTTGGAGCCCATTAGGCATTTGATGACACGGAAGTGTGGCTCTGCTTTCTGGGCAGATAGAGTTACTCCTCTGTATATGCTCCCCAACCAGAGTGTATCATCCAGTGTGATCAAGCCGTTTGGGGAGATGCAGATTCATTCCCTATAGGATTTCTGCCTCAGGCTTATCCTGATAGTGTCCACAGCAAAGCCTTGTAGCTTTGTTTTTTTCACTGAAGTACAGTTGATTTACAATGTTGTGTGAATTTCTGCTCTACAGCAGAATGATTCAGTTTTACATATATATTCTTTTTTCCTAAGCTTTTCCATTATGGCTTATTACAGGATGTTTATTGAATCGAGTTCCTTGTGTTATACAATAGGACCTTTCTCTTCATCCATCCTGCATATACGAGTTTCCATCTGTTGACCTCGAAGTCCCAATCCTTCCTCCCAACCCTGCTCCCAGTGCTTCCTACCTTTTATTTGGGGTAGCCTAGGGCAATAGTTTACAAACTTATTTTAGTCTTAGGATCTTTTGGTGCCCAAATATGGAAGCTAATGAAAAGCCAGCTGCTCAGAGGCAAGTAACTAAGCCGCCCTAGGCACGTGCCTGTCACCCCACTCCCTTCGGCCCCTCTTCTGGCCCTTACTGGGTTACTAGGAACCTCCAAGCTGAAACGCAGTTGAAATAGCTGTTCTGGAAAATCTCCCAGTAGCTTGGGTCATTTTGGAAACTTGCAACCCAAACATTTAAAAGCAAAGTTTTTTTACCTAATCAGATTGCCTCCTTATAATTTATAATTGTATAACAGTTCAAACATTCATAGGGAATGACAGGATATCTATGGACCCACCCCTCACTTTTAGAAAATCTTAACATTTTGCTTTGGTTTTTGTGGTGTTCAGTCGCTAAGTCGTATCAGACTCTTTGCAATCCCTGTCCTTCACTCTCTCCTGCTGTTTGCTCAAAAATTCTCCAGGCAAGAATACTGGAGTGGGTTGCCATGCCCTCCTCCAGGGGATCTTCCCGACCCAGGGATTGAACCCTCTCTCTTATGTCCCCTGCATTGCCAGGCAGGTTCTTGACCACTAGCGCCACCTGGGAAGCCCTTGGTTTTTGTAAAGGAATAGTAGTAGTTAGTAGTTTTGTCGCTCAGTCGTGTCCGACTCTTTTCGACCCCATGGACTGTAGCCTGCCAGGCTACAGTCCATGGGATTCTCCAGGCGAGAGTACTGGAGTGGGGTGCCGTTTCCTTCTCCAAGGGAAACATATTAAAAATACTGTTGAAGCCCTTCTCACCACGTACCCTTTCCCCAATCCCTCTCCTCTCTCCTCTGTACTCCCTCCTCAGAAGTAACTCCCCCTGAATTTGCATTAATTGTCCCCATGCAAGATTTTTACTATTAATACATATATTAATATATATTTTTTCTGTGAACACAAATATGTATCTATGCATGCATATATACCATATAAAATATATGTATGTTTCCTAAGCAGCATTCTTTGCATGAGTTCACATTTAGCATCTCTATCATCCTATGCATACTAATCTACAATTTCCTTTTCCAGCTCAACTGTATATTTTGGAGATTTATCCGTGTTGAAACATTTAGCTCTGTCTCGAGCACTTTACCTCCTGCACCATATTTGTTTGTATGAATTTATGTGTGCACTTTCCTCCCGTGGATGCTTGCCGCCTCCAGTTTTTCACAAACTGTTGCCGTGTACATTCCTGTACACGTCCCACCCTGAACACTTCTTTAGCGTGTAGGCTTTCAAGCTGACCTGACTGCCACCAGCTATCAGAAATGCATGTTATGCTGAGACCCAGCGCAACACTCATACATACACAGATACACAGTACTCCTAGGATGCTTTCCAAAACAATAAAACAACCTGTCTTAGCTGAAAAAAACAAAAGACAACTGTCTTAGCTATTTCATCATTTTAAACTGCGGTCATGACTCACTGTATAAATTCTGCAACCACCAGTGGAAACCTCCGTTTCAAAATCGGTGCCCTGGAGCATATACACACCAGGAAGGAGCGTGGCAGGAGCATGGCAGCCCTGGGGGCTGTGCACACCTTCAGAGTTTACGACAGAGGGCCAAGTGGGCGTGCAAATGTACACTCCACCGGCAGTATACAAGAGCATATACAAGTTGCTCCGTAGCCTCGCCAGTACTTGGCCTCAGCTGGCCTCTTCATTTTGACCAGCATGATGAGAGCAGAGCAGTGTCTCGCTGTGGTTTTAGCTTGTCTTTCCCTCATGAGCAGAGGGCATGCTCGACCTTCCCAGTTGGTTATTGGCTGCTTGTGTTTGCTCTTGTGTGACTTGCCTGCTCATATCCCTGGCTTATCTTTTATTAGGTAATTTCATTTTGTCTTTAGCTTTCTTGGCCCTTTGCTTTTTTTCTCTATAAACTTCTTGAGATCACTTTATCTTGTTGCATGAAAAATAGGGGGACTGTCATAAAAACTAATTTAAGTTTTATAGATCATTTGGGGAAGCTGACAGTTTTATGATGTTGTCTCTTTGGTATCCATGAATCTGTGCATACGTTGTCGTTATTCACGATTTATTCTGTGCCCTTCAATACTTTTATTTCACTTTTTTCATCTTCCCCATTCTAGTTAAATTCATTCCTGAGTTCTTGACAGTTTTGTATTGTTGCTACTATGAATAATTTTTCCCCCCAATTACTCTTCCCAATATCTCCTATTTCTTTTTCTTGCCTTATTGCACTGGTGAGAAGGCCCAGTACAGTGTTGGGTAGGAGTGATGAGAGTGAACCTCTGTGTCTTTTCTTTTTTAAAAGTTAAAATACTTCTGTATATTTGCAAATGGATAGCATTTGCCTGGGAAAAAAGGGGCCTTTGTTGCTATATGCGGGCTTTCTCTAGTTGCGGGAAGCGGGAGCTACTCTGGTTGCGGTGCATGGACTGCTTGTTATGGTGGCTTCTTTTGTGGCGCTTGGACTCTGGAGCGTTGGATCAGTACTGGCAGCACACAGGCCTTAGCTGCCCTGCAGCACGTGGGATCTTCCTGGACCAGGGATCAGACCTATTTCCCCTGCATTGGCAGGCAGATTCTTAACCACTGGACCACCGGGGAAGTCCTGTTATTTCAGGTTTTATTTATTTATTTATTTATTTTATTTCAGGTTTTAAAAAGGAGAAGATACTAGGGTTTTCTTCCAGTGCTTTTATCCTGCCTTACATAAATATGTATATGTGTTTATACAACACGAACACCATAATGTTTTGTGTTGTATTTGTGTGTATTATATAAATGAAATTATACTGCTTATATAATTCTTATTTTGGCTTTATCATTTGCTCAGGAGCTTTATATTTTCATACATACATGTAGCTCTTTTTAATAGCTGCACAGTGTTATATAACTTGAAAATGTAAGTGTTCCTTTATGCTAGGATTTTTCTAGGGTACATATAGAGTGGTGAAATTACTGGTTCTTAGGGTATACATATTTGTTTCAGCAAATGCTACCCAATTGCTAAAGTGACTAGACCCATTTGTTTCATGCACCAATCAAGTATTTGTTGAGGGTCTACATATCCCCCTACTGACTTGCTGTGATCTTGATTGAGCAAGGCATGTTTTCTCTCTGAACCCCTAGTGACTCCATCTATCGGAGGAGGGAGCTGGGTGGACCCTACAAGCGTACGAGATGGCATAATGATAGGGTATGCAGCCTGAGAGTGGGTCGGGAACGACTGCCCTAGAGACGACAGGGAGAGGAGGAGGGTGCTGGTGACAGCCAGGCTGAAGACAGGCAATTTACATGCCCTTGGCCTTCGTCTCAACTCCTCCATTAGTGCAGTGACAATTCGTCTGGAGCTTTCACCCCAAAGCCCCCTTTGGAAGGCCTGCTACCCTTTTCCGTGGGGGAATTCACCTTCCAGGATCTCCCAGAGGAAAGAATGGCAAGCAGGGTTAGCAGAACGTGTGTATGGTAATGTCGCCACTGAACAAATAAATACCCTTAACAAGTACAGAGCTATATAATTGCACTGGTCAAAGATAATTACGAGATTTATAGACCATATTAATTCATAATGTACTACAGATGGTGTGGTCCAGTAATGGAGCACACATTTACAACTATGAAGAAATAGTTTTCTTTTTCATCCTTGTCAGGGTGATGCAGTGACTGAATATATGTGTCTTTGGAGAAATCTACATTTGAGCAACTTTCTGAATGTGAGAAGCACCAAGTACCCTCCCATCTTCTCCACCCTACCCAGGCTCAACCATTGCGAGTCTGGCAGCGAAAAGATACAACATGTTTAATGTTTCTAAATCTGATACCCATGTTGATTACCCACACTTGGAGCAAATCTGGATGCGTTTTACAGTTTCCCAATGTATGCATCTTGGTTTATTTTAGTAGAATAAAAGAGGTGAAAAAAAAGTTCTTCCTCCTATGGACTTCAGAAAAGGGGGGAGGTGACAGGGATAAAGTGGATTTTAAGATATGACAAAGGTAAATTCTGGACCACAACAGATGTGGATTTGGGGCCCTAATAGACATGGTTAGAGGTGGGTTTTGAGAGAGACAAGTGGATTCTGGGACACGGTAGAGGTAGTTCCTGGACAAGGATGAGATGGATTCTGGGACATGAAAGAAGTGAAGATTCTGGAAATCGGTAGAGGTGGTTTCTAGAAATGACCAAGGTGGATTCTGGGACAGGGAGAGGTGGATTCCAGGGCAGTGGTGAGGTGAGAGGTGGGTTCTGGGACAGCTACAAGTAGATTCTGGAACAGAATGGATGGACTGTGGGCTGGCAGTCCCATTTGTTCCCACAACCCACCTGTGCAGTTTTCCTGGTGCCCATCAAACGACCCGACCTGTGGCCCCGGGTAGGCTTATTTGTCGTGCACAGATCTTCGGTCAAACACCTCCTTGCTCAGAGAGGTGTCCCTGGGGCCTCCACTCCCGCATTCCACCCTGCTGTTAAGCACCCTCAGCCTATCCTGTCCTTTGTCCTGGTACCACTCAGCCTGGTAGGTGATTGTGGGTTTGTACCTGTGATTACTTGGGGCTTCCCTGGTGGCTCAGCTGGTAAAGAATCCGCCTGCAATGTGGGAGATTGAGGTTCGATCCCTGGGTTGGGAAGATCCCCTGGAGAAGGGAACTGCTACCCACTCCAGTATTCTAACCTGGAGAATTCCATGGACTGTATGTCCATGGGGTCACAAGAGTCAGACAGGACTGAGCGACTTTCACTTCCCCTGTGATCACTTGAGCATCCCCCTACTCCGGGCTAGATGGTGACTCCCTGTAGGCAGGGGCCCTGTCGGAGCTCCCTGCCTGGGTAGCAGCAGAGTCAGCCCCAGAGAGCGTGGTGGTGGTTGTGGTGGTTTAGTCGCTAAGTCGTGTCCAGACTCTTGCGATCCCGTGGACTGCAGCCCGCCAGGCTCTTCTGTCCATGGGATTCTCCAGGCAAGAATACTGGAGTGGGTTGCCATTCTCCAGAGAGGTTGCCCAGTAACTAGAGAACGAGCGCACTTTCCATGATAACTAAGGATCTTGTCGGATTTGCGATTTCATTCCAAGGGTCTAAGAGGCCTTATAAGTGTATGATGAATCAACACGTCAAGGAAAGAAGGGTGTCATGTCAGGGGCATGAGGAAGTGAGGGAGGAAGGTGGGAGAGAGGAGAGGGGCAAATGTAGGAGGGAGAGAACCAGAAGGCAGAGAGAAAGGGACCAGGGAGGGAGAACGGACAGGGGCACCCAGGGAGAACCGGCAGCGGGGAATTAACGCCCGGCCGCCCCGCCTGCGCGCGCCCTGGGGCCGCGTGGGCAGTGCGTCTCCCCGCTCCGGGCCGCGGCCGCCAAAGCCACGCGAGGCGGGCGTCGCGGTCGAGGCCCCGGGGGACGCCGCGCCCGTGGGGGGCGCCGCCGGGCGCCGGGGGTCTCGGCCCCGCCCCGCAGGCCGCCTCGCGCCCGCCCCGCCCGCGCCCCTTCCCCGAGCCGCCCGGCCGCGCGCGGCATTGTGGGAGTTGTGGTCCCCGCGGAGCGCAGCGCGGCGTCGGCACCGGCGGGGGGAACCGGCTCGGCTCCGGCTCCGGCTCCGGCTCCGGCGGCTCCGCGGCGCGGGCAGGGGGCGTCCAGGCGTCCGCGCCCTCGGGCGGCGGCGTCGCCCCGGCCCCAGCGGCCGCCCCCTCCGCCCCGCGCGCCCGGGCGCAGGTAAGCGGGGGTCTCCCGGGGCTGCGGGGCTGGAGGGCGGCGCGGCCGGGCCGATCCCTGCGAGACGGGGAGGAGGCGGCGGGGGCCAGGCGGCTGCAGGCCCACGGTCCCCACTCCCGCCGGTGCGGCTTCCGAGGATGTTCAGCGCCCCGCATCCTCGCCCCGCGGAGGGGCCCCCCGCCGCCCAGCGCTAGCTACGTGCTTGAGCGCCGCCGCCTTGGCAGTGTTCGCGGCCCGGGCATCCTCCTCTTCCTCCCTGTGGGTCCGCCGTGTTCACACCCCACCCGCATCACCCTCCTGGGTGACCGTCCTCCTTGGTCTTTTTCCTCCTCCTCCCCCCGCCCCTGTGCATCACCCACTTCCCCTGTTTCCCGTGGTGACCCTCCCTCACCTGTCCCAGGAGGTATCACCTTAAGCCGTCTTCCCTAATCACCCACTGTTCCTGTCAATACTCTAGCCATCGTCCCATTCCTCATCCGCCCCCCGCCCTCCTGGTAGTCACCATCTGTCTAACCTATCCTGTGTCCTCCCCTTTTCCCCCAGCCTCCTGAGTGGGTGGGTGCTGAAAAAGCTGGCCCAGAAAGTGAGGAGGAGAGGTCTGGGGTTCTCCGCAGCAGAGGGCTGGCCCTGGGCAGGCTCCTGGTTACATGCCTCACGCTTCTTGCCCTGCTCGTTGGAGGTCTTCTAGGGTGTCCTGACCATACCCTGAGAGTGAGCAAAAGCTCTTAAGCACTGGGCAGCCTCTTGAACTGGTGATGTAACTGGACTAACCAGGTTCGAGCTGAGTCTCTCTCCTAGATATTCATTGTACCCGAAGTTGTGTTTGATGGAACTTGTTCATCCAAAAGTGGCCACAAATTCAGACCCTATTCCCCAGAGCTGAGTGACTTTTAAGATCCGGAGTTATTAAACTAAGGACAGCAATGAGGTGTCCCCCTCCCTGAGGAGGACAGCAGTGGAACAGATGTGCAAAGAAAGCTGGAAATGACTGAGGCAAGCGCTAGGTGGGGACAAGGGGGAGGGCAGGGATGGAGCTTGGTGACATTCATGCCCTCCCAGCTGGAGGGCTGGGGTCTACGGGTGTCAGATGTTAATAAACCAGTGCTTGATAAACTGCCAGTCACCCTGCAAAGGTAAAGGTTTAATTTAAGTGTCACGTTTCAGCTGTGAGCTTGTTAATCTACCTCTGGGCTTAGGTTCTGCCAGGATAGTTAGGCTAAAAGTAAGGGACAGGTGTGAAGAGTCCTGTGAGCTCGGTACTGTTTGTGAATTCGTGAGCAGGGTCCGAAACTGGGGTTTGGAGCAGCAGGAGCTTCTGCTGTGTTTTGTTTTGAGCTCAGCCCAAGGAGCATTCATGGCTGGCGTTGTACACAATGAGGCTTTCTGGGGGTGGGGTGGGGAGGGTTAGCAGTGTGGGTGTCCAGTAGAGAGAAGCCCCTGTCATCCACCCAGTCCCTGGGGGTCTTCATTTTGATTGATTTGAACCGTAGGCAAGGCTGATGGAAAGGAACACTTAAACAGGTGTTTGTTAAATTATAATCATCTCTTAGAACCTTTAAGAAAAATCTTTCCTCCTGAGAGACTCAGTGTAAACGTTCCAATTAGGGCTTCAGCTCAGTGAGGGGGGAAATCCTTTTAGTAAAAGTGCTTGTTATCACACAGATGTTAGTTTCACACTGAATTTCAAGAATCCTGGGGTTCTGTTTGGGAGAAGGCTTGCAAGCAAAACACCTTTCTGCAGGATTTTCCTTCCCTGGTATTTAAGAGGAAACAGCTGCTAGTGATGGGAGGACCAGGGCCCGGGCGGGGTTGGGGAGGGG
Organism: Budorcas taxicolor; assembly: GCF_023091745.1. Lineage (NCBI taxonomy): Eukaryota > Metazoa > Chordata > Mammalia > Artiodactyla > Bovidae > Budorcas > Budorcas taxicolor. The sequence continues at coordinate 66,301,405 of NC_068926.1, forward strand.
CTCTTTCCATTCAGGGACCCAGCCTTTCCCTTTCTCCCGAATCTGTGAGGAAATGGAGGACGCGTGAGGACAAAAATTTAGCTTCTAACCTCCCCGCTCTTGTATTTTTCCTAGAAACATAAAAAATGTCCATGAATATTCAGCATGTGTGTTTCTGACTTACTAAATATCATAGTCAAGTGATTCAACCTAAGCTGGGAAGATAAAAAGTAGGGAGTTAAGGAGAAGCTAAGGGTTCCCTTTCATTTTAATAGCTCTGCATGTCTGGGGACAAAAGAAAAAGTCCCTTGAGGTGTGTGGCCACAAGAGTTTACCTTTGGCTGCTGGAATTCTCACTGCTGAGGTACCTGTCCCTGACAGCCCACCTTTGGTTTTCAGGCTCCTAGAGATGGGAGTCCAATGTCACAGAAGTCGTTAGATGATGACCTGATCATAAGCACTTTCAACCCGTCATTCCCCTCCACACAGATGAGCAAACTGAGAGTTAGAGAGGGGAGTGACCTGCCCAGTTTGGGTTCTTAGCCTTTCTGCTACGTTGCAAGGACGCTTAGGCCAAATTTAGTCCCCAGAGAAAGGGGAGGGTACAGCTTTCCTGTTTTTGTTAGTTGCCGTCTCATATTTCTGGGGGAGAGGAGAGAGGGTAGTACCAAACAAAATTTCGGAATTATTCTCCTCGAGATGAGGGAATGTTACCACACATGTAGTAGGACATAGACCTGGCCGTTCTCCACTGATTAAAAAGCGGGTGGACAAAGAGTTTCAACTGGGAAGCATCTCTGGGCTTTTTTGTTTTTTAGTTTTATTGGAGTAGAGTTGCTTTACATGTTGTGTTAGCTTCCACTGCACAGGAGGATGAATCAGCCATACTTACACATATACCCCCTCTCGTTTGGATTCCCCTCCCATTTAGGTGACCAAAGTGCATTAGTTAGGCTTCTCCTGCTATACAGTATGTTCCTATCCCCTGTTTATTTTATACATAGTATCAATAGTGTATATGTGTCAACTGGCAATGAGACA